>NW_012267336.1:1950344-2005076 GCF_000151885.1 Dipodomys ordii | reverse complement strand
CTCTACCACTTGAGCTACAGCGCCACTTCCAGTTTTCTGGTGGTTTATTGGAGATAGGAGTCTCACGGTCTCTCCTGCCCGGGCTGGCTTTGAACGCGATCCTCAGATCTCAGCCTCCTGAGTAGCTAGGATTACAAGCATGAGCCACCAGCGCCCGGCTCAGCAGAGTGATTTTCTAGGTCTGAAATGGGGGAGGGGAGAGTTGGGGGTTCCAATTCTATAATATCTCCTTTAAAAGCTGCTTGTTGAGCTGGGTGCAGGTAGCACACACCTGTAATCTCTGAGGATTGTGACTCAAAGCCAGCCAGGGCAGAGGCTCTGTAAGACTTATCTCTAATAAACTACCCTCCAAAAGCCAAAAGTGGAGCTGTGGACAAGTGGTATAGGCTTCATTTGCCTTGAGCAAAGAAGCTTGGAGGTAACATCCAGGCCCTGAATTCAAGCCCCTGGACTGGCAAACACACACACACACACACACACACACACACACCACACACACACACACACACACACACACACACACCTTCCTGTTGAACACCTACCTTGTGGCTTATGTTCTGATCTAAATCTCACCTGTTAAAGTTATCTCATCCTGATTTGTGCAAGGGAGTCAGAGAGGGCCTGGGCACTGGGGGAAAGGCAGGGGAAGTCTTGTGGTAGGGTTGCATTTGAGGAGAGTGTTGCAGGGTGGATGTAGAGAAGAGAAAGCATTCCAGAGAAGGGCAAAGATGCTGTTTTGACAATTGGGATGTGTTTGGAAGGTGGAGACCTTGTGAACATCAGAAAAATAGAGCTTTTGAACTGCTTGGCTGTCTGTTGTCATTTAGCCTGTGTGATTATATTGGCTTCTTTTTTCTTTTTCTTGTCTAACTTCTTGTGTGTCTTTTTCTGAGGTACAATAAACTGATTTATTATTTAAAGCCTTCCAGATTCAGATACATCATGGTTTAGTTCAGGAACATGTTAACAAATTCAATTTGGGCCCTGATACCTTTGCTGATGGAGTCCATCATTCATCTTAGCCTTTCTAGCTGTGCCAGCACATATGGCTGACATCTTTAAAAAAATAGTCCACTGTGAGTTTAAGATCCTTTCCTAGGTAATTGATGGGCTCTGGCCCTTAAGCCTGCACAATTAGGTTTGGGTTTTCTCTGCACAGTTTACTGGCAGGTGGCTATATAATCTTTAGGGAGAAGACCTTGGGATCCTTCTTGGTTTTTCTATCTAGTCATCTCTCCTCACTGGCTCATTGATATCTTCCTGCAGAGTTTATTGTATCATTTTTTTAATGTTTTACTACAAGGGTTTGTGGACTTGGAGAGTTCAAGTGTACTCACTCTAGGGTATTTGTGAATGTTTCAACACAAATCTGTAGGGGCTGGGAAGGTGGCTCAGTGGTAGAGCGCTTGCCTTGCATGCATGAAGCCCTGGGTTTGATTCCTCAGCACCACATAAGCAGAAAAAAAAAAAAAAGAGTCTCACAAATCTGTAGTGGTTAATTAGAGATAAGAGACTCATGGACTTTCCTGCTTGTGCTGCTTTGAATCTTGATTCTCAGATCTCATTCTCCTAAGTAGCTTGAGCCATTAACACTCAGTTTTTCTTTTCTTTAAATGTGTGTGTGTGTGTGTGTTTGTTTTTTGCTGATCCTGGGGCTTGAACTCAGGGCTTGGGCTCTGTCTCTGAGCCTCTCTGTGCTTGAGGCTAGCACTCTACCACTTGAGCCATAGTGCCTCTTCTGGCTTTTTCTGTTTATGTGGTACTAAGGCATGGAACCCAGGGCTTCATGCATGCTAGGCAAGCACTCTACCACTAAGCCACATTCCTAGGCCATCTGAGTGGGTTTTGAGTCAGGGCCTTGACACAGGGCAGTGAACTCCAGAACCTCCTGCCTCACTTAGCCTCCAAGTTCTGGCATTACAGATTTCTGCCTTCACACCCACCGTATTTCTTCAGAAAATATCTACTGACCCCCCACCCCACCATAAATATTTATGAAATTAGTAGTTATATTTCCTGCTCCTTCTCTCTCCACCTGTTCTGAGTTTACATACACTGTTCATTAGCCTTTGTTTCTATTTTAAAACATTCTTGAGCTTTCAGCTTTAGTGTCCTTTGTGCTCTGTTAGCAAAAGCTTGATGTATTTGTCTGCTTTTTACCCTCTCCTGGTTTGAACCGTTGTCCATTAAACCACTTTTATGGTTTCCTCTACCTTATGGTAGAGTCTCAGATTTGAGACTTGGTCATAAGGTCTGGTCGGTTAGGTGGTATGTGCAGGTCTTTTCCCAGGGTTTCTCCATTCATCTTAGGAAGAGATGTGTTCTGTCATCTCGCAACCTCTCTCTCTCTCTCTCTCTCTCATCTGTCATGGGGCTTGAACTCTGGGCTTGGGCATCGTCCCTGTGCTCTCCAGCTCAAGGTGAGTGTTCTACGGCTTGAGCCACTGCACCACTTCCAGTTTTCTAGTGATTTATTGGAGATAAGAGTCTCACAGACTTTCCTACTCAGGCTGGCTTTGAACCGCAGTCCTCAGATCTCAGCCTCCTGAGTAGCTAGGATTACAGGTGTGAGCCACCGGTGCCTAGCTATCTCACAGTCTCTATGCAGAAGGAGATCCTTAAATTCTGACCTACTGAAAGTGGTTTTTCTGTTGCTTATTATACATGGACATCAGTTTGCTTTGGCACATAATTATTCTCAGGTCACTGAATTTTTTTTCTCCTTTTCATTGTGACCTGTTACATACGGAAAAGCACATGAAACACGAGTGAGGAAAAGTGTTTGTCCCCAGAGCTACGTCTTTCACGTCAGCAACTTGAGGATGTGCACACCCCTAAGCAGTGTGCATGACTTTGTGACAGCTGCACAATTTACTCTCTGCTACTTTACCTCTTTTTTTTTTTATTTTTTTGGGGTCCAGTCGTGGGCCTGAACTCTGGGCCTGGGCGCTGTCCCTCAGCTCTTCAGCTCAAGGCTAGCGCTCTACCACTTGAGGCACAGCGCCACTTCCGGCTTTTTTTGTGTTTATGTGGTGCTAAGGAATCTAACCCAAGGCCTCCTGCATGCAAGGCAAGCGCTCTACCACTGAGCCACCTTCCCAGCCTTTACCTCTTTTTTTTCACTGTGTGCTATTGAGGAGCTCCTCCTCCCACATTGTTCCTTGCAGCTTTCTTTCATGTATTGTCATTGCTATATAGTCATTCTGTTATAGGAACACACTGTCAGGGGACATTGAGGTGTTTCTAGATTGGGGTTTGAGGGCCTCTGGTGTACTAAGTAGCTTTATATCTATATATCAATGTATTTCCATTTGTGAGTGAAAATACTGGTGTTGGGGCCCATGTTTGTGTAATTCCTGGGTATAACCAAACATTTTCAAGTGTCCGTGTCACTGTACACCCCTCCTGCACCCTTCCTCAGCTCACTTTTCCCTTCTTGAGTCATGTGAGGTAAGCAATTTTTCCATTTTACTGATGAGAAAATAGATTTATTTATGTATTTAATCGGTCATGGGCTTGAACTCTGGGCTTGGGCGCTGTCCCTCAGCTCTTCAGCTCAAGGCGAAGCGCTCTACCACTTGAGCTACAGCGCCACTTCCAATTTTCTGGTTGTTTATTGGAGATAGGAGTTTCACGGACTTTCCTGCCCAGGCTGGCTTTGAACCGTAATCCTCAGATCTCAGCCTCCTGAGTAGCTAGAGTTACCGGCATTAGCCACCGGCGCCCCGCTTGAGAGAATAGATTTAACGATGTCTAATAGCTTGGTGCCAGTTCGCAGTAGTGTGGGCGACAGAACCAGCATTTGAACTCTGCTCTTCGTTACCTGCCACACTGCCGTCCTTACAGTAGGGACTTGCTGACCATCAGGGAACTCTCACAATGTTGAAGATGTTTTTAAAGGCTCTTGGGATGGCTTGGTGTGGTTGTTCCTATGTCTTAAAGTACTATCCAGTTTTGTGGTAATTGGTACTCAGCCAACACATCGAGCATCCTCACACCTGCCTACTTCCTTTTTCCTTGCTTCTAGCATCCAGCCCGTGTACGGAGCGCAGCACCCTCCTCTGGACCCTCGGCTCACCAAAAAGTAAGTCAGGATGTATCTCCAGTCATGTGCCTCCTTCCCTCGCCCTGCGCCTCCCCTTGTTCCATGTTGACCTTTTATGTTCGATTTTGGACCTGGAGGTGAATAATCCTCTCATTTCCAAATGGTCCATGGCTAAATGGGAGGCTAGCTCATGTGAGAAACTTCACGAGTGTTTCTGTTCTTTGCAGAAGGTTGGCATAGGCTACACATTGTCCCTGGATGACCCTCATAGGGTCCTCTGGGAGCTTGTTGCTTCTGAGTAGAAGGACTGCTCCTCTCCCTCCCCTCTTTGCTCTGAGCCAGGGCAAAGAGCTTGGAACTGTGAGCTGATCTTCCCTGGCCCTGCCGCCCTGGCCTACACTCTCAGCAATCCCCAGCACATGAGCAGTAGTTAGAAGCCATTTCTGTAGTCAAATTCTAGTAAATTCTTTGTAAACACCACAGACACTAGGTAAAACTAAGACGTGAGGATGAGTCTTCCTCTCCTGGTGTTCACATGGCTCCTGTCTCCATGGGCGGCACTCAGCCATAGCGAAGGTAAAGGAGGAGGTAGGGCGTCAGCCCAGATTTTCCAACTTTGGCCTCCATCTTTGGGCATAGTGAATCTTAGAGGCCTGTTTCTGGGAAAGCTCGTGCAGATCTGTTTTTCAACCTCTGGGCCTGTGTAGTAGTGTCATATCTTCCTTCCTTCCTTCACATTCACTGGAAGTGCTATTATGATTAAGAGTCTGACTCTATGCCATTCTGGAAAGATCCATCTCTGGAGACAGCCAGAAACTCTGTGCTTGCCAGGGTTGGGGTGGGGAATGTGAGGATAGGCAAAGGATTTTTGTTGTTGGGCTTGAACTCAGGGCCTGGGTGCTGTCCCTGAGCCTCTTTTTGCTCAAGGCTAGCGCTCTACCACTTTGAGCCACAGTTCCACATCTGATTTTCTCGGTAGTTAATTGGAGATAAAAGTCTTACAGATTTTCCTGCCTGGGTTGGCTTTGAACTGCAATCCTCAGATCTCAGCCTTCTGAGTAGCTAGATTGATAGGGGTGAGCTACTGGTGCCCAGCTCTTTTTTAAGATTGGCTCTTCTTGTGTAGCCCAGGATGTCCTCAAATTTATTATGTAGTCTAGAATGCCTTGTGATCCTCCTGCTTTCGCTTTCTGTGTAGTGGGATTAATGGCATGCACTACTATGTTTGTTGTAATAACTTCTTAAGTGGAGCATGTTTTCTCTGATATTTGTGTGATATTGCCATTGTATAGAATAAGTTCTGTTTTCTTCATTTTATTGAGAGTAGTCTGGTCAATAGTGGAAGGCACTATCAATTACCTACTTGATCATCTTCCCTACCCCTGCTTCTTCCTTGTATACAATGTGTGTTTGTGTGTTTGTACGTGTGTGTGTGTGTACGTGTGTGTACCAATTCTGGAGCTTGACCTCAGTGCTTTGGTGCTGTTTCTGTGCTCAAGGCTAGTAGTGTTCTACCACTTTGAGCCACAGTTCCACTTTCTGTTTTCTGGTGGCTAATTAGAGATAAGACTTGGCTTCGTACCATGACCGGCAAATCTCAGCAAGTTTGAGTCTCTGGCACCTGGCTATTGCAACATTTTTAGTTGGTTGTGGCTCTGGAACTCAGGGCCTGGGTGCTGTCTCTGAGCTTTTCTGCTCAAAGTTAGCATACTACCACTTTGAGCCACAGCTTCACTTCCGGTTTTCTGGTAGTTAACTGGAGATAAGAGTCTTGTAGACTTTTCTGCCTGGGCTGGCTTCAAACCATTGTCCTCAGATCTCAGCTTCCTAAGTAGTTAGGATTACAGGTGCAAGCCACCAGCACCTGACCATTACAGCATGTTTTATAATTGCCTTAATAAACAAGTGGCCTATAAAGCCACCATCTACACCTTTATTAGGTGGTTGGAAATACTGTCGTTGTGCATGTTGGGTCAGGGTTGGCATACCTTGTCTGCACCAGTCATCTCTTGAGTTTCCCTTCATTCTCTATGTAAGGCAGATCTTCAGGGACATCACCATGTCCCAAACTGTCAAGGCAAACTTTCTGTCCTTTCCTTTGGTTGCTTATGAATGAGGTTAAACAGTGAACATTTTCAGTGATCACTCAGCAGAGCTGCAGGCATACTTGGAATAGAAGCAATCCCTTAGCTTTGCAAATTGGGAGGACTTTAATTGTCTGAATTAATTGCTTCCCTTTTTCATGTGTGTGCTTCATTCTACATCAGGGGACCCCATCCAGCTCTGCTCCACACTGTTTTACAATTCTAGATTGTTGCTATAAAACATTTATCGCCCTTATTTTAGTATTTTGTTGGGACGTTTTTATTGCTTTCTCTGCTACATGATTATCGCTCCACTTCAGAATGCCATTAATTACTGGGTGGTTAATCCCCATCACTGCCGAAACCTTGGATTGGGTCTTCAATTATCTAAGTTGCATGAGCACCATAAATCATTCCCTGTCTGTGCATATTGACTTCAATTTGTCAAATTATTACTATTAGTGGAATATTGCTTGCAATAATTTTTATAGCTCATGTAAAACCAATCTTATTGCTGAGAAGCCCCATTGGCCACATGGTGATATTACATATGTATTGTTGTTTGAATTTGATGCTAAAGTAGGATAAATCTTGCTTGGTTGGTTGTGGGGCTTGAATTTAGGACCTGGGCGCTGTTCCTGAGCTCTTTTGCTCCAGCACTCTAGCATTTGAGCCACAGTTCTGCTTCTGTTTTTTAATTGGAGATAAGAGTCTCACAGGGACATTTCTTCCCTGGCTGGCTTTGAACTGTGATCCTCAGATCTCAGCCTCCTGAGTAGCTAGCCTGAGGAGCTAGCGCCCAGCTTCTGCCTCCTTTTTTTTTTGTGTGTGTGTCAGTTGTGGGGTGTGAACTCTGGGCCTGGCCGCTGTCCCTGGGCTCTTCAGCTCTAGGCGAGCACTCTACTGCTTGAGCCACAGCACCACTTCCAGTTTTCTAGTGGTTTATTGGAGATAAGAGTCTCATGGACTTTCCTGCCTGGGCTGGCTTTGAACCGTGATCCTTAGATGTTAGCTTCCTGAGTAGCTGGGATTACAGGCGTCAGCCACCTGGCCCAGCTTCCACCTATTTTTTAGCTAGATTTTCTCAGCAGAGAGTGCTTGCTGGCTCTTGAGCCTTGACCCCTCTGCCTGCTCACAACCTCAGCCAGCTTCCGGCTTTTTCCTCCTATGTGTGAGTGGGATCATCATAGTTTCTATCCCCTAAGCTGATGACTATGCAGGGGATATGAGAAAAAGTGTACACAGGGAGATTAGCATGGGGCTGGTTCCCAGTGAGTAGCCAGTAAATGCTAACTGTCATTCATGTGTGAATATATGAATCTATTTATGTTCCTTGGAGAGACATTGATAAACAGGAAAGCTTTAAAGCCTTAAATCTTCCATCACTTTCCATGCTCTATGTTTTTCTGCTTCTGCAGTGCTAAACACAGTACCTTTTCACTCCTTCGCTTTCTCTCTGTCATTCCTATAGGTAGGTGTCTCTCACCAACCTAGTTCTGTCCTCACAGCCCCTTTCTCTTCTGGGCGATGCCAGGCCCCTCCTCACAAAGCCTCCTTCCTCACGCAGAGCCAGCGTTTTGCTATATCCCTAGAATACTTTTGGGAGCCTTGTAATGTTCTGCCTTGAGGCTTTTGTCTTTCTGCTTCAGGGATGATGGCTTTGTGTCCTACTTCAGGTGCTGAAATGTGTCTTTCCAAGTTGTTGTTGTTGTTGTTGTTCTTCTTCTTCTTCTTCCTCTTCCTCTTCCTCAAGTTTGAACTCAGGGCCTAACCCTTTTTGCTAGGTGGGTGCTTTACTACTTGAGTCATACTCCCAAACCCTTCCAACTGGTCTATAGTAGTATTATCTTTTTTTTTTCTTTTTTCTTTTGGTTGCGGGGCTTGAACTCTGGGCTTGGGTGCTATCCCTCAGCTCTTCAGCTCAAGGCGAGCACTCTACTGCTTGATCCACAGTGCCACTTCCGGTTTTCTAGTGGTTTATTGGAGATAAGAGTCTCACGGACTTTCCTGCCCCAGCTGGCTTTGAACCATGATCCTCAGATCTCAACCTCCTTAGATCCTGGCGTGAGCCATCGGGGCGGCTTATCTTTATCTTTTTTGTTGTTGTTGTTGGTTGTGGGGCCTGAACTCTGGGCCTGGGCGCTGTCCGTCAGCTCTTTAGCTCAAAGCTAGCGCTCTACCACTTGAGCCACAGTACCACTTCTGGCTTTTTCTGCTTAGGTGGTGCTGAGGAATTGAATCCAAGGCCTCATGCATGCAAAGCAAGCACTCTACCACTGAGCCACCTTCCCAGCCTTTTTTTTTTTTGCCTGCACTTAAGGTCCTGGGCACTATCCCTAAGCTTCTTTTGCTCAAGGCTAGCACTCTTACATTTGAGCCACAGCACCACTTCCATCCTTTTCTGTTTATGTTGGACGGAGGAATCAAACCCAGGGCTTCAAGCTTGCTAGGCAAGCACTCTACCACTAAGCTACATTCCCATCCCCTTGGCCCTCATTTTTTTTTTCTTTTTGTTTAAGAAATAGAGCCCTAAACTGGGTTATGACTCAAGTTATAAGTACCTGCCTAGCAAGCATGAGGCTATGAGTTCAAACCCCAGTACCACCAAAAAGACAAAAGAAAGAAAAAGTATCCCCAAACTTAGGCTTTTTTTTTTCTTGGCTAACAGAACAAAAAAAATGGACATTTTCATTTTGGGACCTAGTATAAAATTACATCCTCTTCTACCATATCTATGTCTGCTGTAACAGCTGATTTAGCTCATGTTGCCACAACAGTTGAACTCAAAAATCTTAGTGGCTTAACCGTGAGAATAAGCATTAATAAGAGTTATTTCTTGCTTAGGCTTGTGTCCAAAATGGGGTGGGGAAAGGGTGGAGGGCAGGCTCTGCTCTACATCATCAACTCACCCAGGCTGAGGGAGGCCCCACCCCATGGAAGTCTGACAGCCCCATGACAGAAGAAAGGGTCATGGAGAATTCATACCTGCTCTTTCAGGCTTTGACCTGCAAATAACTTCCTCACTCCCCTCAGCTCCTTGGCCAGAGTCCATTATAGGGCGTCACTTAGGTGCAGGGGCTGGGAAATTATGGAGGCACTCTTGGGAGATTCATTGTCTCTGCTTCAGATGTCTGTGCTACATGGGGCTAATAGGGATGGGTCGAGATAAGCTGGTCTTGTTCGAAGAGGTTAATGGCTGTATCTAGGGTAGTTTGTGCTATTAATATTACAAAAATAAGTAAATAAAGGTGGTCAGATGCTCCTTGCTAATGCTGTCTCCTTTTTCGAAGCTTCATTAAAGAACGATCAAAAGTCAATGCTGTTCCTCTGAAGAATAAGAAGGCCTCGAGTTTTCACGAGTTTGCCCGGAATACCAGTGATGCTTGGGACATTGGCGATGATGAGGAAGAAGACTTTTCCTCACCTTCTTTGCAGACTCTGAACTCAAAAGTTGCCTTGGCAACTGCCGCCCAGGTCTTAGAAAACCACAGCAAGCTGAGGGTAAAACCAGAACGGTCCCAGTCCACAACATCAGACGGTCCTACAGGCTACAAGGTCATAAAGTCCAGCAGTGATGCCCAGCTGTCCAGAAACTCCAGTAAGTCCACCCTGCCCCTGGCGCAGTCTCCTCACAGAGTGCATTAGAAATAAAAATGATTTTCCTATAGGTCCTCACTCTGGCCTTCTGTGAGAATGGGAAAGCAAGCTCAAGCTTGCGGAGGATGACATCTGGAGCCTCCCACTTGGGTAGCTGCTTAGCCCTGTGACTGGGGCTGAGTGTCACCTGCCATTCTCCACCTCTTCTCTTCTTCCTTTCTCTGGGGTAGTTGATGGCTTCACGTGCTTTAGGCCTGGTCAGGTTTATGAATAGTGACTGGCATATTTAAAGTTGTTAGCTTTACCCACCATTGGCACTGCTGTTGACTTCCTCAACCCTGAGGAACAGACTAGCCTCAGGTGGTTTTTTCCTGTCCTGTGGAAGGGAGAACTTAACACAGGTGTCTGGTCACAGACCCCTCCACCATGTGTGCCTGTCAGGTTGGATAGGGTGGGAAACCGGCCTCAGGAGCTGCTGGGGGTGATGATGGTGGTGCTAGAAGGTATTTGGGCCTTCACGAGTGTATTTCTGCATCCATTGTTTGTTTCCCTCCCTCACTCCCTCCCTCTCTCCCTCCCTCCCTTCCTTCCTTTCTTCCTTCCTTCCTCCGAACACAAGGCCAGTCTTTGGGCTTGAAGTCAGGGCCCGGGCACTGTCTCTTTTTACTTTTACTCAAGGCTAGCACTCTACCACTTGAACCACAGCACCACTTTTGGCTTTTTCTGTATGTGGTATGAGAAATGGAACTCAGGGCTTCAATAATGCTAGGCAATCATTTTACTACTGAGCCACATTCCCAATCCTGGCAGTTGGATTTATAAACCTGGTAGGGGAGGTTGATAAGTAATTCACTGTTAAATATTTGTGACCACTACTTTTATGGCCAAGATAGATTAAGAATATGAAGCAAAGCTGGGCACTGGTGGCCTATGCCTGTAATCTTAGCTACTCAGGAGGCTGAGCTCTGAGGATCGTGGTTCAGTGCCAGCCTGAGCAGAAAATCTGTGAGATTCTTATCTCCAATTAATCTCTCAAAAACTAAAAGTGGAGCTGTGGATCAAAGTGATAGAGGGTTAGTCTTGAGAAAAAGAGCTCTGGAGCCAGGCGCTGGTAGTTCACACCTGTAATCCTAGCTACCCAGGAGGCTAAGATCTGAGGATCACGGTTCAAAGCCAGCCTGGGCAGGAAACTCTGTTAGACTCTTATCTCCAATAAACCACTAGAAAACCGGAAGTGGCGCTGTGGCTCAAGTGGTAGAGTGCTTGCCTGGAGCTGAAGAGTGCACGGACAGTACCCAAGCCCAGAATTCAAGCCCCACAACCAACAACAACAATAAAAAAAGAGCTCTGGGACAGTGCCCAGGCCCTGAGTTCAAGCCCCCAAAAAACCTAAAAAAAAAAAGCAGTCATGAAAAGACTGGCACAATTAGAAACTGAGTTTTCTTTTTGGCATTCAGTCCTACCAAAGGTGTCACTCAGGTCTCACCATTACTTCTCTAGACTACAGTTTGCTCCTTGGAAAATACATGCAGATTCCTCCCTGTGTCATGAGGGTCAGATGAGAGGCCACGTGTAATAGTGACCAGCCTGCTAACTCACATATAGCAAACACTAGTGTTCGTCCTGTACTCATAGACCTGCTACCTACCATTTGATCTAGAGATGTCTAGAGCCACAGAGTGTAGCGTGAATGTACATTCTGCTACTTCAGCCATCTTTTGGCAGAATTGAAAGCTGCTTATTGTGGTGGGAAAGGTGGAACACAGAGCAATCGATCACAAGAGTGTACCATCTGCCATGCAGGGCTCTCTGGTGTTCCTTCTAACCCTTGCTGCAGCAGCTGGTCATGCCTGGACTGCGGTGAGCAGGGTGCTCTGGGCTGTGGACATTGGAGAAGAGCTCTGTGTTCATACAGGACTCATTCCCGGGCCTTGAATAACATTCTAGATTGAGGTAGAATGAGTATTTGATTTTTCTCAGTGTTGCCATGCAAGTTCTCAGGAGTGGTTTCAGCATCAAGAGCTCTGTTATCACACAGCATGCCTTTGCCTGATGATACACACGCAGCCCTTCTGTGAGAAGGAGCAGAGCCCGACAGGGTCTCCAGCCGGCCTTTAGTTGGAGCCTCAGGCAGCACACACTGTTTGCCACCTCAGCTCTGGAGGTGGGGGCATCCTTGCTGGACGGGCAGGTTGAGGTTTCTCAGCATCCATGCTCTTCACAGGCCGTTCTTTTTCTCTTTCAAACCATCTCAGGTGACACATGTCTGAGGAACCCACTCCACAAACAGCAGTCACTCCCTCTCCGGCCCATCATCCCCCTCGTAGCCCGGATCTCAGACCAGAATGCTTCCGGGGCACCCCCCATGACAGTCCGGGAGAAAACCCGCCTAGAAAAATTCCGTCAGCTTCTCTCCAGCCACAACACTGACTTAGGTGAGTTCCCGAGAGCCCTGGGCATAGCAGCAGCTCTTGGTGACTGGGAGTCTCAGAGACCTGGAAGCTATTGCTCTTTATTCTTCCTTCTTTTACTTTTCTAGCATCTCCTGATCTGGCGCCCACTGCAGTGACATGCAGGTATTAAGGCAGAAGTTTGTTGCTAGAGATGAGGGACCAAACTAGGCGGGATGGGTTTTCTGGCGCCTGTAGACCATAGTGCAGCTATGGCTTTCATCTCTTCTGCCTTGAGGGGATCCTCACAGAAATCCACACCCATGGGGCTCTCTGTTCCCTTCTAACTCTCATCTCTGAGCTGATTGATGGCTGCCATGCCCTTACTTGGTACTCTGCCGCTCAGAGCTGTCATTTTGGGCCTTACCCTTGCTTGTCGGCAGCAGGTGCTGGTGGTGGTGGTATCTGTCTTTGAGCGGTAGGAGGCATCTGGCAGCTCTGATCTGGGTTTGTTTTAGGGCCTTGTGGGAGGACTTAATCCAATGAGGCTGTTGTCTGTTTGCAGATGAGCTGAGGAAGTGTAGCTGGCCAGGGGTTCCCAGGGAGGTTCGGCCTGTAACCTGGAGACTCCTGTCGGTGAGTTCTACCCCTGTGTAGAGAAGCGTGAGCCTCACACAGCCCTTCTTGCCTGATGAGGTTAGTCTGGACATGTTGGTCTTACTCCATAGAGTTCTCCATCCCCACTGGATGGCTTAGAGACCCCTGCAAGTTCATCCCACCCCTGCAGGGTGGGGATCGAGTCCCACTCCCATGCAGGAAGATGGGCACAGCTGGCTCTGTAGTCACAGCAGGGGAAACCAGCACGCGCTGTGAGCAAGCTGGACACTGCCTAGGCAGTGGGAATAACTCAAGTGGTTGAAGCCTACTTCCCATGGTGACCCGTCACTAAGTGGTTTCTCATAAGCTGTACTAGTGTCCCTCCCCGCCCCCCATGAATACTGTGCCAGCCACTGCGAGGGAAGCGCCTGTAAAATTCATCTGTTGATCTAGGAAGGACTTTTTTGAGGGCCTGTTGTTTGCCAGGCACTGTGCCAGATGCTGTGAGCAGATCCAAAACCGAATAAGCACCCATCCCTGCTCTCCAGGCACTGCTGTGCAGTGCATGGCTTAAGGTATTTGAGAGGAAGCGTGTCTTCTCTCTGAGCCCCCCAACCTGCAATCTTACAACCATGTAACCATCACCCCTGCCACTTCTAGGCTCAGTGCCGTTCAGAGTGGCTTTGCTGAGCAGAAAAGGATTGGGAGGTATGAGAATGAAGACTGGGATGGGGACCAGGGCTAAGAGTGAAAATTGGCTGGAGCTTGGACTAGGAGCAGGGCTGCTGCCAGGTCTGTGCTGGCATCAAAACTGCTCTGTCGCAAATTCCATTTAGCTCCCTGAGCTGGTGGTGCTCAGGGTTACCCTGGAGAAGCATGTGTGTTCATTGCCAGGCTATTTGGCACACCTAATGCTGTGCTGTAGAAGCTGCCAGATCCTTGTGGTTCCCGGAAGTGTGGAAGGGATTACACCATGGCAGTGAGAGGTCATGGCCTCTGAGGCGGAGACTCAGGCCCAGCTCCCTCCCACTGACCTCCATTCCCTGCTGTGGAGGAGGCCCACTCTGAGGGCTGTGAAGCTTTCCAGTGGTCCATGCTCCACGGGCAGGGCGGGGCCTCAGGAATGAATAACCCTAGGAAAGTCAGCCTCACCTCAGCTGCACATGTGGATCCCATTGGCAGAGGAAAAAACAAACACTGAGTGGCCCAAACCAAGAAGACTACCCCTGTCCTCTTGGCAGTTTTCCTTCTGCCTTTGCCAATTTCCCAGCCACTGCTCAATCTAAAATGAAAAAGCATCCAGCCAGCGTCTGTCCCTCCAAGCAGCGAGCGTCCTTCCTCACGGGCGGTGTTGTCTGCAGGGCTATCTCCCAGCAAACACCGAGAGGCGGACGTTGACCCTGCAGCGGAAGCGGGAGGAGTATTTTGGCTTCATTGAGCAGTATTACGACTCCAGAAACGAGGAGCATCACCAGGACACCTACAGACAGGTACAGTCTTAGCGGTTCTGTTCTCGACCTGTGTCTCCTGGTAATACTTAACTCCTGGAACCTCCTGGTAGAGACTTTCCAGGTCTCCAGGCGGTGGCATGTCTGGGGCGGCTTCCATCATTCCCAGGCCCTCCTCCTTTCTTGGCACTGAGTATCTTTGATTTTGGTCTTTTTGAATAGGTTGACATCTTTAGCAGTGGTCAGTGGTAATACGTCCTGGACCTTCACATGTGTACAAGTCACCTGGGACCTTGATAAGCACATCCCCTCCACCCCCCTCCCCTGGCCCTGAGGATTATGGGAAAATGCAGGATTGCAGTGAACCCCCCACAAATCCCCAGTAGCAGATGCCACTGATTCACAGACCACACTGAGTACTATGGGCTACAGACCACTCAGGAGTGGCCCATGCCACTGACAGCCACAGCACCCACACTTCTCTGTTCTTTTTGTCTGTCTGAGTCTTCACGGTTAGGGAGTCCTCCATCTTTGCCTGCAGTAATCTTCACAGGCTGAGGAGGTATGCATGCAGAGGGAGGAGAAGAGGGGAGACTGGTGGAGGCACAGCTGTCCACAATCAGCCTGAGAACTGAAGTGGCCTCTGTTGCGGTGGACGCTGTCTTACGATGGTTAGACTGGGCCTTGGAAGGTCCTCCAAGCTGAAAGCAGCTGGACTGACCACTTTGGCAACAGAAATGAGATCTTTCAGCACCAAGTGAGAGGCGAGCCGCCTGGGCCTTCCTCGAATCTTACCCATCAAGACTTCATAGACCTTGCTGACTCCTCTGACTCCCCAGCCTGGTCTGTGAGGTTGCAGTGGGAGCTCCTTCAGATCTTGGAAAGTCAGAGGCAGCAGGAGGGCCACATACTTTGATCACACCTGTACACAGTGCTGGCCCGGAGTTGCTCAGACTTATGGGGAGTGGGTGGGAGCAGTGGATTGGCTAAGGCAGTTGGATGAAAATGGCCATTTCGGAAGGTGCCTCGCTGTTAGCTGAGCTGAGGCCAGTTTGCACATGCTCAATGGAGATAGTTTAGCTGGACTTTTGTCTGTGTCGGTTCTTCCTGAAGGTAAACTGTGCTCTAATTCTTACTCCTCTGATTCCATTTGTTAAGAAAATACTTGTCAGAAAAAAAAAAAAAGAAAATACTTGTCAGAAGAACACATTGGCATTGGTGTTTGTGCATATGGCTTCTCTTTTTCAGATTCACATTGACATTCCAAGGACGAATCCTCTCATTCCATTGTTCCAGCAGCCACTTGTACAGGAGGTGAGGGAATTACTTAACGCTCTCTGGTCCTTCCGCCCCAGCGCACGGCCCCTGCTCACGGTGTGCAGCTATTGCTCCTCTGCGGAGCGTTCCCTCAGAGCACTTTCTCTTGTGTCCTCATGGGTCCTTCACAGGTAAGGAGCTGGCCCAGCCTTCAGCCTACCTGATGCCCATGAACAACCCCACCTTACAGTTGGCCTACTTTATCAAGATGGAAGTTAGGATTTAAAAAAAAGTTTGGTAAATATACATAAAGTTTACCATTTAACTATTAGTTTGTGTGTGTATGCTGGGGCTGGAACCCAGAGCCTGGGCAATTTCCTGAGCTTTTTTGCTCAAGGCAAGCACTCCACCACTTAGGCCACAGCTCTGCTGCCTGCTTTTTGGTGGTTAATTGGAGATAAGAGTCTCATGGACTTTCCTGTCTGGGCTAGCTTCAAACTGCGATCATTGGATCTCAGCCTCCTTAGTAGCTAGGATTACAGGCATGAGCTACTGGTGCCCAGCTTTTACTACTTTTTTCAATGTATGATTCAGTGGCACTAAGTATATTCACACTGTTACATAATAGTTACCTCCATCTAGTCCCAAATCTTCCCAAACTAAACCCTAGTATCTATTAACTAGTAATCCCCTTTTGTCTAGCAACCACCATTCTACATTTGTGTGTGTGTGTGTATGAGAGAGAGAGAGAGACAGACAGACAGACAGAGAAAGACAGAGACAGAGAAACTGGGGCTTGAACTCAGGGCCTTGAGTTCTCACTTGGCTTTTTCTACTCAAGGCTAGTACTTTACCACTAAAACCATGCCTCTAGTTCTGGCATTTTGCTAGTTAATTGGAGATAAGATTCTCATGGGTTTGGCTTCTTCAGCTAGCTTTGAACTAGGATCTTCAGATGTCAGCTTCCTAAATAGCGAGGATTGTAGGTCTAAGCCACCAGCACCCAGCTTACCAGTTTACTTTTTATTTCTCTTCATTTGACTACTCCAGGTCTTTCAGCTAAATGGAACTAGAAAACATTTGTCCTTTTGTGACTGGCTTAATTCACTAGCATCAGCCTTCAACGTTTCTTTGTGTTATAGCATGTGCCAGAAGTTCCTACCTTTTTAATCTTCCCAGCTCAGCTGTAACTACCAGCTCCTTGAGGCCAGGAATTTCCTTCCCAGCTCTGCAATAGACAGGATGCTAAGTGTTCATGTTCCTTGAAGTAATCTGTCGGTTCTGTGCAGAATAGAGAGAGCTGGTAGCAAAATTCTGAAAATAAATTGACTTTGAGTGGTGTTCGTAATTCTACTTAAATACAGGTGTCTCTCTTGGTGAGAGCCTTCCTGACTTAGCAATACCATAAGGAAGATTTTGGGGATGACACCATTGTTTTACCCATAAGATTCAGTGCAATGGAAGTTAAATATGCAGCCAGGGTTCCTTTCTTCCCCCTGTTCAGTTTCCCACACTTCATCCCTGCTTAGCCCTCATTTCTGGGTGGCAGTGTTGAGATACTTACCTTTTACTTGTTCATGTCAGCCCAACTTGTATATGAACGTAGTAGTTTGTTTAAAAGTCTTCCCTTCATAGTGAAACTGGGAAACAAGGATGGAAATGCAAACGTTCATCTCATCTAGTCTTTCTGTTAAAACAGTAAGAATGCCATCCAAGGACCAGAAAGTAACACTGAACTGAAATGCTTGCTGTGAGGTCTTTGAGACCTGTCTGTAACAAGTCAAAATGGCTCCTAGAAGAGGAGGCAGGGGCAACCCATGTGGGATTTTCCTTTCCACCCCCAGCAAGCTGTCCTCCGGTGGCATTCTTTTGCTTCTTTATGGTACTGCGTAAGTGTGGTGCATTGTTCATTACCCACCAGACATCCTGCTGGTCTCCTGACTTGAACAGCCAGCTTCTGTGTACTTGGCCATTGTTAAAGCCAGTCACTGAGGATTTGTGTATTCACAAGGGCCAACAGTGTAGGGCAGGCGAAGCCCTTGGTCTGTCCTTCACAGCAATGACCTGGAAGATCTTCTTTAAATTGTTTTTATTTTGTGCCATTGGGAATGGAACTCGGGGATTTCTGCACGCCATCGCTACCCCTGAGCTGCATCCCCAGCCCCAGGAGGAGCTTTTTAACACAAGCATCCAGACAGACACATGTCAAAGGTGGTGAGAGGAGGCAGACTGGGGCAGGGTGTTCTTGCGATTTTTCTGGAACATGATGGATCTAGCTTGGGCTTCATTTTCAAGGAAGGGAGAGAGGTCATTCAGCAACTGAGAGGCAGATGTATAAAAGGGCTCACATGCATACAAACAGGCTGTAATACAAACAAGGACGCCATGTTCTTCCTTCAACACGGAGAGCGAGCAAGTGCGTAAGGCAAGTGGAGGCAGAAAACCAGTTCGGTTTCAGGCAGGGTTTTGTTCTGCCAGAAGTGTTCCTCAGCTTTCTTAGACAGCTGGAGGCAGACTCGGTCACCTATGATGCAGGGGCTAAGAAACATCCTTTATTGTCTCTAGATTCTTTGCTTCTTTCTTACACTAGATAACCAGCTCCTGAAATTGTATTTCATTTCCCTGGTCTCCCTGAGAGACCTCGTCTGGTTGGAAGGGCCTCTTTGGAATGACCCCGTGCTCTCTGACCTGTCCCACCTTCATGTGCCTGCTCTCACCTGCCATCTCTGAATGGCTCAAGCCTGTATCAGGCCTAGGAGTTGTGCTTATCAGGACACAGGCAGTCAGGGGATAGTGTCAGGTTGAGAGAAGATGAAGGGAAAGCCCAGAGGGCTAAATGAAAGCAGAAGACAGTTGACTAGGATAGGACAGGACTCTCTTAAGGGACAGTAGATATGTTTTCCTTGTACCCCACATAGGCCTATGTGGCTTCTTTTGACTAATGTCTATAACTCCAGAGGCTTCCCCGGGGGCCTCTGGCTGAGTTCTGTTGCTCAGAGCTCTAGCTGTAGGAGTTCATGGGATTTGAATCCCTCAATGTCCTATCCCAGCCCGTGTCCCAGTTGTATCCTGACATACGAAGGCACTTCCTGCTTGTGTTGTCTGTCACTTGTTCCTACTTAGGCGAGAATGAGCTAAATCTAGATCTCCTTCTCAGCAGGGAGAGAGGGAAGGGTGGTGGAGAAGGTATTCCTATCTGAATCCTAAAATGACCAAAAAAGATTTAAGAAAAGATGTCAGGTAGGATGCTCTGATATCTTGCTTCTGGCAATAACCAAAACAGCAGCATCCATAATTGAGAATGTGGTGGTATTAGGGACACTCATAACAACCCTTTTTCTAATTATTATTATTGACGTTTTTTTTTTTTAAATAGTGCGAGGGGTGAACCCAGGGCTTTGAATATGTTAGGTTATTTTGATTTGGGGGTGTGTAGATATTTTTGAGACATAATCTTTCTGTGCAGCCAAGGATGGCCTAGAACTTGCTATGTAGCTCAGGCTGGCCTTGAATTTGTGATTCTCCTGCCTCCACTTCCTGAGGACTGGAATGACACGCAAAAGCCACCATACCAGCATTCTGTTTTTAATCAATCTGTGTCACTATCCTTTCTTTTCCTCCCAACTTTATGTCCTGATACCCAGATACTGAGAAGCTAAAAGGGGGAAAGTATCTAAACCACAACTTGTGTGTTAGAAACTTTAAAAAATGTATTATTATTTATTTATTTGCCAGTCCTGGGACTTGAATTCAAGGCCTGGGCACTGTCCCTGAGCTTCTTTTGCTCAAGGCTAGCACTCTACCACTTGAGCCACAGTGCCACTTCCAGCTTTTTCTGTGTATGTGGTACTGAGGAATTGAACCCAGGGCTTCATGCATGCAAGACAAGCCCTCTGTCACTAAGCCACATTCCCAGCCCATTTTTTTGTTGTTGTTTTTAAATTTATTTATTTATTTATTTTATTTTTTGCCAGTCTTGCAGTTTGAATTCAGGGCCTGGGCACTGTCTCTGAGTTTCTTTTGCTCAAGGCTAGCACTCTGCCACTTGAGCCACAACACCACTTCCATCTCCTGTTTATGTAATTCTGAGGAATTGAACCCAGGGCTAGGCAAGCACTCTACCACTAAGCCATATTCCCAGCCCTTAGAAACTTTTTGTACTGATATTCTTCCTTTGTCCCTGGTGTTTTAATTGTTCTAAATGATTCTCCCCCCCCATGCCTGAAATTAATTATGAAGTAGGAAAAAAGGAGGGTGAGAAGGAGGTGTCCTCTGATTTAACACTTGTGTCTTCTTTCTTTCTCATTTTCCTAGATCTTTGAAAGAATTCTATTTATTTGGGCCATCCGACACCCTGCCAGTGGGTATGTCCAGGGAATTAATGACCTGGTCACTCCGTTCTTTGTCGTCTTCCTCTCAGAATATGTGGGTAAGAAGCACGAGCACTGAGCTGAACAAGCTACTGCTCTTTCCTATCTGCCATCTGTTTGCTTTTCCTGAGCATGCAGCCAGCGGGTATGTCTTGCTGAAAGAGGGACAGATAGTGGCTTTGGAATACACAGTAAGAGCTGTTTGAGCAGCAGTAACAGCCTGGAATTGATCTCTTGAGATAATCACAGATCTCACCTTAAAAGACCTGCTTTGTCACAAGAGGGGCCAAGTTGATCAAGTTATATTCTGCCCCAAACACATGGTTTGATGGCTTTTCCAAGGTGATTTTAGGATTCTTTGGAACTTGTCTCAGACATTGGTGCCCACCCATGAATGCCAGGACCTTGATTTCTCCCCTCTGTTCCTCACTCCTACCCCTGGGTTCTCCTCACTTTGGAGCGTGCTTACTTTCATGGAGGTGTGCGGGTTTTCTCTCAGTCCCCCGCTCACCTCATCCCTCCACCAGTCTAAGCTAAGCAGTCTGAAAGGAGTTGAGGACCCCATTCCTCTCCTCAGCATTTTTTTTTTCCAGGCTTGGGGCTGGGGCACTGTCCCTGAGCTGCTTTTACTCAAGGTTAGCACTCTACCACTTGAGCCACAGCACCACTTCTGGCTTTTTCTGTGTTTGTGCTATTGAGGAATCAAACCCAGGGCTTCATGCATGCTAGGCAAGCACTCTTCCACTCAGCCACATTCCCAGCCCTCTCCTCAGCTTCTTTATCATTGTAGTTGGAGGACCACAGAGACATGTCTATCATGGCCTGGTACTTTGCCCTTTTACTCAGATGAGAGGCTTGTGTAAAAGAGTATTGAAAGAGCTGGGCATAGGCCTGTAATTCTGGCTACTTGGGAAGCTGAGGCAGGAAGATTATAGCCTGGATTACATAGCAAAGCTGCCTAAAAAAAAAAAAAAAGGACTTAGGCACCAGTGGCTTGTGCTTGTAATCCTAGCTACTCAGGAGCCTGATATCTCTGGATCTTGGTTTGAAGCCAACCTAAGCAAGATAGTTGGTGATTCTCTTACCTCCTATTAACCACTAAAAAGCCTGAAGTGGAGCTGTGGCTCAAGTGGTAGAGCGCTAGCCTTGAGCAGAAAAGCTCAGGGACAGTGTCTATACCCTGAGTTCAAGCCCCAGGACTGGCATACACACACACACACACACACACACAATTGAAAGAGACTTTAATAAACATCCCATAGGTCTTTGTTTGGGTTTTTTTTTTAACTGTATTTTTTTTTTTTGTCTTTTCTTTTTTGGTACTGGGGATCGAACCCAGGACGTTGCACTTGCTAGGCAAGCGCTTTGCCACTGAGCTACATCCCAGCCCAGGTCTTTGATTTCACAGATGAAGTCTAAGGTTCTCTGCCTCTTTACCAGTGGCATGGCCAGAACTAGGGCTGGTGGGTCATTGTGAATTTGGGGAACTACCTCATCATAGTCAGGTTTTCCAAGGGGGCCTGCAGGGGAGGGGTTTGCCCTTCTACAAGGCAGTCTCAGAACGTTAAAGCACCTGAGTACCATCTCATTCTCCTGCCCGCAGAACTGGGAATGAGGGTGGGGTCGTGTGCTCTCAGGTGGTCCACGCAGCATTCTTCTCATCACTGCCATCACTCCACCTCTCCCCTTGGCACTGGGCCTTTCTGTGATATGTATAACTGCTTTCTTGTCTTAGGATCTGATTGAGTAGTGTGTGCCTGTGCATGCATATGCATGTACACACACACACACCACTGACCCACAGCACCTCAGGTATGAAGGGTGCACCTTCGCACTTCCTGAGGTCTAGTCTGGATGAGGCAGCACAGAGATGCACCTCAGCCACAGACCTAACCTGAGTCTTGAATATCTCTGATCTAGGAAGATGAGGCCCATATATTTTTTTACAAAAACTTGTTATGTTAAATTGCAGAGGCATGTCAAAGTAGCATTACCATGTTACCACCCAACTTCAGCAATTAATCTTGTCTATCTATAATTCCATCCATCTTGGTGCAGTGTTTTAATATTGACATCAAACCTTATACCATTTCATTCATAATAATAACTATGGCTGGACACAGTGGCTCATGCTTGTAATCCCAGCCACTTGGAAGGTGGAGATGGGAAGATCACTGGTCAAGGCCAGTCCCAGTGGAGAGTTGGTGAGACCCTATCCCAACCAATAAAAAGCTGAGTGTAGTGGTGCTTACCTGTTATGCCAACTATTCTGGAGACATAAATATGAGGATTATGGCCTAGACCAGCCAGGGCAAAAGGCATTTGAGAAAATAGAGCAAAAAGAGCTGGAAGCATGACTCAGGTGGTAGAACATCTTCCTAGTAAGTTCGAGGCTCTGAGTTTAAATCCCAGTACTGCACCCCCCAAGGAAAAGTAATAATGGCTCTCCAGTATTATCTGAAATATACAGTCAATGTTCATGTTCAGCCAGTTGTTTAAATTAGGTCCAGATGAGACCCACTTGGTATAGACTTGGTTGGTAAATCTTTAATCTATTTGTCCCTCCTTCATTTATTTTCTTTAGGAGTCTGTAGCTTTTACTAGGATTTTTCTGGTTTTCAAGGGAGGACCTTGTCAGGCCAAGCAGTAATACATTCTGATTTCTAAAGCCCTGTTCTGCCTATAAAGTACTTTGACATATCTGATTTCAGGTGCAAAGTCCAAGGGTGAGAGGCTAAATGAGCTTCCTGCTGATACCCTGATCTCTGACCTTCGTCCTGTGCTCGTGATATGAGTGGGATCTCACCTTGAGTCCCTGTGCTTGGATGACAAATGGCTCTTCTTACACTATTCTCTGCCCAAAGCAGGCAGCATGCTTTTCCCCTCCTTACTTAAAGAAAAACTATGGCAGAAGTACATACTGTTCAAGCAGCAGAGCAGTATAGAAGTGTTACCGCATAGCTCCATAGCCACACCCCCACCTGAGACTCTTCTTGTCAGTCTTTCAGTGTGTATTTCATTTTCTTGTGTGTGCATGGAAAAGCATATTGTGTGTGGGTATCCAGAGAAATGGGAACAAGTGGTTTATACTTTCCTATATCTTGCTCATTTTTAATCCAAAAATCTCATATACAGCTTGTTCCAAGTGTGGACATTAGATTTATTTTCAGTAGTTATTTCAGTAGTAAGGCCTTTCTGCCATTTATTTGGCAGTTTGTTCTTTTGTGGAAGAAATTTAAGTTGCCTACAATTTTTAGCTGTAATAAATAACATTGCAACCAATAGCCTTCTACATATTATCTGTTACATTTGTGTTCAACTACATATTGCACCTCAAGGATCCTAGAAGTGAAATTTCTTGTCCTAAGAGCATGCCAAATAAGAACTACTAAATTACACATCAGAAAATTGATTGGTGGATGCACTTTTCCTCACATCCTTAGCAGAGATATCATTTAGTAAAGTCATGTTTCACCACTCTGGAAATTACACTATGGTGTGCCTTTCAGGTTTTATTTCACTTGCTTGTCACTGAGATCACACATTGTTGCTTTTATTTTTTTTTTCTTTCCTTTTTTGGGGCTTAAATATAGGGCCTGGTACTCTTGCTTGTTACTCATAGCTGGTGCTCTACTACTTGAACCACACCTTTAGTCCAGCTTTTTGCTGGTTAATTGGAGATGGAGTCTTGCAGATTCATCTGCTTGGGCTAGCTTCAAACCTTGATTCTTAGATCTCAGCCTTTTGGGTAGCTGGGATGATCTGTGTGAATCACAGTTGCCTGGCAATGCATCTTATGTGTATTATTGTTTCTTTTGTGATGTTTTTTCAGTTGTTTGCCAGGTTTTTTTTTGTTGTTGTTGTTTCATTTTGGTCTCTTGAGATAAGTCTTGGTACATAGCCTAGGTTGACCTTAGACTTGTAATTCTTCTGCCTCAGCCTCCCAAGTGCTAGGATTGCAGGTGTGTACCACAGTGCCCAGCCCTTACTCAATCAGTTTTAAAAATGGATTTTTGGTTTGTCATGTTTTGTAAAAGATGTTTTAATTGATTAGATATACTTATCTTTCATTTGGTATGTGTTAAAAAGATGTTGAATCACATGAAATTGCTAATAGTCAAGTGTTTTGTTTTTTTGTTGCTAAATATGGGATTTTTTTTTTTTTTTGGTCCGGTCCTGGGGCCTGAACTCTGGGCCTAGGCGCTGTCCCTCAGTTCTTCAGCTCAAGGCTAGAGCTCTACCCCTTGAGCCACAGTGCCACTTCTGGCTTTTTTTTTCTTTTTGCTTATGTGGTGCTGAGGAATCGAACCCAGGGCCTCAGGCATGCAAGGCAAGCGCTCTACCACTGAGCCACCTTCCCAGCCCCTAAATATGGGAATTTTTAATGATTTATTTTTGTATTTTTCTCCCCAGGCCATTTGTTTCTTCTTTGAATTTATTATGTCTCCTATGTGGAACTTAACCAAATTTTATGTAGTCAGATTTTTCATTATGTATTGAGCCCTTATTACAAGTTAGGGATAAGAGAGAGTAAAGACGATAATGTGGAGCTAGGTGTCGGTGGCTCACATTTATAATCCTACTCACAAGGCTGAGGTCTGAGGATTGACATTTGAAGCCAACCCAGGTAGGAAAGTCAGTAAGATTCTTATTTCCAATTAATTACCAAAAATGCCCAGGGTTAGTGCCCAGGCCTTGAGTTAAAGTCCTGGGAGAGACACACACACACAGACACACACACAGACACACACACACACACACGTAAGTCATTTTCTTGTAGGGGTTGAGATGTAAACTTTTATTCCAATTTTATGGCTAATTATTTCATTGTCATGCATAAGTAGTACTTTTTTTTTTTACTAGTGTGCAATCTCTCTTCAGAATTTTATATAAATCCTTTATTTCCGTGGCTCTACTTTATTTTCCATTTATCTCCATTCCTATCAAGTGCCACAGGGCACAGATTTTGTTTTTGAGATTTAGAGTGTGTGTGTATGTGTGTGTGTGTGTGTGTGTATGTGTGTGAACCCAGGCCTTCTCAAGAACATGTGTGTATTTAATCTCAGGACCAATCTCTCTTCCCTTTCTTTCTCTGTCTCTTTCTGTCTCTCTCTGTAATACTGAGATTGAACTCAGCACCTTGTGCTTGCTAGGCTGAATATTACATAGTATGGCTATTCTGCATATCTCTCTGTCTCACTGGGAATAAACCCAGGGCTTGGAGCAGCAAGGCTATCACTGTACCTTTGAGCTACAACCTGAGCTTCCCACATCTTGTTATCTCTCCATCCATTGATGGACAAATTAATGCTTAAACCAGGCCTGCAGACTCCTCCCCAGCCTCTAGCTTTTTCTGTTGCCAAGATGCAGCATTGTGGGTCTGAACACTGGTTTTCTTGATCCACTTTTCTCCGCTTGGCTGATGGCAGCATCCTGACAAGGCAGCTTCTATGGAAGGTTTTTCACTACAAGTGCTTGATGTGGTGACAGTGCCAGTGTCTCTGCTGGAGAGAGAGTCTTGTGACTGTGTTCTCTGACATGGGTGGCCTCTGCGGGCTTCTGGGATGAGGCAGTATTATCCTGTGACTAACAGTGTGACATCAGACAAATATTTCTAGGTAATGTGTACCATGATGTCCAGCACAAGAGCAGCGTCCTCCAAAAGATTACACCTGCTCCGTTTGAGAAAAGGCATGCCTGCTGGTTTGTTCCCGTGTAAAAATAAGCAGTGATCAGATACGTGCTCTTTTGCCTTTGCGTGAAGCAGTGTAGGATTTTCATTTGAAATCTTCCTTAGAGGCATGTTAGTAATGGCATGCACAGGCCTCTGAGTGGCACAGCCAGTTCCCTGAGTCACACTGACACCTACTCACATCGCCGGTGATCAGTTAGGATTAGCCTGGCTACATGTGACCAGGGACCTCAAATGACAATGCTACAGAAAAGCCTGCTTCTCTTACCTGACAAGTCCAGAGGCAAGCATTCTGGGGTTTGTTTGATGCCAAAGATATCAGGATCCAAGATACCAGGGACCCAGGCTCCTCTCTCTTGTTCGGCTATCTTTAGTATGCAGCTTCTCACCATCCAGACTATGATCCAGAATACTGATTTGTGCTCCAGCCATCACATCTACATTCCATCCAACACGGAGGGAGAAAGGTATACTCCTGTTCAAAGACGCTCATGCTTGGATCTCTCTTGTGTGAACTCAGTCTTATGGAAAACAGGACCCTGAAGGGTTCTGTCACCAACAAGGGGGAGGAAACGTTCCTCACAGCTGGCAGTCCCTGCATGCCTGGCGTGCTCCTGTGGAGTCTCCTACTGACCACCCTCACTCCCAATTGGCTGCAGTTCTTGCCCCTGAAGTCAGAAAGGCTAAGATTTGTCCATGGCTCGCTTTTCTCACTTTGGGTGTTCACTCAGTTCCCAGGCTCTGGTGACGAACGTCTTGCTCCTGTCATCCCTCCTCCCTTTGAAGCTGCCATTCTCGCCTGGTACTCACCACCCACAGCTGAGCACACTTCTAGCACTTTCCCCTCACCACTGTTTCCCTCCTGCCCCCTGTCACCAAACTGTGACTCTTGGAAGCCAGAGGCTAGTTTAAATCTCTGTGTTATACTCTCAGGGCCTTTATTTTGGTGTTCAAAATAGGCACCGTGCGGTGCCGAGCTTGGCCACTGGAGGGCGGTGAAGTACTTTTCTGACAGGGAGCTGAATGGGGCAGGAGGTGGAGACACCGCTCGGTCTGTTGTGTCTGCTGAGTATGCACTCTGAGCAGGCCACTGCTGGGTACTGGGTGAAAACCATTGAGAGATTTAGTCAGGAAAAATAGAAACACTGTGTAGGAATATTTTTAGCAACTCAATTCATACAAGTAAAAACAATCCTCTTGTCCATTAAAAGCCATTCATGCCATGGAATAGTACTTAGCAGCAAAGGAATATATGTTGATGAATGCCACAAGGAAGAATCTCAAACTGAACAGATGCCAGCTACCAAAAAAGCACTATTAGATGATTTGCCTCCCTTTCAGTGTAGTCCAGAAATAAGCACAGTGAGCCTGTGGTGGTAGAAATCAGAACAAAGGTTGCTTTTGATGCAAAGTGGGTGTGAGGAAACTTGCCTGGGGTGATAGAAATGCTCTCGATTTGATGAGCACAGATATTACTAGAACTCACAGAACTATGCATGAATGTCCAGACTGCTATAGGTTAGTTATACCTTTAACTGCTGTGAACATTTCTTTCTCTTTTTTTTTGTTGGTCGTGGGCCTTGAACTTTGGGCTTTAGCGCTGTCCCTCAGCTCTTCAGCTCAAGGCTAGTGCCCTACCACTTGAGCTACAGCGCCACTTCCTAGTTATACCTTTAAAAAAAAGAAACCAACACTCTTCTTTATAGAGTTTAAAATTTTGGTGGGTTAGTGGGTGGATGCTTGTTGGAGGGGGTTGGTGAAAGAGAATGAATATGGTTCATGTTCATGAATATGGTTTATAGATATGAAAATAGAACTGTGAAACTTGTTGAAATTGTTCTAAGGAAGGGAGAAAGGGAGAGATGGGGGCATTGATTGGAATGTATTGTATTCATGTATAGAAATGTCATAATGAAATCCTCTCCCCCAGTATGCTAATATATGCTAATAAAGCTTTCTCAAGTGGATACAAAGAGACAATAAGTTGAAAAATGATAAAGTATTTATTAGATTGGGATGAGTACTGCCTTAATTTCATTTGAAAAAGAAGCCCAAGCCTACGTACTTTATAAGTAAAATAGTTTATTATTTTAAAAAAATTTCATTTTGCTAGTCCTGGGCTTGAACTCAGGGCCTGGGGCACTGTCCTTGAGCTTCTTTTGCTCAAGGCTAGCACTCTACCACTTGAACCACAGCACTACTTCTGGATTTTTCTGTGTATGTGGTACTGAGGAAACGAGCCCAGGGCTTCATGCATCCTAGGCAAGCACTCTACCACTGAGCCACATTCCTACCCTTAAGATAGTTTATTTTGAGCTAGTAGTTCTCTCCTGTAATCTTAGCTACTTGGGACTCTTTGAGATCTGAAGGATTGAAGTTTGAGGCTATCCTGAGTAGAATGTTTGTGAAACTTCTTTTGAATTAATAGTTGGGTATGGTGTCTGCCATTCAGCTTTGCAGGAGGCTGAGGTCATTAGGAGGTGCCCCTGTCATGCCTGCCCAGCCTGGTGAATCTCCCCCAAATATCCAGCAACCATACTGCGACATGGGACAGCCCCGAGTTCCCCTCCAGTCCCCACCCATCTCCGCCTCCCCACCCTGCCACACTAACTACTAAGCTGACTTACTGTAACACCTAGATTCATTTTTGCCTGTTACTAAACTTTATCTGCATTGAGTCATACAACAAGGGGTTTCCATGTGAATGCTGTTGTTTGGGAGGGAATTGAGGAATGGGGTTGATGCTGAGGTTTTAGCACTCACCCTGTCTGGCACTCTTACTCTTCCCTCAAGATGACTCTGACCCTGTCTTGGGAGAAGCACCTCAGATGCAGGCTCTTCTCAGCAGCAGATCATGTGGAAGACAGCCCAGCTGAGACGCCAGCACTGGAGAGCTGTGTGTGTGTGTGTGTGTGTGTGTGCGCACGTGTGTCTCCAGTGTCTGCAGTACAACATTCTCCAGTGTGTGTGTGTGTGTGTGTGTGTGTGTGTACATGTGTCTCCAGTGTCTTGCAGTACAACATTCTCCATTGCTGGCCTGCCCCCTCCCTGCCAGCAAGCCAGAAATAAGACATAGCAGCGCAGCAGGAGGAATTTGAGGTGACCTAACCTACCTCCTCTGAGCTTAGAGGACTGCTGTGAGCCTCAGACATTGCACTAGAGACCCTCCCCTCCCCCGGGGCTGTTGAGGCTCTGGGTGTCTTGGTGACACAATGCCTGTCTCTTGAGTGGTCTTTGGGCAGTCTTTGGAAGACGTGTGGGACCTTGAATACTCAGGTTTATGCTATACAATCTGTGGGGTCACCTCCCCCCTCAAGGTTAGACTTAACCAGCAGCCACTGGTGCTTGTTAACTTGACGTACAAATCATATGAACACCTAGGAAACATAGAGAAAACTAGAAGGTGTGTGGGCTTTTCTCTTATTTTTTCAGTTCTGCTTTTTTATTTAAAAATGTTTTCAAATTGTTATTATAAAGGTGATCTACAGAGACTATTTTTTTTTGGTCGGTCCTGGGGCTTGAACTCTGGGCCTGGGCACTGTCCCTCAGCTCCTCAGCTCAAGGTGAGCACTCTACCACTTGAGCCACAGCACCATTTCGGGTTTTCTGGTGGTTTATTGGAGATAAGAGTCTCACCAACTTTCCTGCCTGGGCTGGCTTTGAACCTCGATCCTCAGATCTCCGCCTCCTGAGTAGCTAGGATTATAGGTGTGAGCCACCAGCGCCCAGCCAGAGACTTTTTAAAAATCAATTTTTACCAGAGTCATATGACTCACATACACTCAGGTAAACAGAGTGACTGACAGGTTCTGTGGGCAGCTGCCTCTCTGCACCTTCAAAACCCCTGCATCTTCTCTGATGGGCAGAAATGGGTGTGCTGACCCAACTATATCCCTGTGGTCGGGCTTTTCTCTGGGCGAGCTTGAGTATGTCTCCCCTGTATATCCAGCTCTCCTCTTCAGAGACAACTCACTCTTCTTCTGTGTCAGGTGGTTTGGCCTTGCTGGGCTTGGCCATGCGGCCACTCTACCTCTGTACCCTCTGTAAATGTTTTGTGCTCTTGGTGGTCTTGGTTGTTGTCATCAAGTTCTCTCATGAAAATGCCAGAGGCTGGGGCATTGCTTGAGCCCAGGAGCTCAAGGGCAGCCTGCACATCATGGTGAGACTTTGTCTTGTTTAGATGATTTTTTTTTTGCCAGTCCTGGGGCTTGAACTCAGGGCCTGGGCACTGTCCCTGAGCTTCTTTTGCTCAAGGCTAGCACTTGAGCCACAGTGCCACTTCCGGCTTTTTTTGAGTAGTTTATGGGAGATAAGAGTCTCACAGACTTTCCTTGCCTGGGTTGGCTTTCAACCTCAGATCTCAGCCTTCTGAGGATTATAGGTGTGAGCCATCAGTGCCCGGCTTGAATTTAGGTGTTAGAAACCAACCACAAAGGAGGAAGGCTTTGGAAGGTACCTCATCACAGCTCACCCTAGAACGGCTCACCAGGTCCCAAAAGCTGGGGTTTGCCATGGGATCATAGATGGCTCCTGTCGGGGCCTGAGGCGGTGCATGGACAAGTTATTCTTGTCAGTTTAGGCAAAACTGGTTCTTCCCAAAGCTGTCAGGGTGTTTGTGAGGCACTTAATAAGCTGGTTTCAGGCCCAGGACTCGGCAGCTCTCAAGATAAATAATTGCGACTCAAGGCCCCCCCCCCTACTCCAGCGTTTTATCAGCTAATAAATGAGCGTGTTCTGTCAAGCCTAGAGTGGGCAATTTGGTTTTCATAAAGAGCTTTTGAGTTTCCTCCTCTCAGATGCCTTGCTCTTAAAATAGCCATAAAACATCTCCAAAGCTCCCATTTCCTCCAGTCTGAGGCTGGCTGCTGTTGCTTGTCATACCAGCCAAAGCCTGCCCTCACTGGAGACCGCGTGGCTGGCCTGGCGGCCAGGCTCCGCTTCAATTACGTGTTGATTTCCTCAAGTGGACACTTAATGATCCTCCGAGCAGATTGTTTATGCTGAACTCGGCTCTGCAGAGAACAGTAGCTCCTCCTCTCTCCACTGCTGCTTTCTGGTGCACTCTGCTCACAGTGTTTGACTGAATGTGTGAATTTTATCCTCAGCAGGCAGAGAAAGAATGAAACACTTCCTCCCACTCCACAGTGCTGGTGAACGGTCCCTGTCAGAGGGACAGCAGACAGCAGACAGCAGCCCCCACTCAAGTCCCCAAACAGGGTTCAGCACAGCTAAAGAAGGCACTGAGAGTGGCCACCAGCCCAATTGTGACCTCTTGCAGTGGTTTTTCCCAAGACCAAAAAGTAAAAGCAGGAACCTTTGAAAACTGACTTTTGATCTTTTTGTTGGTTATGGGGCTTGAACTCAGGGCCTGGATGCTGTTCATGAGCTCTTTTGCTCAAGCTAGTGATCTACCCCCTTGCACCACAGCTCCACTTCCAGTTTTTGAGTGGTTAATTGGAGATAAGAGTCTCATGGGGACTTTCCTGCCTGCTGGCTTTGAACTGTGATCCTCAGATCTCACCCTCCTGAGTAGCCAGGATTACAGGCATGAACCACCAGCACCCAGCAAAAATTGACTTTTTGTTTTTGGTTGTGGGGCTTAAACTCTGGGCCTGCACTCTGTCCCTTAGCTCTTCAGCTCAAGGCTAGCATTCTACCTCTTGAGCCACAGTGCTACTTCCAGTTTTCTGAGTGGGTTATTGGAAATAAGAGTCTCACGGACTTTCCTGCCTTGGCTGGCTTTGAACCACAAGCCTCAGATCTCAGCCTCCTGAGTAGCTAGGATTACATGTGTGCGCCACCGGCACCCACTAAAATTGACTTTTTTTTTAAGGCATGTTTTGGGATTGCAGGTTTGTTGCTTTAGATTAGGCAAGGCTACATAATAGAGATTTTAAATGTCAAGGTCGAAGCCTATTTGTTCATGTAACAGTTGTGATAATGCTAGCTCACATTTACATGATGCCTATTTCATGCGGGGCTGTTGTTAACACTTGCCATATTTTAACTCAATATCATCCTCCTACTATTCTTGATATGATAGTGATAGGACAGGTGAGAAGTGGGCCGGGGAAGGCAGTCATTTGCCAGGTGAGTTGTTGTGAATGCGTGGTGGTCAGGATTTGGGCTCAGTGTGGCTCCCGAGTCTGTGCTTGGCTGGTAGGCTGAGTTCCCCCTTGCCCCTTGTGGCTGTGCAATGCATGGTATCCCAGTGTGTGTTCTGGAATCTGAGTATGCCCAGGTTGGAGAAGACCCTTCTAGTTGTGATGGGGCTCTGGATCTTCCTGTGGGAAATGCATGAGGAGTGGGAATGGTCTTTGTCTGGAGCCTTTCTTGTGGGTGTCACAGTTTCCTTGTAGCTCTGTTCTATTGGTAAAGGAGCTGCTGCTGAGGGGAGGGGAGGGGAGGGGAACGGAGCGCACACTTCCTGATGAGGAGAGGGCCTCCTCCTTCCTACCCAGTTGGGAAGCTGCTCCTGAGAATGGGCGGCCCGAGTCTGAAACCCACCAGTTCTCTTGCAGGCTCCAAGGGCATGGCATTGTTTGTGGGCTCTATCCCTGAGGAAGCAAAGTGGCAGGGAGGCCCGCTGGGCAGAAACGAGTTAGAGTATGTACAGCAACCCGGAAAGATCCTAGAGGTGGAAGCACAAACATAAAGCAGGATTCTGAGCTGGGCCTTTGTTATGGTGCAGTATGATTAAAGTAATATATATGCCACCTCAAAACATTATGTAATAAATGCTTAAGTTAAGGCAAAGGCAAAGGATTTTTTTTTTTTGGAGGGCTTTTTACATGTGGTTTTTCATTCAGACCTTTATATGTTATCTGAATCCTTTGCTTCTATAAGCTTAGGTTGTTTTACAAGCCTTTTTTATTCCATTTTGATGATAAAAAGCAAGTGTAGTCAGTTTGTGGTTCTTTTTTTCTAAATAATGTGCATTTTCAGGGACTATAAAAATTATGCTTATTGTAGAAATTTTGAAAAGTCCAGTAAAGCTTAAAGAGAATAAAGTCTTTTATTTCTTCCTCCTGGGGAATAAGCACTATAAACCTTGTGATATATTTTATCTTTCTCCTGTGCTTATGTAAACATACATAAATATTGTATGTATAGTAGTTGAGAGTCTACCATATATAATTTTATGTTTTATTCCTTCCCCTTACCACTGGAACATGCTTTCCTGTGTTATTACATACTTACTCCTAATAAACTTTGTAACCAGGCACTGGTGGCTCATGCCTGTAATCCTACCTACCAGGAAGTTGAGATCTGAGGATCATGGTTCAAAGCCAGCCTGGGCAGAAAAGTCCCTGTGATACTTTTATCTCCATTAAAGTTGTGCTGTGGCTCAAGTGGTAGAGCACCAGCCTTGAGAACAAAGAGGCTCAGGGATAATGTCCAGGCCCCAAGTTCAAGCCTCACAACCAAAAAACCAAAAAACAAAAACCACCTCATCTTTAAGTAGTGTGCCTGTTATGTGCTAGGCATGGGGGCGTCACTGTGTACATGTTAACCACAACCACATTTCAAGTTAGACTTTACCTCTTTCCTAGGATCACAACTTTTCTGACAAAGTACTCCACTGTCTGCAAGAGGAGTTTTGTTTCTTATAGCCCTTGATGTCCATTAAAAAACAAAACAAAAGCCGAGTGTCAGTGGCTTACGTCTATAATCATAGCTACTCAGAAGGCTGAGATCTAAGGATCACGGTTCAAAGCCAGCCCGGGCAGGAAAGTCCATGAGACTATTTCCAGTAAACTACTAGGAAACCGGAAGTGGCGCTGTAGCTCAAGAGGTAGAGCGCTCGCCTTGAGCTGAAAGCTGAGGGGCAGAGCCCAGGCCCAGAGTTCAAACCCCAGGACTGACAAAAAAAAAAAAAAGAACAGCCCGGGCCTGGTGGTTCACATCTGTAAACTACTTAGGAGGCTGAGATCCGAAGATTGTGGTTTGAAGCCAGACTAGGCTTTCCCTCCATCCCCACATATACACAAAGAAAAGCTGGAAATGGAGCTGTTGCTTAGGTTGTAGAATGCTGGCTTTGAGCAAAAATGCTTAGGGACAGCACCTAGGCCCTGAGTTCAAGCCCCATTACCGGCACAAAAACAAACCAAACCAAAAGAAACAGAAACAAAACAGCTCTTCAAGAAGAATGAGAATGGGGCAGTGGTGGCTCACACCTGTAATCCTAGCTACTCAGGAGGCTGAAATCTGAGGATCACAATTAGAAGCCAGCCCAGACAGGCTAATGAGTCTCATGAGACTCCATGAGACTCATCTTCATTAACTAGAAAAAAGCTGGAAGTAGAGATGAGGTTCAAGTGACAGAGAACCATCCTTGAGCAAAAAAGGGATAGCACTCAGGCCCTGACGTTTAAACCCCAATACAAGCACATGTGCACACACATCGCCCTCCACCTACTAATATGAATGAGAATCCACTGGTCATGATATAGGTCAAGACATAGGTCTTAGTCATAATTCTCATCAATGAGAGGGCTGCGTTCAGAAGTCTGTGTCCAGTGGCACAAGGGACGGCAGGGAACATTTTGTTTTCAGAGTAGGACTGTGAGCTAAGAAGCTGCCTTTGATGCAGAACTCAAGGGACTGAATGTTTCTTCTTGTCCTCTCACCGACATGCAATGTGGCTGTGCTGTGGGGCAGGAGAGCCTTTCTAACTGCTTCCCCTCTCTGTGGCTGAAGGGTTTTTGTGGGTCTCTTATGTTCTCCTTGCTACATGCCAAACCAGACTTCTTGTTCCCATTGCTTACATACTGTGGGCTTCCCATGAGAAGCTAGTAGCGTTAAAGAGGTCTTGTAGCTAAGTAAGCATGGAAAGTACTGCATAAACTAAGTTGAATAGATTTACTTATTGCTGACTTCCTTGTAACTTCTCGACCGCTTTCATATGCTCTGATTTTGGTGGCTCTCAAAGCTGGTGATGTAAAATGTGGTGTTGCTCATCCGTGTTTGTTCACGAGCTCCTCCTTTGCCTGTGTCCTATGGGACTGGCATTTGGCCTGAACCCATCCTGGGAAATAGCAACTTGGAGTTAAACCCTAAAAGTACCCCGGGCTTGATACCTCTTCCTTCTCTTGTATCCCTTTACTTCTCAACAGCGAGACCAAGCATCAGCATTTGGGGTCCATCTTACCTTGAAGTGTGTGTGTGTGGGGTGGTGCCTGATCCCAGCTGGTCTCACTAGACATGTGTGTGAGTATGGTAGACAGCTTACTGAATATCTGAAATTAAAAAGAAAAAGAAACATGTGCTGGACTTAATAACTCAGTGAAAGTCTGCTTAGTGCTGTAAGGAGGTCTTCTTCCTGCTCAGTGTCGTGAGGGTCCTAAGGGGAATAGGGCAGCCTCATTCCTTGACATCAACGTAGCCTGGTTCTCCCCTGGCCTGAAGGACTCTGTTGAAGACACTAGGCTCTTATTTTTCTCTCTCCATTTTTAGATAAGACCTCTGGACTTTCTTCACCTTTTGTTTTACAGAAGAGGATGTGGAGAACTTTGACGTGACCAACTTGTCTCAGGATATACTGCGAAGCATTGAAGCTGACAGCTTTTGGTGCATGAGCAAGCTGCTGGATGGGATCCAGGTGAGTTGCCTCGGCCCTTGCAGGCCGGGTAGGCCTGGGGCCTGTCTTTAACTCATTGCTCTTCTCAATGAGGCAGGGCTACCCGCCCACCATGGCCTCTCTATCTCTTTCATTAGCTTCCCTGTGGCCTTGTGTCCTCAGAGCCTGAGGCTATTTTTGTGGGGTGGGGATCTGGCTCTACCATCAGAGTGAGTTCCATTCTTCTGTGTGCCCAGAACCCACGGGTGGGATTCCACAATAAAGGGCTCTCACCCACATAAACACTGTTGTAGCATTAGTTCCTTTTTTTCTCCCAAACACCGTCGGCAGTCAGGAGCACTGGGTTTGGGAAGAACACCTGTGCTTTTTACCATGTTACAGGGAGCCCAGGGCTAATCATGGCAGACTCCATGTGTTCATCCTGGGCTCTCTTGCATTTGCAGGATAACTATACCTTTGCACAGCCAGGGATCCAGAAGAAGGTCAAGGCCTTGGAAGAGCTTGTTAGCCGGATTGATGGTAGGTTTCAAGGAGCCAGAATTCTCTAGCCGTAGCTCAGCCTTGCCCTGACACGAGCCAGCGGTACTTGGGCCATGAACCTTTCCAGGCACAGGCTGTTATTTATCGGTAGCTACAGTATCTTCCCTGTCTCAGCCAGAAGGGGAGGTAAAACTCTGCTGCTTTCCTGAGTTCATCCTTCCCCCTAGACTTCTGTTACCCCATTGTCAATTCTCCTTCAACCTCTCTGTTCTATCTGTTCTGTTACCCGAGCCACATAGCTCTAGTCCAACCGTTGTCACATTTCTGCCACTTCCTTCTAAAGGACTTTCCCCCTTCCCCCGACTTGTGTCTCTCTCAAAGCGTTTCTCTACAGCCCCATTCTGGCCATGTCTCTCTTCTGCTCTGGGGTCCCTGCTGGCTCCCCACTGGCCTCAAGTCAGTAGGTTGGCCTTGTCCTGCTGTTGCACTCCTGGGCTTGGAGCAGTGTGGCATACCCCGGCTGGACCTTCATTTGTTCTCTGGGGACTCAAGGACAGATGACTCCTGAAGCAGATGTCTTTGAGGAGCAGGAACTCCACAGGGGTAGCCTGCCTGTGCTAGAATCACAGACTTTGGGAAGCCCTCCTGTTGAGATCAGGAGAGAAGTCAGCTAAGCTTCCTGAGGAGCACACTGACCCGGCAGGGAGGCTCCTGGGCATGGCGTCTCTGGCACCAGTGAGGGACTCTGCAGTTACCACACTAACAAACAACATCAACTCTTGCTCGCTCCTTCCCTCCTCTCCTCTCCTCTCCTCTCCTTTCCTCTCCTCTCCTCTCCTCTCCTCTCCCTTCCCTTCCTTACCCTTCCCTTCCCTTCCCTTCCCTCCCTCTTTCTTTCTTCCTTCCTTCCTTTCTTTCTTTCTTTCTTTCTTTCTTCCGGTTGTGGGGCTTGAACTTAGGGTCTGGGCGCTATCCCTGAACCTTTTTTGCTATGTAGTGCTCTACCACTTTGAGCCACAACACCACTTCTGGTTTTCTGGTAGTTAATTGGAGATAAGAGTCTCATAGGCTTTTCCTGCTCAGGCTGGCTTTGAACCACAATTCTCAGATCTCAGCCTCCTGAGTAGATAGGATTATAGGTGTGAGCCACTGGCACCCCTCTAACTCTTGCTTTTTCTGTTCAGACTTTCCTTTTCCCTCACATGGAGGTAGCACAGCTTTCTGTCTCTCCTAAGTCTCTTCCTGGAAACCTTCCTTCATTAATTCTACTCACTCCAGCTTCTTTTTATGACGGCAAGCTTCCACCCTCATCTGTCTTCCTTTGTCTTCCCATCCTGTCAGCTGTCAGCCCTGCGGTGCCAGGTACCGCTCTCTCACGTGGCTCCCCCAGAGCCTCACATGGGCCTTCCTCTGAGGTGCTCAGCTGGCTGCCAGAGGCTGATCATCACTTCCCTCTTCCGGAGGGCAGAGGTGGGGCTTCTGCCTCTGTCCTCCCCATGCTTTTATTTTCTGCCCTCTCAAATACTGATTTTAAGCATGATACTTTTGGGTAGTAGATTTTTACACACACACACACACACACACACACACACACACACACACACTTCTCTGCTTTCTTATTATAAGAGTTTTAAAAATGCAGACAACGGTAACCTAACTAGAATTCCCCCTCCTTAAGTTCTCCTCCCCATAAATAACCATTGTTAATCATTCTTTCAAGAATACTATTAGTGGGCTGGGAAGGTGGCTCAGTGGTAGAGCACTTGCCTTTGCATGCTCGAGGCCCTGGGTTTGATTCCTTAGCACCACATAAGCAAAAAGAAAAAAGCCGGAAGTGGCGCTGTGGCTCAAGTGGTAGAGTGCTAGTCTTGAGCTGAAGAGCTGAGAGACAGTGCCCAAGCCCAGAATTCAGGCCCCATGACCGGACCCAAAAAAAAAAAAAAGAATACTATTAGTTACTCCAGGCTAGGTGATATGATAAGCTCTTTTCTCACATTTTCACATTTTATCCTCCCTAAAGCCTTCTGAGCTGTGGATGATTGTCCCCATTTTATAGATGAGCAAACAGTCCTGTTGGGCATGAGCTGCAGGGCTGTCTGGTGGCATAGGGATGGAGTTTATGTGGACTTCCTTGCTCCAGAATGCCACTGGGCCTCCTGGGGTGGGAGGAGGAGGCGGCTGCTTTCTGTTGATCTGGTGGATCGCCGCACACATTGTGGGAGACGCTGCCCTTGAGTGGGGCCAGCGAGCCCCTTCCATTGGCGGTGTTCAAGTCCCTGCTGGCTGGCCATCTGTCAGGAACCTGAGAGGAATTCCTCGCCAGTGGGAGAATGGCTAAGGTGACCTCCAAGGTTCTTTTCCATTCTGGAGCCTTCTCGGATGAGTAATGAGATCAAGCAGCCAAATGAACCTTATGTCTCCTGCTTTGCGGCCAGAGCAGCCTGTGAAGGAAGAGGGCACCGAGCGTCCCTGTGGGATGTCACTGTCGCCCTGTGTGCGGGGCTGGCTATATGTGTGTGCTGCCTTGAGAGGATGCAAGCAAGCACAGAGGCCCATTGTACCCATGTTCCCCTTGTTGATTGGCTCCCCAGAGTGAGGGGTGGTAAGGAATGGGATCTGCCTTGTTGGCTCCTACAGGCCTGAGGGTCAGTCCCCGAGGCCAATGACACTTCCTGTTCCAGAGCAGGTACACAATCACTTCAGGAGGTACGAGGTCGAATACCTACAGTTTGCCTTCCGATGGATGAACAACCTGCTCATGCGGGAGCTTCCTCTTCGCTGCACCATCCGCCTCTGGGACACATACCAGGTAAAAGGGGTCCCCTGCCTCCTCCTGCGCCAGGCTGTCCTGGAGTGCCCAGCTCCCTGCCATGGTGTGGGGCACGGCAGCTCAGAAATGCCCTCCACTTCCTTTCTACTCCCATGAATGCCTTAGCCTCATGGTCAGCCCTTCGCTGAGCCCCTTCTGGTTGCCCTGTGGTGAGGAGGGTATGGCGCCGCTTTGTGCCATCCAGAAGGGGTGTGAGTGGGAGGACTGGGGGGGGTTCCCTTCTCGGCGCATGGCTTGGGGGCCTGACCTGCTCTCTTCTTCCCAGTCTGAACCGGAAGGCTTCTCCCACTTTCATCTCTACGTGTGTGCGGCCTTCTTGATCAAGTGGAGGAAAGAGATCCTGGATGAAGAAGACTTTCAGGTGAGCTCAGCTTGGGCTGAGGATGAGCATGAGGGTGGCAGAGCCCTCGGTAGGCTATGTGGACCGCGGATGCTGCAGCAGCCACCAACTGACTGGAGCAGGAGGGGAGAACAGGGCTCAGAAGAGATTTTTGTTCAGGGATAACACTCTACTACTTGAGCCACAGTACCACTTTTGGCTTTTTCTGTTTGTTTGTTTTTCTGTACTGTGGAATTGAACCCAGGGCTTCATGCATGCTAGGCAGGCACTCTACCACCAAGCCATACTTCCAGTCCCTCAGTGTTTTTTCCTAAGGAGCAGCACCGCGAAGCGGAGCAGTGCAGCGGGCTCTGGAGGTGGGATTAGGCGGTAGCACACAGGAGAGTTGGCAAGACATGCCTGCTTGCCCAAGAAGGGTTTGGGAAGAGCAAGGTGATGATGTGTTGACTTCTGTGAGTTGGTTCTGGCTGTGGTGCCAGGCTGCAGGCCTCTGATTAAAGAACCATAGCTTCTGCCAACAAGCAGCATACATGACATCCCAGAATAAATGAGGATGAGGGGCCAGAGGGCCGTGTGCCAGGGTGAGCTATCAATTTTGCTAATGTGTTTGAGGTGGAGCAGGATGTAGAGAACATGAAGTCTAAATGACTTACTGTGAGCCAGGCCTAGGGAGCCTTATCAGGTGAGACCACAGGCCCTGCGCCCGCTCAGGAAGGGGAGGGAATTCCTGCAACAGCTGTCAGCAGTTCACAAGGTCAGGTCTCTATGGCTTTAAAGCTGTGCTAGTTGCTTAGTAGATAGCTGCTGGTTTCTGGCAGCTCTTGCCTATACTCCTAGCTACTTGGGAGGCTGAGATTGGAAGGATCCTGGTTTGAGTTCAGCCTGAGCAGAAAAGTTATTTTAGTATGACAAGAAGCCTAAAATAGGTGGGCCATGGCCCAGGGACTTACCCAAGCAGGAAGTGATACGCATCTCAAAAATAACAAATGGTGGGGGCGGTGGCTGGATGTGCGACTTAGCAGTAGAGTTCCTGTCTAGCAAGTACGAGACCCTGTGCTCAAACCCCAGTACTGCCAAAAAACAAAAATAAACACTGAAACAAAAAACACATTGGATATCAGATAGACTAGAGGCCTTTGGGCAGTAAGTAACCCACAGAACCACACTGGGCTTTTTGTGTGTGGCGTTGGTAACACCTCAGTTAACCCGACTGGAGGAGTACTAAGAGAAAGTGAACGATTGAACTGTTGAGGCTGCAGAGTTCCTCCCACTCTAGTTGTAAGAATGCCAAGCGCGCAACTGTGCCTGGCTGTGTTGGATCTTTAGGAAACAGAAGCATGGCCGAGGTGTGAGGCAAGGGCACAGGGCATTGTGGGAGGCTGTACTGTTGGACATGACCTTGCAGGGAAGCAGGCTGGTGCATCGCTGCTGCTGAAGGCTACTCATAGTAAATCTGCACACAACGCACTGTAGGAGAATCCAGACAAGGTAGAAAGCAGTTTTACTAAATGACACAAAGAAACTCAGCTGGAGTGTCACATGAGTACAGGTGGCAGTCCCAGGAGACCTCGTCACCCTTAAAGGACTGGGACTAGCACTGGGTAAGGCAGGCTGGGGGAGGGCCTTCCAGGGCAGCAGTGCCTTCTGCTAAAGTTGGAGAAACATGCCGAGTAGCACAGTGGTATTACCCCTTCGTTGGAGTTGAGGCTGCCTGGCGTCAATTTTCTCTGCTCTTTTTTTAGGCCCACTACATAAAGCAAATACCTTGGCTTTCTGCCTTAGTTTTCATTCTGTAAAATGGGTAATAGCATCTGTCTCCTTGAACTGTTCTTTTTTGTTGTTGTGGGGCTTGAACTCTGGGTCCAGGCACTGTCCCTCAGCTCTTCAGCTCAAGGCTAGCACTCTACCACATGAGCCACAGCACCAATTCTGTTTTTCTGGTGGTTTTATGGGAGATAAGAGTCTCGTGGGTTTTCCCTGATGAGCTGGCTTTGAGCTGTGATCCTCGGATCTCAGCCTCCAGAGTAGCTAGGATTACAGGCGTGAGCCACTGGCTCCTGGCTCCTGGGGCTGTTCTAGGGACTAGTCAGGTTAGGACACATGGGGCAGGTAGAAAGGTACATTTGACATACAACTCTCAAAATATTAAGCTTGCCAGATGTGGTGGCATACACCTATAATCCCACCTGCTCAGCAGGATCAAGAGTTTGAGGCCATCCTAGGCTAAGCTTGTGAGACCCTATCTCAGGAACAAAATACAAAAAGAAGGGAGAGGTAGGTGCTAAGCGAAGGCTCAGGCATTTGCCAAACCTGAGGCCTTGGGTTTAGTCTTCACTTGCTGTAGATAAAAAACCAAACCAAACCCAAACATTAATATTATCATTATGTACAGTGTGTTCCTGAGTCTGTAAGTGGCCAAGTAATGACAGCTTTAAAACCCAAGCTTGTGCTGGGCACCAGTGCTCACGCCTGTACTCCTAGCTGCTCAGGAGGCTGAGACAGACAGTGCGCCTGTTGAATGTGAGTATGAGGCGGCACCAAGTTCAAGCCCCCTAGACCAGAAAAAAAAAAAAAGAAGAAAAGGAAAAAACAATGGAACACTTTTGTTTTGTGCCAATCCTGGGGCTTGAACTCAGGGCCTAGATATCCCTGAGCTTCTTTGGCTCAAGGCTAGCACTCTACCACTTAAGCCATAGCTCCACTTCTGGTCATTTCTGTAATTGATTGGATAAGAGTCTCACGGACTTTCCTGTGTGGCCTGGCTTTGAACGGTGATCCTCAGATCTCAACCTCCTGAGTAGCTAGGATTGCAGGTCACCAGCACCTGGCTAGGAAGCACTTTTAAAATAAAACATTTACAAGAGCACAAGCTATGCCATAGCAGATAGAAAATTTATACAGGAGAGGGCTGAGAAGGTGGCTCAGTGGTAGAGTGCTTGCCTTGCATGCATGAGGCCCTGGGTTTGATTCCTCAGTACCACATAAGCAGAAAAAGCCGGAAGTAGCACTGTAGCTCAAGTGGTAGAGCACTAGCCTTGAGCTGAAGAGCTGAGGGACAGCGCCCAGGCCAAGAGTTCAGGCCCCCTGACTGACAACTAAATAAAATAAAATTCCACTATCCCACAAAACTTAAGACACACACACACACACACACACAGAAAATTTATACAAGAGAAAGTAACTCACTGGAAGTTATTTGGCTGAAACCTGATGCTGCAGAGGAAGAGGTGTGCGGGAATTGGATGGCAAGCCCCAGCAAGCACCTGGTCACGCCGCAGTCCAGTAAGTCATCGTGGGAACGCAGCATCTGTGGTAGATGTGGAGGCTATAGATGGATTCAAACATGTCCCACCAGGCCTCCTATGGCTCAGAGCTGATTCTGAGAAGCACCGTTCAGGGGACCATAAGGCCTGATAAACAGAGTTCCTCTAAATAGACAGAAAGAGAAATAAAGAGGCAGTGGGCCAGCCAGGATCAAATCAGCGCCTGCCAGTCCCAGAGAATTCTTGCTTTCATCTTCTAGAAGAGACTTGGAAAGAGTCCCACTCTGAAGGTGTCTTTGCAGGAGAAAGGTTGGAGTTATTAAGTGAAGGAGTGCAAGCCTGTGGGATGCTCCAGGCCTCCGTAACAAACTGAATGTAAATAAATCCCTGAACCAGATGGCATCCACCCCCGCTTCTGCAGGAACGAACTCAAGGGTGCGATTGTGGAGTACGGCCCCAGGCCCTCGGCTGCAGACATCTGGTGAATTGCCAAGTGGACTCCTGCCCATAAGAAAGGTTCAGAGGAACCCTGGGAACCGAACATCTTCAGCCCCAAACAAGCTGGCGTGAGAAAGGGCATGGTTTCTAGGCACATAAACAAAAGCAGCCACACTGCTTTCTTGAGGGGGGAGATTGGGGGAGAACCTGCCAAATACACCAGGTGCTTTGGCGATAGAGAAATCAGTGAATACACATTTGACTTTCAGAGAGTTTATAGGCAAGGACCTGCTTTTGAAAAGTTACATTGGAATCAGAGAAAATGTTTTGCTGGAGAGATGCTTGTTTGAAAGTACTTATTTAGCTATGAAAGTTGAAGTGTAAGTGTGCCTGTGTGTGTTAGTACTAGGACTTGAGTTCAGGGCTTCTCAATGTCTGTTAGCTTTATTTCCACCCAAGGCTGGTGCTCTATCCCTTGATCCACAGTTCTACTTCCAGGTTTTTGGTAGCTAACTGGAGATAAGAATCTCATGAAAAGTGGCACTGCAGCTCAAGTGGTAGAGCGCTCGCCTTGAGCTGAAGAGCTGAGGGACAGCGCCCAGGCCCAGAGTTCAGGCCCCACAACAACAAAAAAGAATCTCATGGACTTTCTTGCCTGGGTTACCTTTGAACTGTGATCCTTCAATCTTAGCCTCCTAGATAGGATTAGAGGCATGAACTATCAATGCCATGCTAGGAAAGTGTTTTGACTTGACTGGATACACTTTACATTTGCAAAGAATGTTCTATTATTGCAAAGTGTTTTTTGTTTTGTTTTGTTTTTGTTACTGAATCCTTTTGATCACTTGCGCTGTTCTTGCACTTCCTGTGTTCCATTATGCTGGCCCTCATCACCAGGTAAAACTAGTTGACTCTTCAAGATTTCCTTCAGTTTCTTTGGTGACTTTTTTGTGTTCTGTTTGCTTTTGCTGCTTCTTTCTCCTGCCCAGGGCAAGTGGTCTGTAGCATCAGCTCTTGAGCCAGGTGTCTGGTTCAAACCCTCCTACTCTGTGGCTGTGGGCAAGTTCCTTAACCTGTTTCCTCTCTGTAGAGGCAATAATGTCATCTCATAGCGCTGTTTCAGGGTTAAACGAGCAAATACATACAAAGTATAGATAGCACATCCGGAGTAGGCAGTACCTGCTCTACCAGTGATCACTGCCAGTATAATCAAGATTCTGGATGTTCTCCCTCTCTCACCCCTATTTTTCTCTTGAACATTCTCTGATGGGTTCCTTGTACCTTTCCTGATCAAGGTCCCTTTTCATTTTATCTACTCACGCTCTACTCTTTGGCCTTTATCTAATTGCTTTCTTTCATTCCTCACACATGGCTCAAATTCCTTCTTGGCCTTTTCCCTTTGGAATTGTGGATTCTCAGCAGGAACCTCTGCAAGGCCCTTTTCTGCAGTTTTGGCATTTACAGCTTGCGCCTCTGAAAGGCCATGGCCCCCTTTCCATGAATTGAAAACCATTCTCTAATGCTTGCCCTACAGGCATCCCCCTCCCCCTACTGCTCTGCTATTGCATCTGACCACATGTCATGCTTAACGCTCCCCTGCATGGCAGTGTCTCTTCTCTACCCCTCACAGAAGAGCTCCTGACTTGCGATTAACACCTTTCTCCCCCAGCCAAGTTCCAGCTCTATCCATTTTTGCAGCATTAGGCTAGGTAGAGGTTGGGGGTGGGGAGATTGCAGCTTGGAGGCATTGCCACCAGGTGGCAGAGTGGTTCTTCACAGCGTAGCCTCACCTCCTTTCTGGCAATGAGGTTAACTGTCTAGGAGTAGCATTATTCAGAAGCTTCTGGGAGGCTTCTCTTAAGGCTACTTATACATTACAGGTAATGTTCAAACCAGAAAAACATTCCCTTCTCCTAAGCTGCCCTTTATTGGCTTTTATGTTTGTTACCAATTTTACTCACAACCATGATAGAAAAATTAGACAGTTGTAAAAGGCTAAAAAAGAATTGTTCCTGCCCGGGCACAGGTGGCTCACGCCTGTAATCCTAGCTACTCAGGAGGCTGAGATCTGAGGATCGCAGTTCAAAGCCAGCCCGGGCAGGAAAGTCCATGAGACTCTTATCTCCAATAAACAACTAGAAAACCAGAAGTGGCGCTGTGGCTCAAGCAGTAGAGCGCTTGTCTTGAGCTGAACAGTGCAGGGACAGTACCCAGGCCCAGAGTTCAAGCCCCACAACTGACCAAAAAAAAAAAAGAATTGTTCCTGAAATGTTATCACACCCAGGTAGATGTCATACATTTGGTTTGCTAGTTTGAGTTTTTTTGTTTTTGTTTTGTTTTTTTTTCTTAAACAGGGCTGAGCCACAAACCAACACCTTGTGTCACTCATTTGTTCTTAAAATATTTTGATAATTGGACTATATATCTGTGTATTTAAAAATCATTATTCTGATATAGGATCCTTAGGTTTTACCACATAGCCCAAAGAGCGTAAAGTACAATTTGCCCAATTTAGACTAAAATTTGACTCTGTGAGGAGGTAGTTGGCAAAAAAAGCCACTTTCCAGCTTGTGTGCGGATGGGCAGAATGAGGGAGGTAGAAGGAAGCAGGAGAGAAGGATCAAAGGGTCCAAAAACATCTAAACAGTAGGTTATAAACCAACACAGGGATAAATGTCTGTAGTCCCAGCTACTCTGGAGGCTGAAGTGGGAGGATCAGTTGAGCCTAGGGAGTTTGAAACCAGCCTAAAAAAAGTAAGACCTAGTCTCAAAAATATGCATACGGCTGGGTCCTGGTGGCTCACATCTGTAATCCTAGCTACTCAGGAGTCTGGGATCTGATCATTGCAGTTTGAAGCCAGAAAAATCTGTGAGACTCTTTTCTCCAATAAATTACCAAAAAAAGTCAGAAGTGGATCTGTGGTTCAAGCACTACCCTTGAGCGAAAGAAGCTTAGAGAAGCCCCAGGACCAGCAAAAACAAATAGATATACATATATATGCGCCAGATACCAGTGGCTCACACCTGCAATCTTAGCTGCTCAGGAGGCTGAGATCAGAGAATCATAGTTTAAAGCCAGCCCAAGCAGAAAAGTTCCTCTCCAATTAATCACCAATCAGCAAAATGTTACCTGGAGGTATGGCTCAAGTGATAGAGCAGCAACCATGAACAAGCAAGCAGAACAAATGTGAGGCCTCTGAATTCAAGCCCTAGTAGTGTTAAAAAAAAAAAAAAGAAAAGAAAAAGTATAGAAAGGGTATGTTGAAAAATAAATGAGTCAGGTGCCAGTGGCTCTTGCCTATAATCCTAGCTACTCAGGAGGCTGAGAACAGGAGAATAGAAGTTTGAAACAGTTGAGGCACCAACAAGACCCCTTCTTAACTCATCTGCATGTGATGGGGCATGCTTGTTACCATAAGCTATGTGGGAGGCTGATATTGGGATAATCCAGGCCTGCTCAGGTAGAAAAGTCCACAAGACACCATCCTAATGGACAGATGTTGAGCATGGTTGTGTACACCTGTCATCCCAGCTAGAACTGGAAGCCTAAGATAGGCAGATCAGGGTCTAGGCATGTACCTGTGCAAGAAATGAGTCCTTATCTCAAAAGTTGCTAGCATAAATAAAGGGCTGGAGGCATGGGCCAGCACCTGCCTGGAAAGCATGAAACCCAATTACCCCCCCAAAAAAAATTATTTCAAGAAATACTCCAGGATAGAAATAATGGTTCAGCCAGGTGTTGGTGGCTCACACCTGTAATCTTAGCTACTCAGGAGGCTGAGATCTGAGGATCGTGGTTCAAAGCCAGCCCGGGCAGGAAAGTCCGTGAGACTCTTATCTCCAATAAAATCACTAGAATACCAGAAGTGGCGCTGTGGCTCAAGTGGTAGAGTGCTTGCCTTGAGCTGAAGAGTGCAGGGACAGTGCCCAAGCCCAGAGTTCAAGCCCCACGACTGATTAAAAAAAGAAAGAAAGAAAGAAAGAATGGTTCAGGCTAGGTGCTAATGGCTCACACCTGTAATCCTAGCTACTCAGGAGGCTGAGATCTGAAAATCATGGTTCAAAGCCAGCCTGAGCAGGGAAGTCCATGAGACTCTTATGTCCACTTAACCACTAGAAAACCAGAATTGATGCTGTGGCTCAAGTGGTAGAGTGCTCACTTTGAGCTGAAGAGGTGAGGGACTTTGCCCAGGCCCAGAGTTCAAGTCCCATGACTGACCAAAAAAAAAAGAAAGAAAAAAAATAATGGTGTGTTTTTTTTAATAAAAATACAATATATACAGTTTAGAGGGAAGATACACAATAGAAGCCAAGAAAGTACCAAGGGAGAGTTGTGAGTGTGAGAAGTGAACACTCCAAAGACATTGGGATCAGCTCCACAATGTCAGCCCACCACAATCGGGTGGGCTGCGTACCAGAAACTGATTAACGGGTCAGAGGGAAGGAATTGCTGGAGCATGGCAGGGTGGAAGGAAGCATGTGGAAGGGGAAAGGATGGACACAAAGGTTCTGCCAGACCTCTGCCCTGCAAACTCCAGGGCACTGCTGGAGTTCGGATGGGCTGAAAGCAGGGTGTATGGGGTGATTGTGTGGGACTGCTACATCCCCTGGCTGTCTCCCTATTTGGTCCTTTGCTCTTTTCCTGGATGACTTGTAGGCATTCTTCATTGATTATGGATATTAATAGTTTCTCTTTTATAGGTATATAAATATTTTCTCAGTCAGGTTTTTATATTTTAATTTTATTGTTGGAGTCCCTTGATGTACTGGGACCACAAAATTATTCACAATCAAACCTGTTTTTCATGGTTTCTGGGTCTTGTGTTTTTGTTTGCCATGGAGTCCTTGTACTCAGGACTTGGGTGCTCTCCCTGACCTCTTTTATTCAAGGCTAGAAAACTACCACTTTGAGCCACAGCATCACTTCTGTTTTCTGGTGGTTAATTGGAGATAAGAGTCTCATAGACTTTCCTGCTCGGGCTGGCTTTGAACAGTGATCCTCAGATCTCAGCTAGAATTACAGGCATGAGCTACCAGGGTCAGGTGGGTTTTGTGTCTTAAGATGATTACTTTCATATTTGGAAAAAGAAGAATAGCTGTTAAGTTTTTTTTTTTTTTTTATTGGTCCGGTCGTGGGGCCTGAACTCTTGGCCTGGGCGCTGTCCCTCAGCTCTTCAGCTCAAGGCTAGCGATCTACCACTTGAGCCACAGCGCCACTTCCAGCTTTTTTTTCTTTTTGCTTATGTGGTGCTGAGGAATCGAACCCAGGGCCTCAGGCATGCAAGGCAAGCGCTCTACCACTGAGCCACCTTCCCAGCCCATAGCTGTTAAGTTTTTAAAGAGGCTGGCGAGTAAAAACACCACCACACACTTGGTATTCAGGTAGGTTTATTTGTCGTTCCAGTTGCCACCAGGCCAGGTTGGCACTTCACATGGCTAGAAAAGAGAGCGCCTGACAACACCCCCTCCCCCATGCCTTATCTAGGGTAGGGGCTGAGAAGGTGTGGCCGGGTAAAGGGAGGTAGGACCAGGTGGGAGAAAGGTGTGGCCTCATGGAATCCAGATGTGATCTCAGTGGATGAGGATGTGACCTCTTTCAGGTGTGCCAGTTGCCTAGGTAACACAGGTACTGGGCGGAGACTTGGCTGCAAGGAGGGTGGAGTCTGCTCTCCATCCAGGAGTGGACCTTACAATAGCCAGATCAGAAAGAGAGGTAGAGCAAGAACGGGAAGCAGCAGCATGGTTAACTCAATTACAGAGGTCACCTGAAAATCTCACATTCGTTTTTATGCCGATACCCTCTTTACCAGGCTCCTTCCAGGGAGCAGTTTGAGGGCTTGACTTTGAAAGCTGGATAGAATTTACTAGGTAGAGCAGAAAAGGAAAGTGTTGGCAATGAAAGCAATGGCTTAAACCATGGAGCACAAATAAATGTGGCTGATGTGGAGCTGGCTGCGGGAGGCATGTGCGGGGGCCCACACCAGCTTGAGAGCGGGCAGAGTGGGCAGGGGGTGAGTGCAGTGCTTACAGGTGAACCCGCCTTGAAGGAAAATGGTAGTGCCAGAGGATGTATATGCACAGTCTTGTTAATAAAGACTTTTTTATTTTTTTTACTTAAGCCAATTAGCCATCCAGCAAAAGGGAAATGGCTGAGTAAATTAGAGTTAGCCAGATGATGGAGTACTAGTTTTGAGAATTATCATCTGTGAGGACTGGGAAGAAAAGATAGACTTATCATTTGTTAAAAAGGTGATAGGAGGCACTTGCCTTCTGTGCATGAGGCTGAAAGGGAATGGCTCAAAAGTAAGAGGTTTACTTGGATGATGGGTGGCTATTCTCCTGTCTTACAGAGTTGCACTGTTGTCATGGTCTGTTCATATTTTCAAAGAGGCAGATGTCAGTGACTCAGGCAATCAACAACGGCTCTTAAGGTTTCTGTGGGGGGGTAAACAAGGGGCCAAGGTTAAGGGCGATTTAGGAAATGGGAGGTAGATTTTTGATTGGGTGGGGGGGAGACAGATGGACCAGTGGTGGCTTTGGAGGAGGGGCCTCCTTCTAGGTCTGGGTCTCTAAGAGAGTGTCTGCAATTTACAATCCACAGTCTGGACAGAGATCAAAAGGCCCTTCTTGCCTTCCAGGGTCTCCTCATGCTGCTACAGAATCTACCTACGATACACTGGGGCAATGAAGAGATCGGGTTGCTTCTGGCTGAGGCATACAGACTCAAGTACATGTTTGCCGATGCCCCCAATCACTACCGCCGATAGGTGCTGTCTCCTCTGGGGACCCAGACTGCCCCCATCTTTGATGGCAATTCTCATCACTGTGGCCACTGAGCGAGCCATGGACCTTGGCTGGGAACCACTCCTGCTGTACAAAGCTCCCCCCGCCGCCGCCCAGGTTTCAACTTCTTGGCATCCACCACTCCATGTCTCTGGATGTGTCTCTTGGACCACTCTCAGTATTCCATGCCATGTGGATGGGCCCAGTTCTGGGAGAGGACAGAAAAGGAGGTACAGGGTTGTCCGCCCCTTTAAAAGGAACTGGACAAAAGCAAAAGGGGGAGGCTCAGGGTCTCAACTCACATTGTCCCTACACAGGCTGGCTGGCCCTTGCCTCTAGGCCTCAACGATACCAATTTTCTTTTTTTTTTTTTTAACAAAACAGGAAACACACACAAAATTTATTAAATGCCTAAGGCAGGGGATTATTAGGCTGATAACCTTTGCTTTTTGTGACTCACTTTGAGTTGATCACCGTTGTATGTGTTCAGAAGACCCCTGGCCCCGCTTCCTGCTTCTGGCTCCCTCACCGCACTCCCTCTGCTGTGTCTGAGCCAGTCAGATGGAGGAGGCACCAAGGCTCATCACTCTGGGAAGAGACCTATTCCTAAGGGCTAGGACTTTTCTTTTTCCTTTTCTCACCAGATGTCTATGTGCGAGTGTATACCAAGCCCATCAGCGTTCTGTCACTGTCTGAGTTTCAGTGTCTGGTCTAGCCCATCAGCACCCAGTGACCAAGCTGAGAAGGATCAGGGCCAGGCAGGGAGGAGGGGGTTTTTCCCCTCTCCAAACCTTTTTTCCATGATGACCCACTCCAAGATATTATGTGTAAATTGTGTTATTATGTATATGGTAAAGATGTACAAATATATGTCCTTTGTAGCAGATATGATTTTATATTTATAATGTGCATCGACATGTGAAAGCAATCCTAGGTCACTAGCACAGATGAAGTTGCCTGACTGGTGGCTTCTTTGGTCCGTTCCTGGGCACCCTGTCTTTGGGGGGGGACAGACTAGCAGTCTGCTGGAGTGGGTATGGCTAAGATGGAGCCATCAGCCCACACATCAGTGTCTCAGTTTTTCTTTTCTCCCATCATCCCATGCCTCCTCAGCCTGGACCCTACCCCTCTCTTTAGCTGTGGAGCACCCCGCCCATTGCCCCTAGTACCTCCCTGTCTCCTTTTCCTGGTCCCTTTCCCTAGTGTCTGAGGAAGGCCATAAGTTAGCACTAGATTCAATGCCGAACTGTGGCTGACTCGTCCATGTCAAGGGAAGGGGTTTCCTCCGTGTCCCTGGCGTCTGGGGCTCTTCTCAGAGTGAGGTTTGGTGTCTCCTGCTGTCATCATCACCCCCTGTCACAGCTCATGAAATGGATGATCTGTGCTCAATTCTTGGTGGTTGGTGGTGGAGGAGGGAGGGATGAGGGCAAGCTGGCATCCTCTTGGGCGGTCACGTGACATCCCAGAGGATGACACCCCGAGTGTCTTTGCCAACCAAGCCCTCTCCCAAGTCCCTGGCATGATGGAGTGAGATTTCTCATCTGGAGTTGTTCTCAGGCGTCCGTCCCCGTTGGTGTGCCTCTGCTCATGTCTCCTCTACAGGGGCGTGGGGTGTGGGGTGCCCTCCCTCAGCCAGACTAACTAAAGAAAGACACTTGTGCTCCCAAGTGGTGGTTTTATTTTTTTAGTTTTTATGTTTGTATGGGAAATTGTGGGTACGGTGAATGAATTGTAAATAAATGGTGTATTTCCTCCTCCATCTGCTGTTTTTCTCCTGTGGATTTGTGTAGACTGGAACCAAAGCTGTCTCCTTTTCTTGCGTTTTTCTTGCTGATATTCATATATAAGAATCAAGCCTTTCACAGGAACAAGCAGGACATCAAGCGAAGACCAAGAGACATTCTCAGAGGACATGAGAATTCATGAGTTCAGGGCCAACCTGGGCTACACAGTGAGACTCTGTCTCAAGAAGAAGAAGGAAAAAAAAAAAAAAGGAAGAGGGAAGGGGGAAAAAGAAGGAGGGGGAGAAAAAGAGGAGATAGGTAGGGAGAGAAAATAGACTTAGAATTTCAGCTAGAGATAGCTTTTTTTTTTAAATCCTGGGGCTTGAACTTTGGGCTTGGGTGACTCTTTTGCTCAAGGCTAGGAGCCACAGCACCACTTCTGGCTTTTTGGAGTAGTTTATTGGAGATAAGAGTCTCACAGACTTTCCTGTCTGGGCTGGCTTTGAACCGCAATCTTTAGATCGCAGCCTCCTGAGTAGCTAGGTTTACAAAGTGTGAGCCCCTGGTGTCTGGCAAAATAGATAATTTTTTTGGGGGGGGGTCCAGTCATGGGGCCTGAACTCTGGGCCTGGGCGCTGTCCCTCAGCTCTTCAGCTCAAGGCTAGTGTTCTACCACTTGAGCCACAGCGCCACTTCCGGCTTTTTTCTTATGTGGTTCTGAGGAATCGAACCCAGAGCCTCATGCATACAAGGCAAGCGCTTTACCACTGAGCCACCTTCCCAGACCCAAGATAGATAATTTTAACACCCTTATGTTCAGAGGAAGACCCATCACATCATGGCTAGGGACAACCTTAGGGTCAGGATATAGTGCAGCCCTTATCCTGGCTTGCCTAGATAATATGTTCCATCAAACCATATAGAACTAAGATATAGAGCACTAAGATTGGCTATACATTTAGGGTCTTTATAGGCCTTATTTGGCCTTTAGAGTAGTCTTTCTCTCGGCAGCTTTAGCATGTCTCAGAAAATATAGTCTGGTTACATTTTTTCATCTACTAAACATAGATTGGGATTGTTTCTTCTTCTGAATTCCTTTGTAGGACTTATTTGAGAGTGTTTCTTGGTGTCAACCATTAGGAGATATATAAAGGTCAAATTCTTCTACATGTAACAGAAACCTACATCACTACTCACTTAATATGGGAATTTACCTCTATCTCACATAAAGTCCAAAAGTAGGCACCCCAGGGCTGGTGTGCTGACTGGAAATTCTTAGCCGGTTGATGCCACTAGGCTTCATGGTCAAGATGGTAGCCAGCACTGGAGATATTTTTGCATTTACTTTCCAAGCAACAGAACAGATTAAAGAGAGGACAGAGAAAGAAGGAAATGTGCCAGCCGTGTCCTCAGGAAGGCCAAGGAAACTGCATGTAATATTCCCTTTAAGCCTGGCTCCAGAGCCTCACATCTGTAATCCTAGCTACTCAGGAGGCTGTGATCTGAGGATCACAGTTCAAAGCTGTTCCAGGGCAGGAACCATCAACGGGCCAGAAATGGAGCTGTGGCATAAGTGGTAGTGCACTAGCTTTGAGCAGAAACACTTGGGCAGGAGGTATGATGAGAGGAGAGCTTATCTGCTTTGTTTTTGCCAGTCCTGAGGCTTGGAATCTGGGCCTGGGCACTGAGTTCCCTGCGTTCCCTTTGCTCAAGGCTAGTGCTCTGCCACTTGAGCCACAATTACAACCCCCCAAAAGGGAGACAATCCATTGAGGCACGGTTAAAGGTGACAAATTTTATTTACACTATTTACAACAGAAGGGGGGCCTGTGACTACCTTGTCCTGGGCTGCATCCCCAGAGCCAAGGGCAGCCTCGACCCCCAGACCTCCAAACTGCAAAGCTCAGGCTTTCCTTTTGCTTCCTGCCTCCTTGGCAGGCCTCTCTCTCCACACCCCACAGGCCTGCCCTGCTCTGCTCCAGTAGGCGCCTCTCCACAGGCCTCAGGCCTCTCCACAGGCCTGCCCTGCTCTGCTCCAGTAGGAGCCTTTTGCATCTCTGTCTCTCTCTGACCGCCCCCTGCCCTTTGGAACACGCAGCCTATATATAGGTGCGCCGCCCCTTCACTCCAACGGGTCTAACGGTTTCAACCGTCTAACGGTTTCCGCTGCTACGCCCCTCCCTCAAGCTGCCCACTGGCCAACCACTTTTTGACAGCTTGACAGCTCTTGACAGCTTTTGACGGCTTGCTCCATGGGCTGGTTACATCACCCCTAGGCGCCCCGCCCCTCCGATGACATGCTCCGCCCCCTCCAGTAGCACGCCCCCATAGGGGAGTGACAGTGACAGCCTCCCAACGCCCCGCCCCCTCCAGCAGGTAGGCCTCTGCCGGCAGGCTTTGGCCGCCCCCCCCCCTTCCACTGGTTATTACATCACAGCTCAACTTTAGGCTTTTTCTGTGATTAAGATCACAGGTAAGAGTCTCATGGATTTTCCTGGGCTGGCTTTTTCCTTGGGCTGGCTTTGAACTGAGATCCTCAGCCCTCAGCCTCCTGAGCAGCCTCACAGGTGTGGGCCATCAGTGCAAGGCAGTTTAGCTGCTTTTTCAGGTTCCTTTCTGGTTTTAACTTTTGAGTCTGGCCCTTGTGATGTTTGTAGAAATAATATCCCTTCACCAGTCTGCGCGCACCACCTCCACCATGTGATCAACACATCAACAGTGATCATCCGGGTTGTCAGCCACTGACTGTCGTTTTATTCTCATGATTATACAAGGAGAGTTTGTGACATTCCCACACAATGTATCCCAACCAACCTTCCCCTTCTGGTATTCTCCCCCATCCTCCTCCCTCTTCTTAAAACTATTTTAGCAGGTTTGTTTTCACACGCCATTTTACTCTTTTACCATGATTCAGTGCCCCACAGACACAATTTTGTAGAAGCAAACTTCATCAGGTATTGGAAAACTGAAAACATTCAGGTGGCAGTGGGCTGGGGGCATGGCTCAAGTGATAGACCACTTGTTTAGCAAAGGCAAGGCTCAGTTTACCTTCCCCCCACACACACACGTGGCAGGCATTGCACTACTGGAGAGACTATAAAGCTTTCACACAATACCAGACAATCAGGGGAGAGAGCTGAAAATTATTTTTAATCGGAGGATAATCTCCGCATCACAGAGCTCTCCCACTGAAGGTGTGCGTTTCCATGACTTTTTCTAAACTTATACACGTGCAAATCACTACATTCAATCTACGTTTAGAATATTCCTGTCCGCTCTTCTTCATGTCCTTCAAGCCACTGTGCATCCAGTCCCCACTTCCACACCTAGCCCCTGGTAACCGTTCTTTATCGATGGTCCCTATTTTATATGGGCAGAGCCTGGGGGCGGGGAGGGGGAGGAGGGAACCGAGGAGGGACGCCCTTCCCCCTTATCTACGCTGCTACAGCCGGGCCCTAACGCCCGCAGCCGCGGCCTCCCAGCGGCGCATGCGCGGAGCCCGGGCTTCCGGGTCGCCGCGGGCCTCGCGCAGCGCCGGAGCGCGCGTTCGTTCGCGTCGAACGCGAACGGCAGCGACGGCTTCTGTCTGTTGCCTAGGAATGGCGCGGACTTGCGGGACCCGAGGCCTTGCTCTCGTCCGCTGCTGACTGCCACCGCGGGGGGCTGAACGGACCATGGGGGAGCCGGGCTCTTTGGTTAAGGGACGCCGAGCCGGTCGCCGGGGCTGGTGCTTGAGAAGACTGGGGATGAACTCCGAGTGGTTGCTGCTGGAGGACGGGCGCGAGGTGAGGGCGGGCGCGCAGGCCCCGGGGCG
>NW_012267336.1:1897554-1950229 GCF_000151885.1 Dipodomys ordii | reverse complement strand
GCCTGGGTCAGGCCCCGCCCCGGGAAGGGGGCCGGGACCGCGGGCGCGGGACGAGGCGAGGCGGCCGGGGGCTGGTCTCCCTAGGCCTCACTGCGACCCAGCTTCCCACGGCCTGTGGGGCGGGGTGGGGGTGGAGGGAGGGCGGACAGGCCTCCAAAGGCCCGCCCAGGGCCTGGCCTGGTCAACTTTGTTTTGAACTTGTGGGTCTAGAGGTCGGACGCTTCCCCTGAGTGTCCTCCTCATGAGGGCCACAGGCCTGCTTATAGCGCTTGCTAATGCCGTTGAGCCGGGAACGTTTTTGGTTTTGATGGTGTGTGTGTGTGTGTGTGTGTGTGTGTGTTGATGCTTGAACTCAGGGTGTGTGTGTGTGTGTGTGTGATGACGCTTGAACTCAGGGTGTGTGTGTGTGTGTGTGTGATGACGCTTGAACTCAGGGTGTGTGTGTGTGTGTGTGTGTGTGTGTTGACGCTTGAACTCAGGGCCTGGGTCCTGTCCCCGAACTGTTTTGGTTTTGATTGTGTGTGTGTGTGTGTGTATGATGACGCTTGAACTCAGGGTGTGTGTGTGATGACGCTTGAACTCAGGGCCTGGGTCCTGTCCCCGAACTGTTTTGGTTTTGATTTTGTGTGTGTGTGTGTGTGTGTGTGTGTGAGTGATGGCGCTTGAACTCAGTGTGTGTGTGTGTGTGTGTGATGACGCTTGAACTCAGGGTGTGTGTGTGTGTGTGTGTGTTGACGCTTGAACTCAGGGCCTGGGTCCTGTCCCTGAACTGTTTTGGTTTTGATTGTGTGTGTGTGTGTGTCCCCGTCCGTCCTGGGTCCTGTCCCTGAACTGTTTTGCTCAGAGCTAGTGTGAGTGAGCCACAGCTCCACGTCCAGCTTTTTTTTTTTCTTTCTTTTTTTCTCTCTCTCTTTCTCTTTCTCTCTCCTTAAAAGAGTCTCACAGACTTTCCTGTAGGATTTGCAGGTGTGAGCTGCTGGCACCTGGGTTTTTTGTTATGTGTTACTATTGGTGCTAATAATACTCAGGGCCCTGTCCCTCAGCTCTTTTGCTCCAGGCTAAGGCTCTATCAGTTCAACCACAGCTCCACTTCTCTCTCTCTCTCTCTCTCTCTCTCTCTCTCTCTGTGTGTTTCCAGGCCCAGGTTGGGTTCCAAATGCGCAGCATGCCGAGTACCTAAGATTAGAGGAGGCCTGAGCCACCTGATCCCAGATACTTGCGAAGTTAGTAAAAAGTGGGAAAAGGAAAGGTGAAGCCTGTTTGCAGCAGAGAAAGACAACTAGGACTAGTGTGTTGCATCTAAGAACCCAAGAGCAGGGCGGTTGGGAAACAATTGCAGTTAGACTGGCTGGAAAGAGCAGTGTGGACAATTGTGGTGGGGAACCATTTGGGTTTTGGAAATATTTTGTATGGGAGGTTTGTGTTGCCCATTATGTTAGAAGTGAACGAATTATTTTGCCAGGTCGGTAGTTCACATCTAGAATCCCAGCCAATTTGGAGATGGGGATTGAGAGGATCACTGTTGGAGGCCAGAAGGATTAAGAGGCTTATTGACCCAGGCCAGCCTAAGCAAAAGAGCGAGACTATATCAAGCAACAACCGAGGTGTGGCAGTGCAACTCTATACAGAGGCCATATAAGAGGAGGATCTGATCCAAGCCTTCCTGAGATCCTATTTGAAAAATAACTGAAGCAATAAAAGGCTTCAGTTTTCACAAGGCTTTTATTATGTATTTCGTTGGATTTTTTTGGGGGGGAGGGTTGGTGATGGGGCTTGAACTCTCATCCTGGGCACCCTGGGTGCTGTCCCTGAGCTCTTCAGCTCAAGGCTAGCACTCTGTCATTCGAGCCACAACACCACCTCGGTTTTCTGGTGGTTACTTGGAGATAAGAGTCTCACAGACTTTCCTGCCTTAGCTGGCTTTGAACCATGATCCTCAGATCTCAGCCACCTGAGTAGCTAGGATTACAGTTGTGAGCCACTGGCACCGGCCTTTGTTGGATTTTTAAAGTAAACTTTATAGTCTGAATTTACAATCTCCTAAAAATTTATTGACTATACATATTGTTTGGTGTACTTAGAGATAAATAGTAGAATTTGTACTGGATGGAATTTATGGTTTGAGCGAGGAAGGGGGATTTATACAGTGAAGCAGTTCCTCAAATCAAGGAGGAATTCAGATACAGCTTTAAATGTTACAAAATCAGAAGCTATAAAGTGTTACTTATTTTTGTGTATAACTTGTTTTGCCTACATAACTTAATCCAATCCCTGCAAGTGCATTAAACTCTTACATAACCATATATATCCAGATGTTGCACAAGATTTGGGTAGGTGTGCAGTCAAGTCAGACCCTTGCCTTTCTGTTGCCCTTTTAAGCCACAAATCTTGTAGATAAGAGTAAAATGTTGAAGAGAATCCTTCCCCTGGCTGGATTGGTGTCTTTAAATTTCATTTTTTTTTAAATTTAATTTTATTGTCAGGGTGATGTGCAGAGGGCTTACAGTTACATATGTAAGGTATTGAGTACATTTCTTGTCGAATATTGTTACCCCCTCACTTGTTTTTCTCCCATTTTCCCTTCACCCTAAATTTCTTTTTTTTGGGGGGGGGTCCGGTTGTGGGGCCTGAACTCTGGACCTGGGCGCTGTTCCTCAGCTCTTCAGCTCAAGGCTAGCGCTCTACCACTTGAGCCACAGCACCACTTCCGGCTTTTTTCTTTTTGCTTGTATGGTGCTGAGGAATCGAACCCAGGGCCTCAGGCTTGCCAGGCAAGCGCTCTACCACTGAGCCACCTTCCCAGCCCCTCACCCTAAATTTCTTAATCCAATCCAGAGTTGTGCAAAAAAAAAAAAAATTAGCTACTTCCCAGCCCAATGAAGAAAAGTCATAGTATCATCTTTTTCCTTGTCTTTTTTTTTTTAATAAGGAAAAGTTTATTTCTGTGGAAGAAAGTAGCAGAAACTCCACATCCGGATAAAAAGGAATCCTCAGTTGTTTGCTCTTGTATTTGGTCTTCATGAAGGGTTCTTCCTAAGAAGGTTGGCAAAAGGGAAAGGATGGGGCTGGGAAGGTGGCTCAGTGGTGGAGCGCTTGCCTTGCATGCCTGAGGCCCTGGGTTTGATTCCTCAGTACCACTTAAGCAAAAAGGAAAAAAAGTTGGAAGTGGCGCTGTGGCCCAAGTGGTAGAGTGCTAGCCGTGAGCTGAAGAGCTGAGGGACAGTGCCCAAGCCCAGAGTTCAGGCCCCATGACCGGACCCCAAAAAAAAAAAAGAAAAGGGGAAAAGGATAATTCTAGAGTATGCGCAGGTCATCTAGGAAACAAGGGCCCAAGACAAAAGGGATCTTCAGTATCCTTAAACAAAAGTGGAAGGAACAAGATTATCTCTAGGTTGATAATGTCTGTGTGTTCAAAGGCGTGCAAAACTTGGCTAATGGAAACAATTCTCAATGACTGGTTGATTTTTTTGGTGTGCAGTTCCCATGGGGAATTAAGTTCTAGTGTTGAGATTTCCAGTAATGCACATTGTACTCTTAACTGTAGCATTAGTGAAATATCAGTCTAGGTAAGTTCTAAGACTGTACAGTGAAGGAAAAGATGAATGTTTCTAAATGAATGTTTTCTTCTTTTGGATTCAAAAGCCATTGGAGGCAATCTCAGAAAAAGGTACTCTTCTGTTTCTTCTGTACTGTTTTCCCTAATGGCAGTCTAGCAATTTCTCCTCAACCAGTAAAATGGAATATGGAATACTTTCTCTCTTAGAAATCTACCAGATGGAAATTCTTAATAAATAGGGGTGACAGTTCTTAAATATACCTCCTACCACTGAACTATACCACAGTCCTAAATACTCCATTTTATAGGATATATATATATATATATATATATATATATATATATTCAGAGGAATTTCTAGAATTAGTTCAAATTCTGGCAAACTATCAAAGGACTGGAAAGACTTCAGACTGAGAATTTTAGTGGAGGTAGTCACCACAGCATTTTAAAGGGAAATGAATTGAAAGAGTTCCTAGCTGTTCCTCCATATTTTCCAGCTCTAATAATCTAGTTCCCAACTTCCCACCTAAATAATAAACTAGGGAAGAAATAATTGAATTTGAGAACTAAAAAAAGAACTGTACATAGAATCAATGAGACAAAAGCTGGTTCTTTGAAGAAATTAATAAAATTGATAAACCCGTAGTTATATTGACAAAAAAGAAAGGAAAAAAGACACTCAGATCAACAAAAGTAGAAACAACCAAGGTAACATCACAACAAATATCCAAGAAATCCAAAAGATAATTAGAAATTATTTCCAAAACCTATTCTCAAATAAGACGGAAAATCTAGCCAAAATGGATAAATTCCTAGAGACATAAAAGCTGTCTAAGATGAACCAAGAAAATATAAACCACTTAAACAGATCCATATCAAGAAATATGATGAAGGAAGTTAATAGTCTTCCAACAAGGAAAAGTCTAGGACCTGATGGATTCACAGCTGAATTCTGTAAGAGCTTTAAATATGAACTAATACCAGTACTCACTGAACTTTTCCATGAAATAGAAATAGAAGGATCACTACCAAACACATTTTATGAAGCCAGCATTATATTTCATTATATTTTATTGGGTAGGGACCTAATGAAAAAAGAGAACTGTTGATCAATTTCTCTGTCAACCATAGAGACAAAGCTCCTTAATAAAATACTTGCCAATAGAATTCAACAACTAATCAAAAGAAAGTATATATGATGATCAAACGGGTTTTATCCCAGAGATGCAAGACTGATTTAATATATATAAATCAATAAATCATGTATAAATCAATAAATAATAGGGCTGGGAAGGTGGCTTAGTGGTAAAGAGTGCTTGCCTTGCATGCATGAGGCCCTGGGTTTGATTCCTCAGTACACATCAGCAGAAAAACTGCAAGTGGTGCTGTGGCTCAAGTGGTAGAGCGCTAGCCTTGAGCTGAAGAGCTGAAGGACAGTGCCCAAGCCCAGAGTTCAGCCTCCACAACCGACAAAAATAATATTAAATCAATGTACTACATTAATAGAGCCAAAGAAAAGAATCACATTATCTCAATAGATTCAGAAAAAGCCTTTGATAGAATCCAACATCCATTTATGGTAAAAGCTCTGGATAAGCTAGGAATATAAGGCACATATCAATATAAAAAGATTATATCAAGCCAGGTGGCTATATCTAGCTGGTGGCTCACACCTGGAATCCTAGCTACTCAGGAAGCTGAGGTATGAGGATTGTGGTTCCTGCTAGCCTGGGCAAGAAAGTCTGTGAGAATCTTGTCTTAAAGTGGTAGAACACTAGCCTTAGGCAAAAAAGCTCAGGGACAGGGTCCAGGCCCTGAGTTCAAGCCCCATGACTGACAAAGAAAAAAAAAGCGGGGGTGGGGAGGGGAGCTATATATGACTAAATGGTAAAATACCATGTTCTCTAAAATCAGGAACAAGGATGTCCATTCTCCTTTTCACTATATCTCTGAAATGCCTACCCAGACCAATAGGGCAAAAGAAAGACATAATGGGGATTTGCATAGATAGATAAGAAGTCAAAGTATTCCTATTTGTAGACAACTTGATCCTATATCTAAAGGACCTGAGAGACTGTAGACCCAAGCTGATCAAAGTTAATGGAAACAATTCTCAATGATTGATTGATGTTTTTGGTATGCAGTTCCCATGGGAAATTAAGTTCTGGTGTTGAGATTTCCAGTTATACACATTGTACTATACCTTCCTAGAGTATTGGCAAAGTTGTAGGATACAAAAATCGTAGCTTTTCTGTATTACAACAATGTACAATTAGAGAGAAATCAGGAAAACGGTTCTATTTGTAATAGCCTTAAAAAAAAACAGAAAAAAAGGAATAAACCTAACCAAGGAAACAAAAGACCTCTATAGTGAAAAGTATAAAAACCTGAAGAAAGAATTCAGAGATCACATCAGGAACTGGAAAGACCTCCTATGTTCATGGATATGTAGAACTAATATGAAAATGTCCATACTGCCAAAGGTGATCTACACATTTAACACAATACCCATCAAAATCACAATGACTTTCTTCACCAAGATAGAGAAAACAATCCAAAAATTCATGTGGAAGAACAAAAGATCTCCAGTAGCAATTCTACGCAAAAAATGCAATGCTGGTGGTATCCTAATCCCAGACTTTAAGCTGTACCACAGCTCTAAAACAACAAAAACAGTTTGGTACTGGCACAAAGATAGGCCTGAAGATTGATGGAACCAACCAGAAGACTTAGAAATTTGACAAGGGAGCCAAAAAAGATAACCTCAATGTAAGACCTGAAACATTGAAACTATTGCAAGATGAAGTAGGAGAAACATTTAAACTTATAAGCACAGGCAAGAACTTTTTGAAAAGGAGTACATCAAATAGGAGAGAGACTTGACAAATGAATTACATCAAAATAAAAAGTTTCTGCACAGCAAAGGACATAGTCACTAGACCAGAAAGATAGCTAAAAGACTGGGAGAAGATCTTTTCCAACAATACATCCAACAAAGGCCTAATATCCAAAATATACAAGGAACTCAAAAAATATTAACCAAAAATCTAACAAACCAACAAATGGACAATAAACCTAAAGAGAGACATCTCAGAAGTAAAAATGGCAAGCGAATACATGAGGAAATGCTCAACATCCCTGGCCATAAAGAAAATGTAAAGCAAAACAACTTTTTTTTTTGGGGGGGTGGGTCCGGTCATGGGGCCTGAACTGTGGGCCTGGGCACTGTCCCTCAGCTCTTCAGCTCAAGGCTAGCGCTCTACGCTTGAGCCACAGTGCCACTTCCGGCTTTTTTCTTTTTGCTTATGTGGTGCTCAGGAATAGAACCCAGGGCCTCATGCATGCAAGGCAAGCACTCTACCACTGAGCCACCTTCCCAGCCCCCAGCAGAACAACTTTGAGATTCCATTTGCCCTGATTAGATTGACCACCATCAAGAATTCAAAAAACAAATGCTGTCAGGGATGTGGGAAAAACTGCACTGTTGGTGGGAATTTAAACTAGTACAATCACTCTGGGTTCTTTTTTGTTTGTTTTTTTTGTTTTTGTTTTTGTTGGTCATGGGGCTTGAACTCTGGGCTTGGGTGCTGTCCCTGCACTCTTCAGCTCAAGGCCAGTGCTCTACCGCTTGAGCCACAGCGCCTCTTATGGTTTTCTGGTGGTTTATTAGAGATAAGTGTCTCATGGACTTTCCTGCCTGGGCTGGCTTTGAACCTTGAACCTCAGATCTCAGCCTCCTGAGTAGCTAGGATTACAGGCGTGAGCCACCGGCGCTGGGCAGTACAATCACTCTGGAAGGCAGTTTGGAGGTTCCTCAAAAGACTAAAAACACAGTGACTCGGGCTCCTCTGAAACATGTCAGTCAGCTGGGGCCATACCACAAGCATGACTATATGAAGGAAGAGGAAAGTTTTCCTGAAGATGAATTGGAAAAACAAACAAAGAAACATTGTTTGGTGAAAGACTTGGATGCCTTTCTGAAGGTTCCCAAAAGCTATGTAGAGACCTCAGCGAGTGGGGGTAGTTTCTTTGATAGCCTTTATTACTAGCCATTATTGCTAACAATAATGGAATTCTCAGTATATCAAGATACTTGGGTGAAGTGTGAATATGAAGTAGAAAAAGATTTTTTTTCTAGATGTTGGAGCAGATGTATTAGATTTAGCAGAAGCAATGGTTGTTTCTGCAGATAATCTTATTTGTGAACCAGTTATATTAGAACTTTCACACAGCAAAAAGAGTGGCAAAGGATGCTGCCGCTGATGTAGAGTAGGCTACAAGAAGAGTATTCCTGGCCAGGCGTCGGTGGCTCAAGCCTGTAGTGCTAACCACTCTGGAGGCTGAGATCTGAGGATCGCAGTTCAAAGTGAGCCCGGGCAGGAAAGGCCATGGGACTCTTTTTTTTATTATTATTATCTTTTTTTTTTTCCAGTCGTGGGGCCTGAACTCTGGGCCTGGGCACTGTCCCTAAGCTCTTCAGCTAGTGCTCTACCACTTGAGCCGCAGCGCCACTTCCGGCTTTTTTCTTTTTGCTTATGTGGTGCTGAGGAATCGAACCCAGGGCCTCATGCATGCAAGGCAAGCGCTCTACCACTGAGCCACCTTCCCAGCCCCGCCATGAGACTCTTATCTCCAATAAACCACTCAGAAAACTGGAAGTGGTGCTGTGGCTCAAGTGGTAGAGCGTGCTCTCCTTGAGCTGAAGAGCTGAGGGAAGCGTCCAGAGAATTTAAGCCCCATGACCGACAAAAAAAAAAAAAAAAAGAAAGAAAAAAAAGGAGTATTCTCTCAGGATGTGATATTCAAAAGTCCTTTTTTTGTTGTTTCTTTTTTTTTTATTGTGAAAATACTGTACAGAGGGGTTACAATTACATGGGCAAGATAATGAGTACATTTCTTATCAAGCATTGTAGCTCCTCCATTGTTTCCCCTTCCCATCTCTTCCCAGCCTCCCCCGCCCCTCAAAAGTCCTTTTTAAAGCTTATCTGTAGCGCTTCCACCCAGGGAAGGTGACTTGTCATAGTCTACAGACACGTGCAGAATCTGCAGCCATCTCAACATTAATAAAGTAACAGGGAATTTTCATGTAACTATGGGTAAAGCAGTTCCACATCCTTGTGGGCATGCACGCTTGGCAGCACTGGTCAACCATGACTCCTACAACTTTTCTCACAGAATAGATCACCTGCCTTTTGGAAAGGTTGTTCAGGAATTATTAGTCCTCTGAATGGAACAAAAAAAATTGCTATAGATCATAACCAGATGTTCCAATCTGCCAAGAAAACTCCAAACATACAAAATTTCATCAGAAACACATCAGTTTTCTGTCACAGAAAGGGAGTGTATCATCAACTGCAGGTAGCCATGGAATTTCTGGGATCTTCATGAAATATAATCTCCACTCTCTCATGGTGACTGTTGCTGAGGAGCTTATGCCTTCTGGCAGTTTTTTGTAAGACTGCAGTATTGTTGGAGGAATCTTTTCAACAGGCGTGCTACATGGAATTGGAAAATTTATGGTCAAGATAATTTGCTTTCTGTCCATTCTGTTCCTTTTGAGTATGGCTATACAGACAACCACTTACCTCTTTTGGAAAATAATATACATTATCACCTCCTAAGGGGAAGGAGAATCTAAAAACCCCTTTTTAAATAATCAGATATTGTGCAATATATTCAAAGAAAAATATGAATGAGAAACTGAGAGCATACTTACTTAAAAAAAGGTTGGGGGGGGGACCCAATGTGAAATCTTATAGATAATGTGTCTGTCAAAAGTGTCCTAGCAAATCAGTGACTCTGCTGGCCAACTGCCCAGCATCAAGATGAGCCTCTGGTTGTTCTCTCACACCTGGAAACTCTGTCCTGGAAGAGAAACCACAGCTAAAAAAAAAGGCCTTTAGAAATGCAAGTGCCATCTGGCTCCGTTTTTACAAACCTGATGTGAGAACAGACGATGTAAAACAAAAAAACACCTAAACACAGAACTTCTCTGTGACCCAGCCATTCCACTCTTGGGCATTCATCACTCTATGATTGAACCTGGTTGGCCCTGAATACCCAGAGTCCACAATTCACTCCTTTCGGCTCTCTTCTTATCGCACCTTCTTGCCTTTTTCTACTTAATGGCTTTCGTGGCAGGGGAACTGTTTGGATTCCCTAGGAATCTGTTTTCCTGAGTCACAATCACGTACTCTACTGGTTGATCAGACTAAAGGAGAACACCCTTTTCGACACAGTGACTGATCGTCTCTCCTTACATTGTTGTCTTCTAGGTGACGATAGGACGAGGATTTGGTGTCACATACCAGCTAGTATCAAAAGTCTGTCCACTGATGATTTCTCGAAACCACTGTATTTTGAAACAAAACCCTGAGGGCCAGTGGACAATTAAGGACAACAAGGTATGAGCATGCATAGATGCCTAATGACTTTGACATTTTATGTATTTTGATATTACTTTGTTTTGCATAGATAATTCATTGTATAAAACTGAAAACTTTCATGTTTTTCCTTGTAGCTTCATTTTCTTTCTGTACAACTTCTGTGTGCTGCTAGAGGCAAAATTACATCAGTAATTTTGAATGACATGGGTTGAATGAGTTGGTGATGAATGAATTGGAACTATGAAGGGAACATCTGAATTGGGCCATAAGTCCTATTCAAAAAACTGGACCAAGTTCTTGGGGGAGTTGTCTTTTTTGAATTGAAGGTCCAGAGACCCTAGAAATCAGATGAAGCTTTGGAAAGACATCTGTGCCTCAGGGGACAAGGGAATGGTAGAGAAAGTGAACTTGACTGCACTTAGCTCCTAAGTCTCCCTACTCCCTAACCATGAAGACAATTAATTTTGAATAAAAGGGTTTTCTTTAAACAAACTTGTGTGTTGTCTGATGGAGAATATACTACAGGAATTAAAACAGTATACAAAACCCAGAGACTGAGAATACTATCATGCATTTATTTATGCAAGCACTGGGAATGTAATGAAAATATCAGCTATGAAGTGAGAGGAATTCTAATATAAATAGTAAAGTTTAGAAAGTCTGAAATGTTTACATACCATTTTATACTTTACTGCTTTACTGCTCTACTGGCCAGGATTTTAAAATATCTGTTAGAAGGAGGGAGGCTGTCCTTCAATTCTGTCCAGTCTTCAGAAGATGCCATTAAGAGAATGAAAGCAAACCAGAGTGTTTGCTACACATATACCTGATGAAGGACATATATATATATATATATATATATATATATATATGTATGTATGTATATGTATGTCAAGATATGACCCAGTTTTCAAAATGAGTAAAAGATGGGCATTTATCAAGAGTATGAAAAAACGTTGCCAGTGGCTCACGTCTGTAGCTACTCAGGAGGCTGAGATATGAGGATTGCAATTCAAAGCTAGCCCAGGCAGAAAAGTCTATTAGACTCTTATCTCCAATAGACTATTCAGAAAAAGCCAGAAGTGGCTTAAGTGGTAGAGTGCTAGCCTTGAGCACAAAGAGGCTCAAGGATAGCACCAAGGGCTTGAGTTTGCCCTAGGACTGGCAAAAAAACCCAAAACCAAAACAAAACAAAACAGTTCCATGTCCCCGAAAAATTGTTCATTCTCATTAATGATCAGGGCAGAAATTCAAATGAAAAGCACAAGGGAACCAGGTGCTATTGTAATTCTAGCCTATTAGAAGGCTGATACTTGAGGATCACAGTTAGAAGTCAATTCAGTCAGAAAAGTCTGCTATGCTCCTCCAAAGTAATTAGTAAGAAGTTGGGCTAGAAACATGGTTCAAATAATAGAGGACCAGCTGAGCAAGTAAACCAAGAGAACTGGAGGCCCGAGTTCAAATTCTAGTCACATGGGCCTAGGTAATATCTTGGCTTTTTCACTCAAGGCTAGGGTTCTACCAATTGTGCCACAGCTCCACTTCTGGCTTTTTGATGGTTAATTGGAGGTGAGTCTCACCAACTTTTCTGTTGGGGCTAACTGTGATCCTCAGATCTCAATCTGAGGATTACAACTGTGAGCCACTAGGGCCTGCCCTATGTAAACTTTAGGAGAAAAAACAAAATTCATGATAGATACATTGATACGTTCACTTTGTGGTTATTTACCTAGTATATTTGCAATTTGTGTACTTGATTGCCTATTTTTTATTAGCATTAGTTCTACAGGGAGGGTTTCATTGTGAGATTTCTACATTTGTATACAATGTATCCTGATCAACCTCACCGGCTCTATCACACTTCCTTAGTCTACTACCCACTTATTGAAACTGCATCCCTTGCTTTTTTAACCCCTACACTAGGACTTCTTCAGAATCAGTGAGTGTTAAACATTTATTATATGTGAGTCACTATGCTATGTGTTTACATGTGTTAGCACATGTGTTACCACTGTTCTGTGAGGTGTAGGTCTCATAGATAGAATTGAAGCACAGAGAAGATAAATTGCTAAAGGGCATACAGCTAATAAAGCCACGGTGTTGCATTTGGGCAGTGAGCTCAAGGCTAAGTACAGAGCTCCAGTCTTAACTACTATGATATAATATCTGTGGACCTCTGGTGGTATTACTTAGATCAAGGTCCACCTACCTAATCCCACTACAAAGCATGGGTACCCATTTTTGGGTTTGTGCACACTGGAATATATTAAGGAACACATACAGAGACAGTACTTGAATAACTTTACTGACCCAGCTTACCTCATGGACTTCACAATTAGATACTAATTTTTTTCACTAATAGAAGTTGTTTTGTTTTTTGTTTTCCTTCCAGTTTTGGGCTATTGTCTTCAGTTTAGATTAATAGGAGCAATTCAATTTCAATTCTCTTTAGTGCTGTTGCATATATTTGAGGAATTTCTCCCCTAGTAATATGGTGATTCTTGCTTATACAGGCAGTTCGCTGTAGAGGCCTGAATGTGAAATAAGGGTGAAAAGCCAAAGCACTGTTTGACAAATGCTGCTATGTTTATTCTCAGGGCTTTTCCTATAGAAAAGGCAGAGTGGTTTTCAGCAGCAGGAAAGCAATTCCACTAGGTAGAGGAAAATCAGGCAGCTTAGTTTGTCTCTCTTTCTCTAGAGTCTGAATGGTGTTTGGCTGAACAGAGAACGTCTGCAACCACTGCGGGTTTATTTCATCCAGGAGGGAGACCACATCCAGCTTGGAGTGCCTCTGGAGAATAAAGAGAATGCAGAGTATGAATATGAAGTTACTGAAGAGGACTGGGAGAAGATCTATCCCTGTCTTGCCCCAAAGAATGACCAGATGATGGAAAAAAACAAAGTCTTGAGAACTAAAAGGAGATTTAGTTTAGATGAATTAGAGGGTCTTGGAGCTGAAGGCCCTTCAAATTTGAAATCTAAAATCAGCAAAGTGTCTTGTGAACCTGGTCAGCTAATGAAGTCACATAGGAAGAGTGAAGTGACAACTCAACCCTTGGAATATTCATGTCCTAACTTGACTTCTCTTGAAGCAAGTAAGACCACAGGAGCTCATCATTGCCCTGGCCCTCAAAAAGGCAAAGAGCTTCATCATAAGAAGCAGAAAGCCTCCAACTCTTCCATATCTCAGAGCAACTTAGAGCTGTTTAAAATGAATATGTCCAGGATTTTGAAGCTGAAAACACAGATGCAAGAAAAACAAGTAGCTGTTTTGAATGTGAAAAAGCAGTCCCAGAAGGAGAACCTGAAGAAAATTGTGAAAATGGAACAGGAGCTGCAGGATTTACAGTCCCAGCTGTGTGCAGAGCAGGCTAAGCAGCAGGCCAGAGTGGAGCAACTAGAGAAGACCTTGCAGGAAGAGGAACAGTATCTCCAGGTATACCATCCAGGGAGGGCAGGTGCCTTGCATGCCTCTGGCCAGTGCTGTTTTTGGCTAGGGACCAAATGCTGAGCACTAGGAATGAGAATAGATTTTTAAAGAGGTTGAGGAAAGGGTTAAGAATTCAACTCACTGATGAGATCAGGAGCCTAGGCTGCAGTGATCTCATCTTGGAGTGACATGATGGGGTAAGTAATTGAAAGCCAGCTAGGACGTAAGGATTATGTCATTACAATAGAAAGCCGAGGTGTCTCAGACCCAAGGTCAATTCAGGGAGACAATGAGGATGCCACAAAGTCACACTACATTCCAGTGAAGCCCATAGTTGTCTTCCTGACTTCTGTCTTTGCTATGTGGTCAAAGGCAAATACCTTACCCCCAAAGAGGTGTAGATCAGATGGCTAATATGCCCTTGTGCCTGACAGTGTGTTAGCTGTTACGATTAGTTTACCCTAGCTAATATAGGAGGTGGAAAGCTGGAAAAGCTTTTGTTACATGCAATCCCCCATGCAAAGGGACAGGAACCTCACTACTCTGTTGGGCAGAGTGAGAAACTAACAGCCTTCCTTTAATATAGGAAGGTAAAACAGGAATTAACTGTCTTAGTGATGTCAAAATAAGATCAAATACGTTCTCATTCCTAAGTCATTTGCTTAAATGGCAAGCTCAAGCACATAGCTTTAGGTTGGAGCTCATCCTGTCCCTACTCAAAATGTCAGTTCCCATATGGCCAGAACCAAGTTAGTCCCACCCAGTTGTTCAGGTAATGTTGAATGACTTAGAACTAAGAAGGACCAATCACAACTGAAGTGAAAAAGCCTTTATCTTTTGTTTGGGTTGCTCAGGGCAAGGAACAACCAGAAGCAATGTTGGCTTATTGCTGAACAATTTATAAATTTCATTCTTAATCTGCTATGACTTTGAGCAGGTAGGATTAACAAAGGCCATGGATTAAGTGTCTTTTAAGGATATACCCTGGCTGCATGTGTATCCCTTTTTCCTCATCCAGCCCTGGTGACTTCTTGAAATTAATGGAGGGTAATAATCTCTTCCTAATTAGTGTATCATACCTTCTCCAGAGAAAATATTCTCTTTCTCTCCCTCTCTCTCCCTTTCTCTCTGTATTGTGTGTGTGCACACAAATGTACCAGTACTGGGGCTTGAGCTCAGGGCCTAGGTGCTGTCCCTTAGCTTTTTTGCTCAAGGCTAGTGCTCTACCACTTGACCCACAGCCCCATTTCCATCATTTTTTGGAGATATAAGAGTATCAGAGACTTTGCTGCCTAGACTAGCTTATATACCTCGATCCTCAGATCTCAGCCTCCTGAGTAGCTAGATTTATGGGCATGAGTCACCAGTGCCCAGCCAAATAGTTTGTTGTGGTGTTATCTTTTTACTGTGAAATGTTTTACCTTGTTGAGAAGATGTATTATACACATAATATAATGGAAGAATAGATTTCAGTCATTAAAGTAGACAACATTTTTAAGTTGGCATATTAAATAGTAATTTTTAAAGAAGGAAGAGCCCAGAGGTTGTTGTGGAAGCAGCCAAACATAGGATTTAATGATGTGAAAGGCATTGGAGGGGCTGGCAGAGGAAGTATATCAGAAGCTAAGACCGGAGGGAGGAGGAGCAGCTTAGAGGCTAAAACTGGAAAAGACTCAGAGTGGAGACGGGGTGACCAGACTGAGAGAAGAAACTTGGAAGTTCTTAATAGCACCAGCATGAGAAATTGTGTCTTCATTTAAGGCTTTAGTGGCTCTAGAGTTGTTTGCATCCTTTGTATGTCATTTCGTTAGCCAATGAAGAAGGTTTGAACTGCAAGTCTGTAGTTTTTCCAGAACCATCCAAGTGGTGGCTTCGAGCTGACAGTTCTAAGGAGTGCAATATTTGAGCAGATAAACAGCTTGAATCCTTGACTGCCAACAGCTTGAAATAAGCGGGGGAGGGTGGCTTCCACGTGCTCCCTGCCCCCTGGTGTTTCCAGATGCTCCTTACCCTAGCTGGTCTGCTCTGGTAGCTGCTGGGTTTTGTTCCCCCTCTTAGAGGGAAACCTTCATTTTCTTTTTGACTTTGCAGGGTTTGGAGAAAAAGCAAGAAGAGGACCTGAAGCAACAGCTGGCCCAGGCTCTGCAAGAGGTAATTTCCTTGTTCCACTTTTCAGAGACAGTAGTGGTTTGTAAGAGGGGGCTAGCCAGGCATCATATGATCACTCGTTGCCTCTGCCTTTTAGCCCACACGTCTGCAGCATCTCCAGTCTGCAAACAGAGCAGGTGGCAGCTGTTCTCACCATCAGGCTGGAGATTTGGAGCCTCACATATATGCCAGATCTCAGCATGAAAACTTAACGTCTTCATCTGGGCATAAGTTGCTCTGGTAGTGATGGGGAAAAAAAACAACCACAAAAAAACAACAACAAAAAACCCAACCCTGTAGTAATAGAGACTCTGGAGAGGGGCCTCTACTTCTAGAATAGTGAGTACAGCAGAGGGGAAGTGAGAGCCATGGCTTGGTCCTCAGGGCCTGCAAGGGCGTCTAAGTCTATCTCTGAACTAGGACATATAGAAATATTTCGAGAATGTTCCTATTAAAGCCTTTTAAGTCAGGTTGAGATCGTGCAGTTTAACCACAAAACACACCAATTTGACTGTAGTGTAATCTCACAGGAATAAAATTCTCCTAAAAGATTACTTGTAATTTAGTTCACTTAACTGGTTCATTTTACTTTTTTTTTTGTGTGTGTGTGCCTGTCCTGAGGCTTGAACTCAGGGCTGCATGGTCTTGCTTGGTATTTTGCTCCAGGCTGGCACTCTACCATTTGAGCCCCATTTCTGCTTCTAGCTACTTGCTGGTTAATTGGAGATAAGAGTTTCACAGACTTTTCTGCTTGGGCTAGCTTTGAACCTTGATCCTCATATCTCATTCTTTTGAGTAGCTAGGATTACAGGAGTAAGCCACCAGTGTCCAGTTATTCATTTATATTAGTTACTTATTTTACACATAGAAGTATATATTTTTAAAGCTGCTTCATATTCTGTCCTTTATATATTGTAACTAATAGTTTGATGTAAATTTTGTCAAGAGGTTAAGGGGATAGCTCAAATCTCCTTGAAAAAAGTAACCATGGGAATTTTTCCTTATATTCATTTATTATTTCTATACCTTATAGTACTAATAATTATATGGTATTGTGACAGAGTGCTTCCTTGACTTCCTTGAGGGGTCCACAAATAGTTTTAGAAAAAATTAGGTAAAAGTTAATTGAGTGTTTCGGTATTTTTCCAAGGTTGTTTTACTTTATAGGGTGGGAAAGAAGTATATTTCCCATTTGGAATATGTTAAGATTACTATTGAGATGCAGGTTTGAAGTTGACTAGAAAAGAATAAGGCTCTGCTCCCTGAGATTCCCTGAGGGATTGTTGAGTTCCCTGTCTGTACAAAGTACACACATGTTCTGAGCAGACGGGAGAACACACATTATGGATGCTTAGCCTTGAAGTCACCTAGCTGAATTGTGATGCTTTAGACCCTGGTTTTGTATGATCATGTTAGGGGGACATGTTACTCTTAACTGAAGCAATGGTTGGTTTTTGTTCTACCCTGCAGGTTCCTTTGAAGTTATTTTTTACCACACTGATAGAAAACCTTGCATTTCCATAGAACTTTAAAACAATTCTGAATGTTTTTCCATACCTGTTATGCTTTTCTCTTTCTTTCCTTTTTTTTTTTTTGGCAGATTGACTCAGCCTTGTATTTTCTAGGCAGGCACCTTTTCACCTGAGCCATGCTCCTAACTCTTTTATATTTATTTTATTTTGGGGGTAGAGTCTATCATTTATGCTTTGGGCTGGCCTAAAGATCTCCTATTTATGCTTCCTGCATAGCTGGGATGACAGATGTACACTACCATGCCCAGCTTTTTTTTTTTTTGTCTGTTGTGGGGCTTAAACTCTGGGCACTGTCCCCGAGCTCTTGAGCCACAGCACCACTTCTGGTTTTCTGGTGGTTAATTGGAGATAAGAGTCCCATGGATTTTCTTATCCAGACTGGCTTTGAACCAAGATCTTCAGATCTCATCCTCCTGAATAGCTAGGATTAAAGGTGTGAGCCACCAGTGACCGGCTCCAAACCCAGCTTTTATTGATTGAGATAAAATCTTGCTAACTTTTTTGCCTGGGCTGGCCTTGAACTGGGCTTCCCTATCTTTGTGTCCTGAGTAGCTAGCATTACAGGTGCCAGCCACCATGTCCAGCCTGGAAATGTTATTTTCTTAGCAACACTGTGGTAGGAGATACACTTGTTTTCCTATCTTATAGGTAAGAAAGTTAAGGAGCATAGATCTAATTAGTCAGAAGACTCAGGCCTTCTGAGAGACCACACATTTAAAATTTTGTTTCTTGACTATCTTTCCAGAAACAACCTTTATTCTACCTTTTAAAAAGGATTTAAGGAAAGATTCTAAAGTACATTCTATTCTTGTATATGAAGGAACTAACAAATTTCCTTCCTACCTTCCTTCCTTCCTTCTCTCCTATCTTTTCCTCTTTCCCTCCCTTTTATGCTGGGGATGGGACTCAGGATCTCATGCATACTAAGCATGTGATTAACCACTGAGCCACACACCCAGCCTATTAATTATATTTCATAGATGTGGAATTTCTTGACATTTGGGATAAGCAGCTAATTGTGTGACTCAGCTGTTGGCTTCTAGGCATGCTAGCTTCCAGAAGACTTTGGCCAGGTTCAGGCAGTATTGCCTTATGAACATGAGGTATGTGATTTGTAGAATGAATAGGTTAAAGGTTATGTTTTTCTTTCTTCTTTTTTTTTTTTCTTGTTGTTTGAAGGGCTTGAACTCAGGGCCTGGGTGCTGAGTCATAGCTCTTCACTTTTTTTTTTTGGTCATGGGGCTTGAATTCTGGGCTTGGGCACCCTGAAGTCTTCAGCTCAAGGCTAGCACTCTACCATTGAACCACACCGCCACTTCCAGGTTTCTAGTGGTTTATTTGAGGTAAGTCTCATGGACTTTCCTGCCTGGGCTGGCTTTGAACGGCGATCCTCAGATCTCAGCCTCCTGAGTAGCTAGGATTACAGGTGTGAACCACCAGTACCCAGCACTGTTATTGATTTTTAAGCTCTGGCTTCTAGTATCACCTAGATCATTTTTTAATAAAATGCACATTCCTGGGCCTCAAGCCAAACATACACAATCAGACTCTGTAAAAGCAGTAAAAGTTCTTCCATTGATTTGTTGGCCATGGAGATTGGGTTAGGGACTAGAAGATTTGATAGCCTCCCTCCCAATCCCCTTCTGTGGGATATCCTGAATAAAAGATGTTATTTTGAATTTGACAATTCATTTGATCCCTCAACCAAAATCACTGAGTTAGGGGGAGGAAGGAGATGTGTGTGGCTGAAAGGAAGGATCCTGGGTAGCTCATCCTGAGTGTGTATCTGCTTTATTTCTACAGCATCAGGCTCTAATGGAAGAGCTCAATCGCAGCAAGAAGGACTTTGAAACAATCATTCAAGCCAAGAACAAAGAATTGGAGCAGACCAAGGTATGACAAAGAGAATAGAGGTGTAGACTTTGGTTAGTATATGCAGCTCAGCATTTTTGACAGTGCCTGGGTTGCTATGGTGAACGAAGAGAGAGATTATGGCTGCTCCTTGCCTCTGGGGAAATAAGCTATAAAATTATTCAGGCTTATAGAAGGTTCTGCCTGTAGGGCAAGATCTGTTTCTTTTCCCTTGTCCAGAAACTAAATGCTGAAAACAAGACACTGGCTCCAGCATTCTAGTCTTTGGTGTGGTGAATGCTCCTTCAGGGTGTGTCACTGATGCAGACTGTGGAGTGTCAGTCAAAAATAATGGTTCGTTGTGACGTACTTATATAATTCCTCTCACCACATCAATAGATGTGGTGTTATGAATGGAAAGCAGTAGTATGAATGAGCCTGTGGCTTGGTGCAGGACAGTGAGGTTGCGGTGCTTCCCCATCTTTACTCAGGAGGCATCACAAGGCGGCTCTTGTCTACTCAATCAGTTGTTGGCATCTGGAAGTTTAGGCCCAGCAGTGTTCACATAACTTTCCTATGGCAAGAAAAATCATTTCTAGTGTAAGTGAAACTACCATTTTTCAGATATTGACAGCAAGTTCCTTTATTGTTTTGTTTTGTTTTGTTGCATTCGGGGCTTAAACTCAGGTCCTGGACACTGTCCCTGAACTTGTTTTGCTCAAGGCTAGCATTCTACCACTTGAGCCACTCAGTTGCTGTTGTTTTTTTTAACTAATAGCTAATAATCATACAATTTGTATATACTTTGAGGGTACCATGTGATGACTCCCGGTACTGATTACAGAAAGGATGAGGGGACTTTTTTTTTTTCCTGGTCCTTCAGTTTGAGCTCAGGACCTGGGCACTGTCCCTAAGGCTCCTTTTTGCTCAAGGCTAGTGCTCTACCACTTAATCCACAGTGCCACTCTCAGCTTTTTCTGGGTACTTTATTGAGATAAAAGTCTCACAGACTTGGGCTGGGAAGGTGGCTCAGTGGTTAAAGTGCTTGCCTTGCATGCCTGAGGCCCTGGGTTCGATTCCTCAGCACCACATAAGCAAAAACAAAAAAGCCGGAAGTGGCATTGTGGCTCAAGTGGTAGAGCGCTAGCCTTCAGCTGAAGAGCTGAGGGACAGTGCCCAGGCCCAGAGTTCAGGCCCCACGACTGGACCCAAAAAAAACAAAACAAAACAAAACAAAAGTCTCACAGACTTTTCTGCCCAGGTTGGCTTCAAACCAAAAAATTCTCAGATCTCAGCCTCCTGAGTAGCTAGTAACTAGTAGCTACAGGCATGAGCCACCAGCACCCAGCCACCAGTCCACTCTTAAAACCATCATATAGTGCATTATACATGTGTAGAAATGTAATAATGATATTACTTCCCCCAACTAACATACATTTAGTAAATTAAAAAAATAAACACAAAAAGCCTGCAAACACACAAAAGAACGATCCAATTCAAGTAAGGTTCCAGAGGTTTAGGCTGCAGCAAGTGGGAGAAGGAAAGAAGGAAGTTAGTGTCTGTATTAGAAAGCAATTCTTGAGAAACTAACCCCTGGGAAAAGTATTTCATTCTCTGTTGCTGCACCAGAATGAATTTTTAATTTAAACTCTTTCTGAATCCTATTCCAGATAATTAACCTCACTCCCTGCACTGATCTGCGTTCTCGTCAGTTTTCTCAAATGACAGTGGCATTGTGTGTCTTTGCAGGAGGAGAAGGATAAGGTGCTAGCCCAGAAGGAGGAAGTCCTTAACCACGTGAATGACGTGCTAGAGAACGAGCTCCAGTGCATTATTTGCTCAGAATACTTTATTGAGGTGAGTGTGAAACAGCAGTTCACCCCTCAAGCTTTGCCAGCCTTGAGGGGTTTGCAGGGGCTTTTCAGGTTGCTACTACAGGGAAATAGTTTTGAGATTTTTATTCCAGGAGTTTTTAGCTATTTTGATTTCAGAATGGCTTCTTCTCATTAGGTTTTGTAGTCTTCTTTCTCTTGATTGTCCCTTTCTTTCTTGATTTTTTTTTTTAGCACAATTAACATTTAAACTTCAATAAACCCCTTCTTGTTGGGTGGTGGAAAGGAAATAGGGATACATAGTATTAGGATTTTGAACTATCAGAACAAAGCTGCCCAATAAAGCCATTCTTTCTTTATTCAGAGTGGGCACAATGCCAAGAGTAGCTTGTAGTGCAGCCCTTTCAACAGAGTGCTAAATGTCATTGATTTGTGGTCACTTTGGGAACTCAGGAGAAAAGCTACATATATTTCAGGGACTGCAAGGCTGCTTTTGAAATGGAAACATCTCTGTCCTAGCCTACCATTTGCCATCCTGTCATATTTTTTGTTCCAGCTCATTTACTTTTCATAAATTTCTACCATTTGTGACCAGTTCATGTTAGACTAGAAGTATTGAACTCAGGCTGTTAAATGGCAGTCTTTTCAGATTCCTTAGAAAAGGAAAATGCATACACACAATGCTTCCTTTTCTCTGGCAGTCTTTAGGGAGACCGGGTCTATTAACCTTTTGAAAAATCTCCCTCCAGTAGACCTGTTTCTTTGTCCTGGATCCACTTTGACTTCAGGTCGTCGTTTCCCACAGTTTCTAGTCAGCTGATTCCCTGTGGTGGAGAAGAAACTCAGTGTACTTGGCCTTGTGTTGCCTGTCCTGTTCTACTTTATTTCTCATAGACAGCCTTAGAGGCCAGGGGCATGACTTAAGTGGTGGAGCCCCTTCCAAGCAAAAGCAAAGACCTGAGTTCAAACCCCAGTAGCACAAAAAAAAAAAAGTGCTTCATTTTAATCAGACAAGTTTTAGTCCTATTTATGAGTTTATCTCATATGGAAAATAATACCTTTGTTTTCTAACTTTATAGATTTAACATTTGAAGAAACATGATTTCTGTTTTGCTGTTATCCTAATAGGAATGAGGACTTTTGAGCCTCATAATAAGTTTTACTTAGAAAATGAACATAAACAAGCGTAACAAAGAAAATGGTTTGTTTTCCTAGATCAGAAAAGACTCTGGCAGAAATCTGACCAATACAAAGAAGAGACTCTTAAATACAGACTTCCTTCTTTTTCTCTTTTCATGGCAAAATTACATAGGGATTCAGGCACTGTTAGTGACATATTAAAGTTTTTAATTCTTTAAAAAAAATTTTGGGGGGCTGGGAAGGTGGCTCAGTGGTAGAGTGCTTGCCTGGCATGCATGAGACTCTCGGTTCGATTCCTCAGCACCACATAAGCAGAAAAAGCTGGAAGCGGGGCTGAGGTTCAAGTGGTAGAGTGCTAGCCTTGAGCTGAAGAACTGAAGGACAGCGCCCAGGCCCAGAGTTCAGGCCCCACAACTGAAAAAAAAAAAAAAAAAAATATATATATATATATATATATATTATTAAGTAGTTGTTAATAGGGGTTACAATTCATAAATCAGGGTTATGAGTAAATATAGTGCCTTTTGGTCAGTGTTACTTCTTCCTTTGTTCTCCTCCATTCTTCCCCTCCTGTCCCTAACCTCATTAGATAGTTCTTTTTCTGTCTGTTGTAGGGCTTGAACTAAGGGCCTGGGTACTGTACCTTAGCTTTTTTGCTCAAAGCTAGTGCTCTACCACTTTGAGCCACAGCACCTCTTCTGGTTTCCTGGTTGTTAATTGGAGATTAACAGGGCTGGGAAGGTGGCTCAGTGGTAGAGTGCTTGCCTTCCATGCATGAGGACATGGGTTCGATTCCTCAGCACCACATAAGCAGAAAAAGCCAGAAGCGGTGCTGTATCTCAAGTGGTAGAGCGTTCACCTTGAGTTGAAGAGCTGAGGGACAGCGTTCAGGCCCACAGTTCAGGCCCCACCACCAACCAAAATAAAAAAGAGTCTTACAGACTTTTTTGCCAGAGTTTCAAATCACAATCCTCAGATCTCAGCCTCCTGTCTAGCTAGGATTACAGGCATGAGCCACCAGCACCCAGCGTCATAGTTTTTAACATAATGTACATTGAATATAGTGACTACATTTGCTCACTCTTCCTCCCTCCATTCCTGTGCCTGCTTTTACTCACCCCCAAAAACATGTTCTAGTTCTTTTTTTATCCAGCTTATTTATTGGTCATTTATATTCTTCTTCATCATCATCCTCATCCTCAGAGAGATGAACGTGGGATTGAACTAAGGACCTCATACTTCATAGTCAAACTCTCTACTATTAAGCTGTTTTCCCAGTCTTTTTGTACCAGTTGAGCCATTTTTTTCAGTCCTTTTGCTACTATAGTTTGAGTCTTTTCATCTCTTGAGTAGTTGGGACCAGTGGTATCTAGTGTCTACTACCATACCTCCTCTTCTTCCCACTGCTACTGTTGATTTTTTTTTTTTTTTGTCAGTCATGGGGCTTGAACTCTGGGCCTGGGCCCTGTCCCTGAGCTCCTCAAGGCTCATGTTCTGCACTTGAGCCACAGCACCACTTCTGGTTTTTCTGGTGGTTAATTGGAGATAAGAGTCTTACAGACTTTCTTGCTTGGACTGGCTTTGAACCATGATCCTTGGATCTCAGCCTCCTGAGTAGCTAGGATGACAGGTGTGAGCCACTGGCACTGTCTTCTGTTGCCTTTGAAATAGGGTTTCACTCTGTAGTCCAGACTGATGCGCAATTCAGTATATAGTTCCAGTTAACCTAACTTACAATCTTCCAGTTCTGTTTATTGACTGTTTTAGTATATGGATCCCCTTAGAACATCATTTTTATTGAAATGAATATAACAAGTTAGCATTAGAACATAGATTTTTATAGATTTTTGTTTTGTTTTGTGCCAGTCCTGGGGCTTAAACTTAGGGTTTGGGCTCTGTCCCTTAGCTTTTTCGCTCAAGGCTGGCACTTTAGTGCTTGAGCTGTAGCTCCACTTCTGGCTTTTTACTGGTTAGTTGGAAATGAGTATCTCATGGAATTTTTGCTCAGCTGGCTTTGAACTGTGATCCTCAGGCTTTTGAGTAGCTAGAATTACAGAGATGAACCACAATGGCAGCAAATTTGTTGTTTATAAGAGACTTAGTGATATAGTTGTACATTCATACATTCACACATTCTACTTATATCCATTTACATTTTTTGCCAGGTGACTAATCCACATTAGTAATAGGCAGCATAAAACAAACAAATCAGCCTAGCTGGGGTCTGATCTATACCTTCCAGTCTGCAACAATTATGTCTGTAACCTTTGAGAAAGGAAGAAATGAATCTTCCTTTTTTTAAAATAAGTTTTTATTGTGAAAATATTGTACAAAGGGATTACAATCACATGAACAAGTAATGAGTACATTTCTTATCAAGCATTGTTGCCTCCTCCTTTGTTTTTCCCTTATCATCCCTTCCCTTCAATCTCCACAACTCCCATCTCCCATTCCCCACCCCTCTACATTGTAAAGTTCGTTTTTTGACATAGCATCTTGTACATCTCATTGTTGCAGTGGGTCAACTTGTATCCCTATTTAAACAATTTGTTTTTTCCCTTCCGCTCCCCAAATTATACCAACATCAAATACAGTGAAAACAGAAGTTATACCGTGGGGGAGGGATCTACAAAAGAAATGAATCTTAGAACATGAAACTTAAACATTTCCACCTCTGCCAAGTAGACAGTAGCTCAACCTGTAATCTTAGCTATACTCAGGAGGTTGAGATCTGAGGGTTGTGGTTCAAAGCCAGCTGGAGCAGGAAAATCTGTGAGATTTTTATCTAAAAAAAACTGGAAGTAGAGCTGTGGCTTAAGGGATAGAATGCTAGTCTTCAGCATAAAAGCTCAGGGACAGTGCCCAGGCCTAGTTAAAGCCCCAGTTCTGCCCCCCCACCCCCAAAAAAAATTCCACCCTATTCTACATGAGACTATGACTAGCTTTCTTTTTTGCCTTGAAAATTACTTCCTGTTATAGCTTTGAGAAAGTAAGCATGACAGGTATGATTTTGTGTTCCCATTTGTGTTGTAGGCTGTCACCTTGAACTGTGCCCACAGTTTCTGTTCCTACTGTATCAATGAGTGGATGAAGCGGAAGACAGAATGCCCCATTTGTCGGCAGGACATCAAGTCCAAAACTTACTCCCTGGTTCTGGATAACTGCATTAATAAGATGGTGGTCAGTCTGAGCTCAGAAGTGAGAGAACGACGGATTGTCCTCATTAGGGAACGAAGAGGTGAGTGGGTCAGGAAACCCCTAGTTCTCAATGAAGGACTTGCATCCAGACTTCAACAGATTTATTTGTTTGTAATTGGGGAAGAGAGTGAGCTAAAGACAGGGTGGAAGAAATGAGATAATAAAGGGAGTTCTCTTTACCTTGAACATAGGAAATGTGGAAAGCTGGTGTGTGCCTTGGCCATGGGAATGTGGTAAAAGCAAGCTGACTACAAAACACAGTCAGTCAGATGGTTTGCCTTATTCATCACTAGATGGTGCTGTTGCTCATGACAGCTTAGTTGCTATCACTTAGGTTAAATAGACAATTATAAATAGTATGTTTACAAATCAAAGTTTTCAATTTGGTGTTAGCACAGTGGCTTGCTTGTAATCCTAGCTACTTAGGAGGCTGAGATCTGAGGATCAACTTTCAAAGCCAACTCAAGCAGAAAAGTCTGTGAGATTCTTATCTCCACTTAACTAGAAAAAAGCTGGAAGTGGAGTTGTGGCTCAAGCACTAGAGAGGCAGCCTTGAGCAAAAAAGCTAAGGGATAGCACCCTGACCCTGAGTTCAAGCACTTAAAAAAGTTTTCAATTTTCAGAATACTTGAACACATATACATATCTGGTCTATTAGAGTTATCATTGGACAGACTGGACAGGATTATAGAACTAAGGTATGTAAGTCTAATCCTACTGTGTGGTCTTCTGGAATCCTGATAGTTTCACTAACAAATCTCCCAGTCAGAATTTGTATAAGACCATTAGAGTTAGCATAGGTGAGTTTCCCTGATGAATTATGCTGCTGTAGAGAGTATCTGCTCATTAAAGTGATCTTGCCACAGTTGGCCTGCTGTATTAAGGTTGCAGAGAGCCACTCTGCTTGAGACAGGAATATCTTTATGGCAAAAGCATGTGTCTTGGGCAAAGCACAGGAAGCTAATAGGAAGGATTGTTACTGAGTAGAGCTCTAGTGTATATAAAAGCAGGGTAGATATAGTTATCATGATCAGTCCCTTGAGCTAATGAAGCATTACTTGGGAAAGCTTCAGAGACAAAATGCTGTGATGTCATTTGTCAGTTGGCTATACATATAGACCTGTCAGAGAACCAGGAGCTTGCTGCTCCTTCACATGCCACCTGGCCATTGCATACTTATGTTCATGTGTCTTTGATTATACCTGAGCACTTGATTTTGGGGTCTTATTCTCTCCTTTGGCTTTCTTGCTCATGACGGCACTCTTGTCAGTTGGGCCATACTTCCAATTTGGCTTTTTTCTGGTTAATTGGAGATGGAGTCTTGTGGACTTTTCTGTCCAGGCTAACTTTGAACTGTGATCCTCAAATTCAGACTCCCAAGTAGCTAATATTATTGGTGTGAGCCACTAGCACCCAGCTTTGTGCCAAGTTTTGAATGCCCACATTTTTTTTTTTACCTCCAAGAGCTGTTTGATTCTGGTAGAATGCCATCTCCTGTCATGCCATAGCAAAACTTAATGGACATGGGGATAGAGAAATATAGCATCGTCTTAATAAGCACAGCACTCACAGTAGAAAAGACGGGAAGAAAAGGAGATAGCTGGTGTATGTGTCACAGCAGGACCTGGGAAACTTCAGAGCATGGACCTTTCTGTCTTTAGGTAGGTGGAAGGGAGAGAAAGCTCCACATTTGGGTGGAATCTTACAGGTTCCTTGGGAGTTGGTTTGCCAAGCAGAAGAAACTGAATGAGCAAAGCATACAGGCATGAGACAGCAGTGGTTGGTCACCAGCCCTATCCCTTGTGGCCCCCCAAAAAAAACATATTTAGCTGGGTTTGAGGGCTCATGCTAGAATCCTAGCTACTCAGAGGCAGAGACTGAGAAAGTCATCCTTCAAAGCTAACCCCTGTTTTAAAAAAAAGTTCCGCAATTTCATCTCAGCCAGTAAAAAATTAGGCACGATGTCATATCATTATGTCAGTCTAGCTATGTGAGAAATGGAAATAGGAAATAGGAGTATCAGGACCCTATTATAAAAATAATGAAAGCAAATGGGGCTGGAGGAGGCATGGCTCAAGTGATAGAGTGCTGATAGAAATGCACAAGACCCTGAGTTGAAATCAACCCCCCCCCAAATGCCATATTCATGTGGTATTAGACTTGTAAGATGACAGCAAGGTTGAACAGTTATCTACTGAGGCCTGGGAATGCTTTCTTCCTTCTCTCTCTTCCCCTTTTGCAAGAGGCACTGTCTCAGAAATTCAATTTGACCAGGATCAGGTTTATGACCTTTGAGCTGAAGTGTTCTGGGTCTGTGTCAGGATAGGGACATCTGAGTGTGGTTGTTGCCCAACCTCTTGCCCAGTTCCCTTCTTGGCAGTCCAAACACAGTAATGTGTTTGTACATCTACTGTGATGACTTCACAAGGCCTTGGAAGGAAGCTGAACAGCCTGTGTCAGCTTTGTCCACAAAACTGCTGTACAGAGTAAATGCCAGCACCCCCCCACCTTTCTCTCCAAAGGCTAAAGAGGTACTTCTTGGCCTTTTGGCGACAGTAGGAGGCTGCACAGTAAACAGTTTCTCCTCTGTGTGCATTTGCTCCCAGAAGTTCTGGCAACCATCTCCAGTTGTGCAGTTATCACAGCATGCAGCTTTGAGGTGTTCTCTAGAGATACACAGCAGACCTGAAACCTGATTTAGGGAATGATGTGCCAAATCATCAGCAGCTTCACTGGACTGCAGTGCAGGGTTTAGAGAAAACTCACCGTGCAAATACCAACTGTCCTTGTATGTTTAAGGCCATTAAAAGCTGATTTGCTCTTTAGTGCTTAGGAGGGATTTGGGTTGATTTTTTTTTTGTTTTTGTTTTTTTTTAGAAGGACTAAATTTAGGATCTAGGAAGTAGGATTGGCAAGTATTTCATTGCCATTTCTAGTGCTATAGTCCAGCCCTGGGCAAGGATGGTTTTTCTCAGAAATTCAGAGGGGGGGTGTCTGCCTGTGATTGCATGGGGGCTGCCCATGCAGATGGCTGATTTTCCAACTTCACCAAGAGCAGCCCCTCCTTGGCCTCCTTCGCTGGTGGTTGTCTCAGAGTTCCATATCTCCAGGCTAGGAGTAGAGCCACATAACTGATTAACTATGGTTTCTTATAAATGCAGCCTAAAGGAGAGCAGGGGAGGGGAAGGGTTTCTGAGTTGGAGAAAGGATTCTCTGGAACTGGAGTGAATAGCATACATCCAAATAGTTTTGTTGCATGAGTAATGGTTGTTCTCTGGAGTACTAGGAGATTTTTGTGAGGGGAAGAGGGTTTTGGTTGCTTTTTTGTTGTTGTTGTTTTTTGGTCCGATCGTGGGGCCTGAACTCTGGGACTGGGCGCTGTCCCTCAGCCCTTCAGCTCAAGATTAGCACTCTACCACTTGAGCTACAGTGCCACTTCTGGCTTTTTTTTTCTGCTTATGTGGTACTGAGGAATCGAACCCAGGGTCTCATGCATGCAAGGCAAGCGCTCTACCACTGAGCCACCTTCCCAGCCCTTGTTGTTGTTGTTGTTGTTGTAATGCCAGTACTGGGGCTTGAACTCAGGGCCTGAGCTTCTTTTGCTCAAGGCTAGTTCTCTCATTTGGGACACAGCTCCATTTCTAGCTTTTTGTAGTTAATTGGAGATGAGAGTATCACAGACTTTCTTGCCTGGGCTGGCTTTGAACTGTGATCCTCAGATCTTAGCCTCCTGAGTAGCTAGGATTACAGATGTGAGCACAGTACCCCAGCAGGAAGAGTTTTTTTGAAACCCCTTACAGGGGAGTTGGTGAGGTGAGAGAGCAGTGTCTGGTTACTTCCTTTCTGTTTCTTCTGTTCTTGTTGAGTTTTAGTTGGTTAAGAGATACATTAATGTCTAACCTTTTGCTTTCTGTAGCATTTCCCTTGGATTATAGAAAATAGAAAAGTGGGCCTGGAGATGCAGCTCAGTGGTTAAGCACTTGGCTAGCATGCATAAGCCCATGGGTTTAATCAAAGATCTAAAACCTAGTTCCTTAGACCACTGATTTTCAACTTAGACTTTTAAATATTACACCCCTGCCCCCTTGCTAGTGCTTTACTGAGCTGAGGCTGCAGATAGGAGTGCAGTGCGGCCTTCAGGGGGCTTTCAAGTGGGCTGAGCGGGGGGAAGGGCTGGTCAACCTTTGTGAAGCTCAGACAGAGGCCTCCTCCAGAGCTGAGGGTCTCTGGGAAGATTTACTCAAGTTAGACCACCTGGCCTGTGGCTTTTGGTGGCTTCTGGTAGGTAGGTGCTCCAGACATGGAACAGGAAGAACTCCTAGTCCAGACTCTGGAGTATGTGTCTGCTGCCTTGATGTTTTTCCTTTGATAATGCCCATCTTCCATTGCTAGAACTCAGAGCTTTGTCAAGGTATGTTTGTGGGAATGACAATAGTAAATCCACTCACCCAGAGAGAATACTTGTGGGGACCTTCTGGCTGCTACCCCACGTGTTTCAGTTATTCATACCGCTGACCTGCTGTCCCATTGGATGGACAGTTCCTGCCATACTGTAATCATTTCAAACTGTCTTCTCAAATGTCAGATAAGGGATACCTCATTGTCCCTTTTTGGTAAGAACTTTTTGTTTGTTTGTTTGTTTGTTTGTTTTTGAGTCCGGTCGTGGGGCCTGAACTCTGGGCCTGGGCGCTGTCCCTCAGCTCTTCAGCTCAAGGCTAGCGCTCTACCACTTGAGCCACAGCGCCACTTCGGCTTTTTTCTTTTTGCTTATGTGGTGCTGAGGAATCAAACTCAGGGCCTCGAGCATGCAAGGCAAGCGCTCTACCACTGAGCCACCTTCCCAGCCCCTGGTAAGCACTTCTTTTTGTTTTTTTCCATGTGTGTTTTTCCGGGCTTCGTGTATGTTAGGTAAACACGACCACTAAGCAATATCCCCGGCCTAGCAGGAACTTCTTAGGCCATGTGTATGAAGTCAGCCTTCTTGCCCACCTCTCAGAACCATGACTGACCAAGGAAAATGGCTCAAGAAAGTCAGGTGGATTAAGAGTATTCCACATTCACACACTCAAATAATGAGACTATTTTTTTTTAATATATGCTTTGTAAAAGTAATCATGAGATAGAAAGTTAACAGATATATTACTAGAAACATGTTCTTATTTCTCGCTCACCATTCTGCTCTTTTATTCCTTCTCCTCCTCTGTGTCCTGTTGTCCTTACTTTCCTGGTCATAATGCACTTCCTCTGTTTAAGTTGCTTTCCATCACACTGAGATGTCTCTTATTTAACATCTTATTTGAAATGACCACAGTATCCTTCATGTTCATCCAGTGGGATGTGTAGCTATCTTTTTACTGGGGATCAGTGGTTGGGATTAACTGAGACATGGGGTAGCAGCCTGGAAAGTCCTTGAACCTTGAGTTTCTTGTTGCCTCAGTAGTCCCTTCCAATGATAACAGAGCTGTCCTTCTAGCCAGAGGTCAGAAGGCAGTTCCCTAACATCAGTGCTATGGGATTTGGGGTAGAGGGGGAGTGGGGTCTTCTCTCATTAAAAGCTACAACCTCATTGCAAGCATGGGAAAGCTTCTATGGTTTAGGAGATGGCGTTCCTTCATTGCACTCCAAATGCATACATCGTTGAGTTTGACTACCTTCTCACTTCACCTTTACATAGATCTTCAGCAGGGCAGGGCAGGAGTCAATGACTGAGGAGCCTCACCATGGGGTCCTGAAGGTGACCACTGGCGTTTGCCTGTGAGATGCTTTTGTTATTGGAGGCTGTGAGAGCAGTGCCTTCTTGCTCACCAAGGGCAGAGTGTGACATGATCTGGTTTTATTTTTTCCCTTCATTCTGGTTGCTGTGAGACGAGATGGGCTGGCGAAGATGGAAGCAGGGAGGCCAGGAGAGGGAATGCAGATGTCTCCATCATTGCTTTTCCTTTCTCTCCAAAGCAAAGAGACTGTCATGAAGAGCATGCTCTGACTGCATTTGAAAGACAAGGTTCTCCAGGTGTGACTCTGGCTGCTGTGGAGGTCATCTGAGAAGCTGTGTAGACAGAGACTGAGTTAGGAAGCCTTGCACCTTGCTTGGTGTGGTGGCTAGCCCCACTGGCCTCCTTCCTTTCCTTCAGCTGCTGTTCTGAAGATGTTGCTGGTGAATACCTGGACAATACCATCATTGTCTGAAGCACTGTGGATCACACACATTGGCTGCTTTAAGTTCTTCACTACAGGTTCAATGGATTGAGTTCTGGGTTTGTTTTTTGGTTGTTTTGTTTTGTTTTGTTTAACTTGTTACTGTTTTTGGTACCTCACAAGCATTTCTGTTGATGTATGTTCTGAACAGTTGGGTTCACTCCATGGCTGCCCATGCAGGCAGCCTGTATTTTGAGCCTACCTTACCTCTTCTTTGTGAAAACAAGATGTCATTTCTTGGAAATAAAATGTAAAACCTATTGGTTGCTCAGCTGGGCTTTGGTGTATTTACCTTCCTTTCCTTCCAGCTCCCAGGCAGTTTCACAAGTAAACACTGGCAGCTCATAGATTACAGCCAAGTGACTGTAGCAGATGATGCACTTCAAGTGAATGTCAGCCTGCGAGGCCACACCCAGGCTGTGTCACAGCAGGTGGGCTCGCCCCAGCATGTCCCCTCTTATTCTGGAGGCCGAGGTTACGCTTACATTGTTTCAGAGTGGGTGAGTTCTTCTCCTTTAGCTGCCATCTGAAGATGTTTCCAGACTTACAAAGCAATGTCAAGAACACAGGGATAGCCAGGCATCAGTGGCTCATGCCTGTAATCCTAGCTACTCAGGAGGCTGAGATCTGAGGATTGCAGTTCAAAGCCAACCCAGGCAGGAAAGTCTTAAGACTCTAACTCCAAGGGCTGGGAAGGTGGCTCAGTGGTAGAGTGCTTGCCTTGCATGCATGAGGCCCTGGGTTCGATTCCTCAGCACCACATAAGCAAAAAAAGCCAGAAGTGACACTGTAGCTCAAGTGGTAGAGTGCTAGCCTTGAGCTGAAGAGCTGGGGGACAGCACCCAGGCCCAGAGTTCAGGCCCCACAACTGGCACACACAAAAAAAAAAGACTCTAACTCCAATTAACCACCAGAAAACTGGAAGTGGCACTGTGGTTCAAGTGGTAGAGCACTTGAGCTGAAGAGCTGGATAGCACCCAGGCCCCCAGAGCTCAAGCCACATGACCAAAAAAAAGAACACAGAGACAATGAACTTAGGAGAACTTGATGTGCTCCCCAACCCCCCTTTTTAAATTAATAGCTGCTTTTGATCACCTTCTCTTTTTACTTTTTCTTAGTGTATGGTGTACAAAGCATTATGATGTTTTTTTACATTCAAATTCACCTCTTCTACTTTTTTAAAAATTATTTCCCCTCCCCTCTTTCTAAACAATTTTATGTGTATAAGTATTTATTTAAAATTTTTTGTGCTGGTCCTGGGGTTTGAGCTCGGCCTGGGCACTATCCCTGAGCTTTTGCACTCAAGACCAGTACTCTACCACTTTGGGCCACACCACCAGTTCCAGTTTTCTGGTGATTAATTGGAGATGAGTCTCATGGACTTTCTTGCTGGGGCTGGCTTCAAAACATGATCCTCAGAACTCAGTCTTCTGAGTAGCTAGGATTACAGGCGTTAGCCAACAGCACCCTACTGTCCCTGAGCTTTTTTTGTTCAAGGCTAGTGCTTTGCCACTTGAGCCACAGCTCTACTTCTGGCATATTGGTGGTTAACTGGAGATAAGAGTCTCATGAGAACTTTCCTGCTTAGTCTGGCACAATCCTCAGATCTCAGCCTCCTGAGTAGGATTTCGGATGTGAGTCACCAGTGCCCAGTACCTAGAAACTTTTTAGTCTGATACAATACATTTGTCAGTTCTTGCTCTTACTTCGTGAACAATAGGAGTCCTGTTGAGAAAGACATTTCCTGTGCCTCACCTTCCCTTTTCAACAGAAAGAAACAGCATGTCGGTGGTGGGAGGTAAGAGCTCTGGACAAGCTTTGGTGTCCTCGGTATTCTGTGATGAGAACATAGAAGACTGAAGAATGGTGATTAGAACAGAGAGCCCTCTTCCTAGCAGGAATGTGGAACTGAGCTGTCTGTCACTGATCTGCTTCCCTCCCTTTCCATTTTCTGTGCAGAGAACCATTGTATTTTACTCTTCTATACCCTGTATGTTTCACAAAGAATTGGAGACTACTACCACCTTTTACCACCTGTGCAGGGATGGTACAGGATGTCTTATCTGCTTTCATGCAGTAGACTGAGTATTGTGGATACCCTGGTTTCAATTCCATCTTTGAATATTAGCTGAAGGCTCAGTGCTGTAGCACTTGCCTAGCATGTGTGAGGCATTGGGTTCTATCCCTTGCACTGCCTAAAAAAGGGAAGAAAAAGAGGTACTAGTAGAGTCAAGGAAGAAGTAAAATGAAACATAGAAAAATAGCACTAAGAATATTAACTATAACTATCAGAAAAGTCCTGAAAAAAACGTGATTGTTACCTTGATGTAATGACTTGGTTTCTATACATATGCTTGCTTTATGTGATGACATGGATAGAGCTAAGATTTTGTATATTCCATGTTTTCAGTTGAGACATAATTCTTTTACAAGTATAGATATACACTTCACAACCAAGTACTAGTTCTCATGGTTTGAAATCAAAAGGCATAAAAGAACACTGGAAAACTTCTGGCTCTCTCCCTATGAGCACATCCTCGCAGATGAGCAAGTGCTACAGGCACTACAGAGACCTTCCCTGCATGGACAAGCACATGCACATGGGTTCTTCTCCCTTCTTTTACACAAACGATAAGCTATTCTGCACCTTTTCTTTCACACGTAGTACCTAAAGGACTTTGTCTTCCTTCCTTTCTTACAGATGCATGTTACTTCAGTTTGCTTTTACCATGCTTCATTTTTCTGGGCTGTTTTTCACTTTGGGTGCTGTGGTTGAACCAGGTCCTGATCCAGGCTATGCAGCATGTTCTACCACTGAGTTCCATACTTGCACTCCAGCCTACTTCTGATGGAACTGCAGCTTGCCTCAAACCTTTTCCTCCTGAAACAATGTTGTTGTGGTCCCTACTTCATTCATTAAAGAAAAGATCCTTGAAGAGCCTCTTGCCTTGAAGATCCTGAGGTTATCTGCAGGGACAGCCTCATAGACGACCGTTCTGAGCACTCCCAACTTGCCGCCTCTCGGAGCATGCTTCCCTCCAGTGCCACACAATTAGAGAAGATAAGCTAGGAAGACATATTAAGAGGAATACTAAGTAAAGAACTTTTACAATTAAAAAGCCACACTGTCTTGATTGGCCTCGCAGCCCTGCTGTTTGTAACTATATAACCTAGATAAGTTCCTCAACCTTTCTGAGCCTTGGTTATTTCAGCTCTAAAGGATCTTTACTTCCAAATTAATTACAAAGTAAGGCCTAAATAGTTATGTCACACTTAATATCATACTGCTTACAAACAGATATGTAGTAGGGTGTTGTGCTGTGCATGCCTGTATTCCCAGCAGTCTTGAGGTAGAAGCAGGAAAATGGTTTACGCTATCATGAGTTCTAGGCTGGGCTGGCATGGGCTATTTGGCAAGACCCTATCTCTAAAACCTAAAGTAGCCAGGCGCCTGTAGCAAACACCTGTATTCCTAGCTACTCAGGAGGCTGAGATCTGAGGATTGCAGAAAAGTCCATGAGACTCTTATCTCCAATAAACTAAAACAAATAAAATGCTGGGGGCTGGGAATGTGGCTTAGAGATAGAGTGCTTGTGCTTGCCTAGCATGCATGAAGCCCTGGATTCAATTCCTTAGTACTATATAAATAGAAAAAGTTGGAAGTGGAGCTGTGGCTCAAGTGGTAGAGTGCTAGCCTTGAGCAAAAAGCTTAGGGACAGTGCCCAGGCCCTGAGTTCAAGCCCCAGAACTGGCAAAAACAAAGCAAAACGGAAGTCATGCTGTGGCTCAAGTGGTCAGAGCACTAGCCTTGAGCAAAAAAAGCTCAGGGACAATGTTCAAGCCCCAGGATTGGGGGGATAAAAAAACCTAAAATAAACCAGAATGTTTTTGAATTCAGGACCTGAGTGCTATCCCTTAGCCTTTTCCCTCAAGACTGGCATTGGCATTCTACTACTTGAATCATAGCTCTACTTCCAGCATTTTTTTTTTGGAGGGGGTAGGAAAGGCTCACAGATTTTCCTGACTTGGCTGTCTTTGAACCTTGAGCCCCAGCCTCCTAAGTAGCAAGGATTACATGTAGGCCTGAGCCACTGGTGCCTAGTTTTATTGTGGGGGAGGGGGAACGGTCTCAATATTAAACAGTCTGGCCTTGAATTTACAAACCTTTTAGCTACCTGAGTGCTGGGATTATAGGCATGTACCACCGTACTCAGAAGAATGTTCTATTTTTAGAAGACAAACCAAAAAATAACCCAAACTTGCATTGTTTCTCTGAGCTACAGAATGTTCTTTCCTTGAAGAGATCTGATGTTAAACATCATATTCATTTTGCTTGCCTAGAAAAATACATGATAACTTTTCTCTCACACAGCACCAAACTACAGTAGAGCTGAGCCCCACTGCTGTGCAGTGTGCCTCTAATTAAAGACATGTTCTCTACAACAGGGTTCTGAGAGACTAGAGTGTGTGCTTCCATTCTGGCTTTATTAAGCGGATGAATGCAGCCAGTGAAGTGAGGTGCTCCCTGTCCATCCCATTATTTCAATCTAGAAAGGTCTCTCTAACTTCTAGGCCAGCTTCATCAATCAGATGGTGCCAAAGTGGGAGATTTTACTGTTGGTGGACGGGATAGCTGGATACAAATTAAAACGAAATCCCCTCGTTATCGCCGGCCTTTCTCTCATCCCCACTTTGCCATTCTCTGTGAGTAGCCACCCGGGCACCACAGCCACAGGGCTCCTGGGATGGGCAGCTAGCTCTTCAACTGCCTTTGCTTTTTAATAACCTGCTCTGTAACAAATCTCTCCACCCAGAAACCTGGGGTGTCCCGGGCTGTTTATCTGACATTTAGATGCTGCTAGTCCTCTGATTAGCTCTACTTGATGTACAGAGGGAATTTCTAACTTGCATTGTGGTCCTAATCTAAGAAGAATGGGAGGAGATCAGAACAGGAATCACTGTCTGTCCCTGGCCTTAGAGTGTCTGTCTTGTTAAAGGTGCAGGGCCTGGTGAGAGCAGAAGACTGCCATTGGCTACCGCAGGCCTGGCATTTGAAGGCTATTATGCATCATTCAAAGGAAGAAATTTCTGATCTGGTCAGCATTTTTCAACTTTTTCTGTCTAAATGGTAGTGGAGGCAGTTGGTGAGGGCAGCTCCTGGGGAGAAGATAGGGCTTTGTGTTGAGAAAAATAATGAGCTGTCTTGTTCACTTCGTTCTCCAGTTTTGAAGAGCCCTTCCATCCTAGGAAGGGGATGGGCCTGTAGTAGACACTCAGCAAATGCTGATGTAATGTTGACCACATTGCCAGACCACATACCTACACGCTGTCGGCTCATCAATCTCCACACAGTATTTCCTGCTGTTACTGCTCCATAAATTCACTGGAAGAGCAGTTCGGGTGGCATACTGGAGGCAAAATAACCATCTGCCTGGCATTAGTGAGTGAGAAATAGGACTTGTTATGTATTTCAGGGGAGAAAATGGAAGTGGAGGGAAAAATCTGAAAATCTGGTAGAGGAAGTTCCACTGATGGTCTGTTTATCTTGTGGAGCTACAGAGGGTTCTGATGACAGTGGAGAGTGAGCATTGGGATCAGGTTGGAAGGGGAGGTCTGGGAGCCAGGAGAGCTCGCTAGGGAAGCAGGATAAAGGGCAGCATGAGTACAGTGATGGAGGCCTGGGTATCATGGCATCAGTTGGGATGTGTTGTGTGCTTTTCCCGCCCGTGTGTGGGGAAAGTGGATGCATCCAGGATTAGATCTTTATGTGCGTGTGTGCCTCTGTGTGGTGTGTGTGGGTGGGTATGGGTGTGGGTTTGTGTGTGTGCGCGCTGCTCTTTTTTTTTTTTCTTCTTTAAACTCAGGGTCTGAGTACTGTCTAAAGACTTATCACTTGAGCCACAGCTCCACTTCTGGCTTTTTGGTGGTTTATTGGAGATGAGACTCAACAGATCTTCCTGCCCAGGTTGGCTTCCAACTATAATCCAAAGATCTCAGCCTCTTAAGTAGCTAGGATTACAGGTGTGCGTCACCAGTGCCTGGTTAGGATTGGGATCTTGAGAGGGATTTTAAGATGATGAGAGGTTAAAAGACAGAATGTAGGTTAAAAGCTGGTCACAGGAAAGGAAAGGCCTGGAGGGGACACCTGCAAGAACAAAGATTGCTCTTCTGTGTTAGTCCACTTTGTTGCCGGGATGAATTAACTATACAGAGGAAGGGTTGGTTTGGGCCCACGGGTTTGGAGGTAGCATGATCAGGCAGACACACTTCTCCCAGGCACCTGATCAGACTGCAGCACTGTACAGAGAACACTTGGCAGAGCAGAGCCATTCACCTCATGGTCAAACAGAAGGGAAGACACAGGTGAGAGCCCACTCCAATCCTCTTCAAGAGTATGGCCCAGTGACCCCAAATGAACATCCCAAGGTTCAGAGAGGTTGAATATCTCAACTCAGGTCACAGCACAGACTGGAAGGCAGACACAGCTTAATTTGAATTCCAGTTCTACATTTGGCTATTTATAGCATGAGCTAGTCAACCACTGGCTCATGTTTATAATCCTAGCTACTCCAGAGCCTCAGATCTGAGGATGAAGGTTTGAAGCCAGGCAAATCTAAGAGCCTCTGATTCCCAATTAAACAACAAAAAAAGTCAGAAGCATAAGCTCCACTCAAGTGTTAAAAGTCAGTATATAAAGTCAGCCATATTTGCCTCCCTTCATTCTCTGCATGGCCCCTCCTCCCACCTGTACCTGCCTGCGTATATTAAACATACAAAAAGATTTCACCATAGTAATTTACATGTACGTATAATGTGTTCAGATTAACCTCTCCTACTGTTCACTCTCAGTCCCCATAATCCCAGTACTTCCTTGTATTTTTTTTTTTTTTTTGTCGGTCGTGGGGCTTGAACTCTGGGCTTGGGCGCTGTCCCTCAGCTCTTCAGCTCAAGGCAAGCGCTCTACCACTTGAGCTACAGCGCCACTTCCTGTTTTCTGGTGGTTTATTGGAGATAGGAGTCTCACGGTCTCTCTTGCCCGGGCTGGCTTTGAACCGTGATCCTCAGATCTCAGCCTCCTGAGTAGCAAGAATAAAGGCGTGAGCCACCAGCGCCCGGCTTCCTTGTATTTTTTTAAAAAGTCTTCCCAAGTTTCACCCTACACGGAATACATGTCGTTATCTAGGGCATAGCAATAGGGTTAGGTGCGGTGACAAAGGAGGCTGGGTTGACAGCTTCCAGCTGGACAAAGCAGAATGGGGTTCAGTGTGGAATGGAGACCCCTACCAGCAGACACAGACTGTACTTGCAAGCAGATCATCCAGCCCAGACAAGCCTGCAGAAGGCTGCCCAAGACCAGCAGCTGATTCCCACTCCACGAGGGCCCTGGAGCCAAACTGCTCCCATCAGCCCTGTGATGAGGTATGTTAAGCTAGGTACAGGGGCGCCTTGTAATGCAGCAGTCAATAGGGATCCAGTAGATGGTCAACACTAATAATAGTACTAGTCTTGGTGATTCTCACCAACAGCAGTTATAGCTCTTTTCATATCATAGTAGTTGGGGGGTAATTCAAAACATTATTTCGGCTGGGAATGTGGCTTAGTGGTAGAGTGCTTGCCTAGCATCCATGAAGCCCTGGGTTCGATTCCTCAGTACCACATAAACAGAAAAAGTCAGAAGTAGTGCTGTGGTTCAATTGGTAGAGTGCTAGACTTGAGCAAAAGAAGCTCAGGTCCTGAATTCAAGCCCTAGGACTGGCAAAACAAAGAAAAACAAAAATAATTTCTACTCAGAACCATAACATTGTCAGCTCTACCACCAGATAATACGTGACTCGTCTACTTGTGCTGGTGTGGTGTAGTGACCAGGCAGTGCTATACCAAGTAATTATGTGGCTACCAAAGCTGAAGGCCTGTGTCCTATATTGAGAATCTAGATTTTTTGTTGCTTTTACATTTTGGAAACCAGACAGTTCAAATAAAAATTCTTTATAATACAGGTTGACCTTTTGAGACTTGGATAAGTGTATAATCTACACGTGAACTAGGCAATTTCAAACCTGTCTAGGGGTTCATGTAACTGTCCCAGGGTATTTTTAAGATAACTATTACTATTTTTATAGTTATTATAAAGGTGGTGTATAGAGGGGTTATAGTTATGTCAGTCAGGTAAAGAGTACATTTCTTTTTGGACAATGTCACCCCTCCCCTCACTCCCATCTTCCAACTATACTATACAACTAAAGTTGTATAGTTCATTTTCAACATAGTATCTAGTCAGTACCTGCTGCATCCTTTGTTCCTCCATTTCTGTGCCCCCACTTACCCTCCCAAAGAAGGTAACTATTATTGCTAGCAGGTTGTAGATAGAGTTAAAAGTTCTAGATACTAGAGATTATTTCTTTTACTTTTCCCTTTAAAACTGTGATCTTAGCTGGACACCAGTGGCTCATGCCTGTAATCCTAGCTACTCAGGAGGCTGAGATCTGAGGATCATGGTTTAAAGCCAGCCTGGGCAGGAAAGTCTGTGAGACTCCTATCTCCAATAAAACCACTAGAAAAACGGAAGTGGTGCTGTGGCTCAAGCAGTAGAGTGCTCGCCTTGAGCTGAAGAGCGCAGGGACAGCACCCAAGCCCAGAGTTCAAGCCCTACGACCACCAAAAAATAAAATAAATAATAAAGTAAAATTTGATCTTTATGTTTTTCTTCCTGGTCATGGGGCTGGAATTCAAGGCCTGGGTGCTGTATTTGAGCTTTTTTGCTCAAGGCTAGCTCTACCACTTTGAGCCACAGCTCCCCTTCCAGTTTCTAAGTGGTTAATTGGAGGTATGAGTCCCATGGGACTTTCCTGCCCAGGCTGGCTTCAAACTGCCATCCTCAGATCTCAGCCTCCTGAGTAGCTAGGATTACAAAGGTGGACCACCAGTGCAAGCCTCCACCTGTATGTTTTCTAATGTGTTAGCTTATTTTGTTTGTTTGTTTTTGTCGGTCATGGGGCTTGAACTCTGGGCTTGGGCACTGTCTCTGCGCTCTTCAGCTCAAGGCGAGGGCTCTACCACTGAATCCACAGTGCCACTTCTGGTTTTCTAGTGGTTTATTGGAGATAAGAGTCTCACGGACTTTCCTGCCCGGGTTGGCTTTGAACTGTGATCCTCAGATCTCAGCCTCCTGAGTAGCTAGGATTACAGGTGTGAGCACCAGCGCCTGGCTATTAGCTTATTGTTAATGTAACCATTCCCTGAGATAAATCAATTGAAAGAGGAAAGGTTCCAGTTGAGGTTTCAGTTCATGATGTATTACACACACACACACACACACACACACACCGTTGTGGATTACCCTGGTACATCATGGTAGGAGTGCATGGTGATAAAGGTGAACCATTTACTTGTGCTTGGGAATGGAGAGAGAAAGAGACCCTAGTCCCACAATCCCCTTCAAGGACACACCCCCAGGGACCTAAATTCTCCCATTAGGCACCACCTCTTAAAGTTCCATTACCTCCTGGACTTCTTTCTGTATGGACTGGCCATGAATCATGATTCCCCAACCTTTGCCTCCAAGTAGCTAAGATTATAGGCTCAAGGTACTGTGCCTAGATATATTATCTTATTTTTATTATTAAATCATGTTACAAAAGCTAGTGTGTATATGTGTGTATAAATTAATATGAATTCAAGTGAGGAGTTGGCAGAATTGAAAGAATATCTGACATCTGCCCAGCCTGAAAGGGTGTCTGAATAAGACATGTCTCTCCACCATCAACAGGCAATCATGTAGCTATCTCTCCTTTGTCTCCTGAAGGCCTGATGATGTTGTCAAAGAAGAATTCTTATTTTGTGGGCTCCGTTTTTAAACTACAAAGGCTGGGAACAGTTTGGAAATGGTTGAAGGATTTCTTGCCAAGTGAATTTTGGGAAGGAAACCTTCCTATTCTGCACAGATGGAGCTCTGGCAATGCTCAGCGATGCATCTAGTTTTGCTACTTTAATGAGAAGCAAACTTTTCACATTGGCATCCTCGTTTTTTAAAACATAGACATTCGCTGACAACAAAGATTCCTCTAACAAGCCTTGAAAAACAAGTTTTGTCAACAGCCATAAATGTCATCAATGAGACAGGTCTCTGAGTCAAACACATTTAAAAATTTCTTTTTTCATCAGGAAATGAGGGAAGAACAGGAATTGCTGTCCTTCCACACAGAGGTTTACTAGCTTTTATGAAGATCTGCCTTAAAGCATTTTTTTTTTCAAATTAAGGGTGGAAATTTTACTTTCACTGGAATAAAACAAGTACAAAAGAGAAGAAAAGCCACTCTTGAGACATGATGAGAAAAGGAATTTTTTGTTGATGTTTTATCTGGTAGATTCTTTTAACTATATGGAGGCCAGCCTGCCAGTTTGATACTAGGAAGTCAGCCTTATAGATGCTACTGAACAATTTCAAACCTTGGTCCAGTCATCGATGAGGAGGAAGCTGGAGGGCATGTTTTTCTCAGAAAGCTATAATATAAAATTCTGTCATCATCTTTGCAAAGAGAATTTTGTGTATTTCTGAAACACTTCCAAAAACTTCTAAAGCAACTTCCATTTTGATGACTTCTAAGTTGATCCACAGATATGCAACCCATTTTTTTTCTTGTATAAACTGAATCAAAGTGTTAAGATATTGACCTAACTGAAGATGAATTCTTGATCTTTGGACCCTTGGAGAATTACTGTATCCTTTAAGAAAGATTATTCCTGCCTCAATTTTAAAACAAAAACAACTCTAGGAAGTGGCGCTATGGTTCAAGTGGTAGAGTGCTCACCTTGAGCTGAAGAGCGCCGGGACAGCACCCAAGCCCAGAGTTCAAGCCCCACAACCGACCAAAAAAACAAAAAAAAAAAACGTTTAGAAGCTTCGATTCAATAGTTATATTTGAATCTAGAAGTGGAGAATTTCCAACTAATGAAAATGGATTAAATATTAACAAACCAACCATGTCAAAGACCATCCCACAATTTAATTTTCTTGTTTAATATAGGTAGCAGCCTTTGTACTTATTCACACACATTCAATTTGTTTTATTGAAGTAGATTTTACAATGAAATCACAGATTTTTTTTTTTTTTTTGGTCAGTTGTGGGGCTTGAACTCTGGGCCTGGGTGCTGTTCCTCAGCTCTTCAGCTCAAGGCTAGTGCTCTACCACTTGAGCCACAGCGCTCTTCCAGCTTTCTGAGTGGTTTGTTGGAGATAAGAGTCTCATGGACTTTCTTGCCCAGGCTGGCTTTGAACTGTGATCCTCAGATCTCGGCCTCCTGAATAGCTAGGATTACAGGCGTGAGCCACCAGGCGCCTGGGGAAATCACAGATCTTAAGTAAACAGTTCAATGAGTTTTGATAATGTTAATACCTGTGTAATCACCAAGTCAATCAAGATATAAAACAATGCCAGTCTCTAGAAAGTTCCTTCATGTGTTTTTCCCCCCAGTAAATCCCTGTGTTTCTGAGCCAACCACATTTTTCTGAGACAACAATAGATTAATTAGTTTGCTATTCTTAAGCTTTATATGAATGAGTCATACAATATACTCTTGTGGGCCTGGCCTTTTTTTTTTTTTGGTACAGTATTTTTGAGGTAACTGTGAATCAAGTTATAAGCATTCACGTACAAATTCATATACAAAGGGTGTGTCCTCATAGTGCTAGATCATTACTAAATTTGATTTGCTGTATCTTGTTTAGGATTTTTTTTTTCTTCTGTCGGTTGTAGGGCTTGAACTCTGGGCCTAAGCACTGTCCCTCAGCTCTTTAGCTCCAGGCTAGTGCTCTACCACTTGAGCCACAGCGCCATTTCCGGTTTTCTGGTGGTTAATTGTAGATAAGAGTCTCATGGACTTTCCTGCCCAGGCTGGCTTTGAACTGTGATCCTCAGATCTCAAGCCTCCTGAGTAGCTAGGATTACAGGCATGAGCCACCAGCACCCTGGATTCCTCTTTCATTTCTGATATTGACAATTTGTATTTTTTTCTGTCAGTGTGGCAAGAATTTATTTACTAATCATTTTGGAGAACAAAATTTGATCTGTGTCTTACGTTTCTGTTTTGAATTCATTAATCTATGCTTTTATTTTTATATGTCTTTCCTCTAGTTCCTTTGGATTTACTAATTCTTCCTTTAGTTCTTCAACTAGAACTGTTTTTGTTGTTGTTGTTGTTGGGCCCGGGGCTTGAACTCAGCGTGGGCACTGTCCCTGAGCTTTTGTGTTCAAGGCCAGCTCCACTTCCAGCTTTTTTAGTGGTTAATTGGAGGTAAGAGACTCACAGACGTTCCTGCCTGGGCTTGCCTCAAACCTTGATCTTTAGATCGCAGCCTCCTGAGTAGCTAGTATTACAAACTTGAGCCACCAGCTCCTGCCCTAGAATTATTTTAAAGTCTTTGCTAGTATATCTGCTTTTCATACCTTTTTCAGGAATAGTTTGGGTGGATTTTTTTTCCTTTGATAACTTCCTTTGGATGGATCTCTATTATTGAAATTAGACCTTTGAGCTCTCTAGAAGGCAGTTTCTCCCCCTTCTCCGGGAGCTGCTGTTTATATTGGTTAGTGTTCTTTCATCTTTATCATCATCATCATCATCATCATCATCATCATATGATGATGAAAACCATTGGTTGTCTCAGTATCCAAGAGCAGCCTGAGAGGTTAAGATCTTATCAGGTCTTTTCCAAGTGTTTACATGGACTATATAATTACTTTCTAATTTTCTCCACATAAGCAATTGCTTTTGAATTCTCCCCCCACTCTCTCTCTGTCTCTCTCTTTCTCTTTCTCTCTCCCTCCCTTTTTCTCTCCCCCTCCTGTGCCCCCCGCCCCAGTCCGGGCTTTGAACTCTGGGCCTGGGTGCTGTCCCTAAGCTCCTTTGCTCAAGGTAGCCCTCTAGCACTTGCACTGTAACACCACTTCCAGCTTTTTCTGTAATTAACTGGAGATAAGAGAATCATGGACTTTTCCTGCCTGAGCGGGCTTTTTACTGTGATCCTCAGATGTCAGTCTCCTGAGTAGCTAGGATTACAGGTGTGAGCCACTGACATCAGGCTGAATTTTCTACTTTACTGGTTCCCACAATAATAAAAGTTGAATGAAAAATAAAAAATATGAATGAAAATATAAATAAAAATTGAAAAATAAAGTAAAAAATGTGCTAGCCCTGTAAATCTCTGGAGGTCACATTTCCAGAGTGGGAGAGGCTTGGAACCAACTGCAATGGCTGCTCTCCTTATCTGTACCTCTGTGATCAGAAGCTCCAGTCCAATGTTCTGTCAGAGCACAGATTCCCTACCTGTGGAGGACAAGGCCATTTCTGCCTGCCTAGGATCCTGCAAGTTGATTACAAGCTGCCCAGGAACACTGTGCACAGCTGTCTGCTCCTGGCTGAGTGACAGAGGATGGCTAGCTGGTACTGTGCTAAAGAGCTGAAATTAATAGATAAGCAAACAAATAAGGAAGGAAGGAAGAAAAAGTTATTATCCACTCCCTTCTCTGGATGGGCTCTGTAGTCTCCAAAAAAAACAGTGACATCACATGTATTCTATCTGTTCAATTATGTAGATGGGAGAGAATTCCCTGATGTTTCTAGTTGGCCATTTTTTCTCTCCTAGTTAGCAGTTTTGATATTGTTTTCGTTATTTTTATAGAGGATTGTATTGTCAGAGGTGCCATTTCAAAAGCTGCTGTTCTGGAACCTTTTTTTTTAAATTGGCTTTTATCAGTTATACAGGGATGGGGATTGGGGATGTTCACTATTACATTTCCACACTGGAATAGTTATTTTTGTTTTGTGCTGGTCCTGGGACTTGAACTCAGGGCTTGGGTGCTGTCCTTGAGCTTTTTTGCCCAAGGCTAGTGATCTATCACTCAAGCCACAGCTCACTTCTTTTTGGTGGTTAATTGGAGATAAGAGTCTCACAGACATACATGCCTGTGAACTGGCTTTGAACTTTGGTCCTCAGATCTCAGCCTTCTGAGTAGCTGGGATTACAGGCATGAGCCAATGGCACTTGGCAGATGCTTGTTATTTTATATCTTTTGTGACTGTGCATAAATTCCTCAAGATAACCAAATATGCCCATGTCACAATATGTGGAGAATTCTTGGGTAGGGGTGTGGCTCAGTAGAAGAGCATGTACCTTACATGTGAGAAGCCTTGGGTTCCATCCCTAGAGAATTGGTGAGAAGGAAAGACATTCAGCTTTAGTGATAGAGGCTGGAATTAAATACTACTTACATTACATACTGCTTTCTAGTTATGGCCATAGACACATCGCTCCACTTATATTCACCTTCCGTATGTACACAGATTCAATAAATGTCTATTGTACCATGTTAACCCTTGTAAATTTCATTAAGAGAAAAACATAACCTTTCTTGCAGAGTTCACACTGTGAGTAAGGAAAGCTGATGAGTCAAAGGGCCCTTATAAAATACTTGGTTAAGATTTTTGGTGGTGAAAGGAAAGAGTGCAATGGAGTTGGAAGGGAAGTGCTCCTGAAGTGTATTTGTGGAGTCAGGAAAGGATGATGAACCTTTAAAGAGACACGGCATGTTTGAGAAACAGAAGATCAGGATGAGGAGACTTAAGGGACTGGAAGTAGGAGACATGACTGCAGAAGAGGTCGCACTGGAGGATCATACAAGCCATCTGGAGGCTGCTTTATGCTAATAGCAGTGGGATGCCATTGGCACATTTTAATTATTGATGATGGTTGTAATAGGATCATCTATTTTTTTTTTTTTGCCAGTCCTGGGGCTTGAACTCAGGGCCTGCACACTGTCCCTGCACTTCTTTTGTTCAAGGGTAGCACTCTACTACTTAAGCCACAGCACCACTTCCAGCTTTTTTTTTTTTTTTTTTGTCGGTCGTGGGGCTTGAACTCTGGGCCTGGGTGCTGTCCCTCAGCTCTTCAGCTCAAGGCGAGCGCTCTACCACTTGAGCTACAGCGCCACTAACTTCCAGCTTTTTTTTTTTCCTCCTGTTTCTGTGGTACTGAGGAATCGAACCCAGGGCTCCATGCATGCTAGACAAGCACTCTATCACTAAGGCCACATCCCCAGCCGAATTGTTTGTGGGGTTTTTGTTTTTGTTTTTTTTAAGATCACTTGGGCTTTGTGGAGATGCATTAGAAGGATTGCAACTGGAAACAAGCACTATGATTTGGAGGTTACTGGAAAAAAAAATCCTGAGTGCATAAAAGATGATGACAGAAAGAGGACAAATGGATTGGTTTGTGGTTTGACAGAAAAATGCAAGGTAAATTCAATTAACTTTCCTGCCCGGGCTGGCTTTAACCTGCGATCCTTAGATCTCAGCCTTCTGAGTAGCTAGAATTACAGGTGTGTGCCACCGGCGCCCGGCTTTGTTTGTTTGTTTGTTTCTTTTCTCTTTTCCGTGTGGGGTCGAATCCAGCGCCTCACATATGCTAGACAAACACTGGGCCACAAAGCCCAGCCATGCTGCGGGATGCCCCGGTTCCTGCCTTCAACCAGCAGATGGTCTACCTCTACATGAATGCTCCTCTGTAAAATGATGAGCCCGAGATTCGGTGGCGTGAGGGCATCAGGTCCCTTTAGCTTTGTATCTGATTCTCTCCTCCCGGCTGGAGAGGACGCCTAGTGAGTTTACCTTCTGCATCCTTTCCCTGGCGGCTCTACGGCGCAGGCGCACTGGACCCTAGGACCCGAGTGGGGCGGGCTGGATCCTGCGCAGCCTTTTCCCAGGGACTTGACTGGGGCCCGGAGGAGGTGGGGCTGGCGCGCGCGCTCTTGACGTCATCAGACCGCGCGTCCTGTAAGGGCGGGACCGGAGCGCGCCGTCGCGGCCAGCGGACGGGGTTCGCTGGTCTGGGAAACGAAACTTGAGGGACGCGGCCGAGGCTCTGCCGGTGGCCGGAGCGGGCCGGGCCAGACGGTAGCGACGGCGACAGTATCGGCCTGACGCCCCCTGTGCGATCCCGGGCACCTCGCCCTCTCCCCTCAGCGTGAGTGCGGACGCGCGGCCCGGGGGGAGCGGGCGGGCGGGCGAGCGGGCCCCGCATCCCCTCCCTCCACCGCGGCGGGGTCTCCCCGCCCTCGGGCCGAGTCTTCCCCCACGGCTGCTTCCCCGGAGCCCCAGCCGCCGCGGATACACATCCCTGCGCACACTCACACACTCAGTGATACCCCAGATGGAAAGGCTGGGTCGGGGGAGATGGGAGCCCGTGTTTTCCTCCCATGAAAACGGGCGGCGGTGCGAAATCGAGGCGCAGAGAGAAAACCGCGCAGGGGATTGGATGGAGCCCCCCTCGGTAGGCAAGCAGCAGGTAGAACCAGGCCTCTTGCCTTCCACTTAAGAGGTTCTTGGCCGGAGCACATCTTCTGGCGTGTGCAGATCGCTTGACCAGGCGTTGGTTAACCCTGTGGCCCTTCCTCCATGGGAAAATAAGAGGGTTGGATTTGGATGGCTTGGAAGGCCCAAATCTCAGCTGATGCGATTTGAGAAGGAGCATCGGCACCTGCCTTTCACACCACAATCTCTTCTCCGAGCACCTGCCTGGATACGGTCCATAGTGACTTTCTCATGCTTCCAGTCTTCCTGCAGTAGTTTAAGAATCAAAGGAATCCCCCCCCCCCTTTTTGCGTTGGATGTGGGCCACAAACAGGCTCTGTGATGGGTTTTCCTACAGCTAGGCTTCTGGGCTTTTTTGAGGGGATTTAAGACTGTAAAGTGGTCATGGCTCAGTGTGGCCTTGCTTTCTGTGTGCTTTTGTCTCCTTTATATTTCCCCAGTATAGGCCCTGTCTGTGCCAGTTATTTTGTCTCCTGCTGGGGACTTGGCTCAAGTGATAGAGGGCCTATGGAACAAGCATAAAGCTCTGAGTTCAAACACCAGGACCGCCAACAAAACAAAAACTCTCTCAGCGTGTGATTGTGCTTTGGGTTGATTGGCTCATCTTTGGGCTGAAGAGAAGGGATACTGTTCTTTCAAAAATTATGAACTTTTGTGAGATTGTGGGGATCTGTGGCCCCTTTGAATTCCATTGCTTTCTTCTTCTGGCTGCTTCGGCCCAGGTTATAAAACCACTGTTGTTACTTCTGCACCTCCTCTTCCCCAGGGACAGCCCAGCTGCTATTTGCTCCTATTTTGAGCCCTTTCTCATTTTCTGGGGTCTTGATAGCCAATCAGTTGTGGGTAAGCCCCATTGTATTCACTATTTTTCCTTCAGATTTCAGAGTCACAGGTGACTGTTGATCAAGAGGCACTGTATTCATAAAACTACTTTGTTGAATGGCACTGTATTCATAAACTGCTTTGTTGAATGGCATATCCTTTGTACAACTACTTAAAGATAATAAAAATATTTTAAAAAATTACATAGAAAAAAAACCTTCAGAGTCTCATAATCACTTCATTCCATCCCTTGTTTTTTCCATGCTTTCCTAGCATGGGCCTATCTGTGGGCATGGATGATAGGGACATGGTGTTTGCATCTTTTCTTTCATAATGAAGGGGATCAAATTTAAGGCTTTGCATATGCTAGACAAACACTCTACATCCTTGACACTTGGTTTTTATAGTATTTAGGCTTTTATTGTTAGCTTTAAAAGGGATTTCAATTCAACATGTCAGTTTATGACAGCTCTTGGTTTTGGTTTTGGTTTTTGCCAGTCCTGGGCCTTGAACTCTGTCCTCGGTGCTGTCCCTAAGCTCATTTTGTTCAAGGCCAGCACTTTACCACTTGAGCCACAGCACCACTTCTGGCTTTTTTTGTGTGTGTATGATTAATTGGACAAGAATTTCATGAACTTAACTGCCTGGGCTAGCTTTGAACCGTATTTCTCAGATTAGTCCTTGGTCTTTTGAGACAAGATCTCATTATATAGTCCAGGCTGGCTTTAAACTCACAGTCTTCCTACCTTTATTTCCCAAGTGCTGGGATTACAGGTCTGCACCATGCCTGGCACTCCATTCTTTTGGTGGAAGTGGATTCCTAGTCTTAAAATTTTTTTTTTTATCTTTTCTTTTTTGGTACTGGGGATCGAACCCAGGACGTTGCACTTGCTAGGCAAGCGCTTTGCCACTGAGCTACATCCCAGCCCTTCTTAAAATTCCTTTTAGCCCTCAGTCCAATAATCTAGATGCCCAGCAGCACCAATATCTTTTCCCACTCTTCTTTCCTCAACCTTAATCCAACCATTGCTTACATTCCATGCTCTGGTTAAAAACTTTCCCATTTTTTCCTATTTTCAGACATTAGGAAATGAACCAGAAACTCAGTATTTGTACCATATACTTATGTAGTCACTTAATTATTTGGTGAGCTGATAATGATAGAACATATCATTCTGGAATAATCCTGCCAACTTGGAATTATTGGTTTATAGTAGGCTTCATAATTCATTTCCTGTATATATTGTCAGGTATAGCTAGTATAGAAAGTACAGAATAACTATTACTGAAAGCCTTTTCCTGGGGCTTATGGCGTTGATGTATGCATGACTTTTTAGTATCTGGTACCAGTGGTGCAAGGACTCTGGGTCTGGGAGCACATCACATTTTCCAGTAAAACTAATAGCTGTTATTGAAAACCCGAGCTTGGCTAGCCTTCTTCCTAGACTGCATTCTGAGGAAGAGCTAGCTATTCAAGTGCTGGCACTGGAAGATGTTTGGAGTTGCCAAATCTCATCCCATTGATGGTTTATGCTTTGGAATCCTTCCTTCAACCCTAGTGGCTTTAACCCAAGGGCAGCTGACTGTCTGGATTTATGATTGCAGTAACAATGAAGAGGAGAACAGACCCAGAATGCACTGCTCCCATCAAGAAACAGAAAAAAAGAGTTGCAGAGTTTGCCCTGAACCTCAGCTCCACGTCTGATGATCAGCCGCCCTCTGTCAATCATGCAGTGAAAGGTATGTTTGTGTGTATGGCGTGAGGCCTCTGGCCCTCTGGTTATTTGAATCTTGGTGCTTGGGCTGACCAGATTATAATCCATTGCCCCTTGGAGAAAATAAGGCAAATTTTATTTTATTTATTTAGCCTATTACTGGGGCTTGAACTCAGTGCCTGGGCACTGTCCCTGAACTTCTTTTGCTCAAAGCCAGCACTCTACCACTTGAGCCACAGCACCACTTGCAGTTTTTTCTCTTTATGTGGTACTGAGCAAACGAATCCAGGGTTTCATGCAGACTAGGCAAGCACTCTACCACTAAGCCACATTCCCAGTCCCTAAATAAGGGAAATTTTAAAGAAAGATGTTGGTTATGGACTGTCATTTTGCCCTTCTACTGAAAGCACCGAAACTTGTTTTAAATAAAAAAATTGGAGTTAGGTGCTGGTGGTTCACACCTGCAGTCCTAGTTACTCAGGAGGCTGAGATCTGAGGATTATGGTTTGAAGTCAGCAAGGGCAGGAAGTCTGTAAGTCTATGATCTTCAATTAAAAAAAAAAAGCTGAAAGTGGAGCTGTTGCTCAGGGACAGCACCCAGGCCCTGAGTTTAAGTCCCACTATCAGCAAAAATTTTTAAAAAAGGAGTTTTTTTCAAATGTACCTTGGTTCTGTTGTTGGTTCTTCAGTAGGTGGCACTGTTTTGCTGCCTTAAGCCGGTTAGAACAAGCAGAGAACATTGGGTGATCTGTTTTTAATAGCTCTTAATGACCCTGGGGCTCTTTGGTTGAGGAGGTGTACAGCTCTCTGGTCTGATTCTCAGGTTTTTAGCATGCAGAATTTCTCCATTCCATCAGCAGTACAAGTCAAAACATAACATCATTATGTTTGCTGTTTACATTAAACTCAAAAGATCTCACTGGTTTGTTGAAAGTAGCATTCATAGTTTCTACAGATGCTTTCTGAGAAATTGTAATATCTAGGAGCTTTTTTTCAAACCCCAAACAAGAGTAGTTACATTTGCAGTAACTTTGACTTGCCAACTGTATTTGTTTCCTAGTGCTGCTGCATCAGATTAAAATACTGCATTGCTTAAAACAACAAATATTTATTCTCACAGTTCTGAAGGCTAGAGTCTGAAATTAAGGTGTCAACAGGCTACATGCTGTTGAGAAGGCTCTTAAGAAGATGGAGCTTGTGTAGCTTCTAGTAGTTTCTGGCAATTCTTGGTACATCTTAGCTGAGGTGACAGCTTGTCTCCAATTTCTGCCTCTGCCTCTCATTTTTGTCTGTGTCCCTATATTCCTCTTCTCACAAGGACATCAGGACCACCCTAATTTAGTATTATCTCATCTTCATTACATTTGCAAAGACCCTGTTTTTAAGTAAGGTCACATTCTCGGGTTCTTGAGGGGAGGACACTGTTCATCAGCAGGCTTGCAGTTTTATATTCTCTGCTGGGTCGTTGCTAAACTGGACTGGAACGTAGTAACAGCTTGGTGACTGAAAGTGCGAGCTTCCTTTGAGGTGGTAGGAGATCTAGTCTCTTCGTAGGTGGTAGGCTCATGGCAGGATATTTAATCATTACCTGTCACTTGGAAGCTGGTCCACAGCAAGCCTTGACAGGGGGCATACCTCATGGAGCATTGGTGCAGCTATGATCCATCCAGACTGGAGAAGAAACTCATAACCTGTGTGTGCGGAGGATGAGTACCTTTCAAGTCTCAGTGGATCTAGGTGTATTGTGCTTGCCCTGGTTCCCAGCTGTTTGGAGGCTGAGGCAGGAGGATCACTTGAGCCATGAGTTTGAGACCAGCCAGGGCAACAAACACAAAGTCATGGTGGATTCCAGGGTAGGAGGTCAGAAAGTTGCATGTAATTGGGGTTTCTAAATGGCATATAGAGTACACTGGTTGTAGGGACTGTTGAGAAAAGATGATTTTACTCCCCACTGGGATTTGAGTAGCTTGGAAGGTGGGTCTCCTTGGGTAGGGCTCTGGTTTGGGGAGAAGGCCTACAAGGGAAAGGTAGAGCATATCTGGGAATAAATGATACTTGTTGTGTTGCTGGTATTGTGGAGGATATTCACTCTCAACATCACTCAGAGAGAAGGTAAATATAGATGGTCAAGGTCCTTTTAAGGATATATATTTCAGCTTTTAAAAATGTGACTGTGGGGGCTAGGAACGTGGCTCATTGGTAAAGTGCTTGCCTCCCATGCATGAGGCCCTGGGTTCAATTCCTCAGCAACACATAAACAGAAAAAGCTGGAAGTGGCGCTGTGGCTCAAGTGGTAGAGTGCTGGCCTTCAGATGAATTGCTGAGGAACAGTGACCGCGCCCAGAGTTCAGGCCTCATGACCGACCATAAAAAAAAGACTGGGAGCCAGGTACTCGTGGCTCACACCTGTAATCTCAACTACTGTACTCAGGAGGCTGAGACCTGAGGATCATGATTTGAAGCCAGCCTGGGCAGAAAAGTCTATTAGATTCTTTTTTTTTTTTTTTT
>NW_012267336.1:1859716-1897504 GCF_000151885.1 Dipodomys ordii | reverse complement strand
ACACAGTTCTTTAAGTAGTTATACAAGGGGCTTCGTTGTGGGGCTTAAACTCTGGGCCTAGGCTCTGTCCCTGAGCTCTTCAGCTCAAACCAGTGTTCTACCACTTGAGCCACGGTGCCACTTCCAGTTTTCTGGTGGTTAATTGGAGATAAGAGTCTCATGGACTTTCCTGCCCAGGCTGGCTTCTAACTATGATCCTCACTTCCCAGCCTCTCGAGTAGCTAGGATTATAGGCGTGAGCCATCAACTCCTGGCCCTATGAGACTATTAATCCCCCCAAAACAGGAGGTGGAGCTGTGGCCCACGTGGTAGAGTGCTAGTCTTGAGTGGAAAAAGCTAAGGGATAGCACCTAGACCATGTACTGGCACACACACACACAAAATGTGATTGTGTGAATTGAAATTATCCATCCTCAATATTCATATACACATATGGTCCTTTTAATTTTATAAAATAGCTTCAACCTTTTCTGGAAGTAGCACCATATGACTCCGTCAGGTTGGGTATAGCTGTTCTATGCACAGAGTGGGAAGTCCTGGGTGGCCAGTGCCTCAGATGTGTCTAACAGTAGGCTATTTGGTCCCTTTTATTTGCACAAGATAGGGAATAGAGGTACACTGAAATAGCTTTATTTCCTCAGGCTTGCTACTTGAGGAAGGAACAGCCTCACTTTGGTACAAATACTGAGGCCTGGAGTTAACATGACTACTTTTTGGCTTTTTTTTTTTTGTCCATCATGGGGTTTGAACTCTGTGCCTGGGCACTGTCCCTCAGCTCTTCACCTCAAGGTGGGCGCTCTACCACTTGATCCACAGTGCCACTTTCAGTTTTCTGGTTGTTTATTGGAGCTGAGAGTCTCATGAACTTTCCTGACTGGGCTAGCTTTGAACCGTGATCCTCGGGCTTTCCTGCCTGGGCTGGCTTTGAACCATGATCCTCAGATCTCAGCCTCCTGAGTAGCTAGGATTACAGGCATGAGTCACCGATGCCCGACTTGGCTTTTTTTTTTTTTTTTTATTCTGGTAAAAATTCCAGTTAATAGTTGCTGAACAGAATTGATAAAAAGCAACAATAGTATCTTCTAAGACTTAAAATACTTTACTGTGTTCATCTTACCTGTTCCTGTTCAGTGTGCAGATCATTTGATTAAGTACTTTACCTTCATATCATGTGTTTTGTATTAGCATCTCTTAGACATCCCCTGCACAGTGAGCATGGTAGTTTGCTGTCTTGCCAGAAACTGCATGTCCTTGAAAAGGTATATGTGAAAAGTTCCTGTTCAGTTCTATTCCATTAAAGCAGGAAGGCTTTCATTTGCCCCAACCTTTTCTACCTGCAGATTCTGTTCAGAAATAATTGAAAAATCCTCTCTATAGGAGGGACAATGAGAAAAATAGAAAAACAGTAGTTACTATTTCTGTCTTGGCCTTGTTTTTTCTTTCCTTGCTAGATCAATGCAGTGACTCAGTAGATGTATTTAGTTTAATCAGTTTGTTTGTTTTACATTATTCACAAGGTGGCTGCATTACCAGCTCAGCAGCTTGACATTTAGCCAGAGGAAATAAAAAGGGGGGGCTGGGGGATGCTGTTAGCATGGATACTTGCTTTCATGTTCTTTTGAGTATTGTTAGAGGAATTTGGAGGCATTTTCAGAAGAGGCCATTTTGTTTTTGGTTGTTTTTATTTTTGTTTTTGTTTTTTTCACAATGGAGTTTGGTCTAGACCCAAAGAAAATTCATTGTTCTTTCCCTGGCTGTGCATCTACTGTGGGTTCCTGGTCCTCTTGCAGCATGTTGGACTGGAAGTTGTGAAGCTCCTTCACCAACACCACATTGAAAGCATTTTTTCCTCTACCAGGTTTAATTCTTTCCTAAGTAGGCTATTTGCCTTGATATACCATTACTTTTCTGCTAGCCCAAATTCATGATCTTAATCAAAAACTCCCTTTATCAGTATCTGTTTAAATTGCTCTAACAATTACCATTTGTCTGGCACAAAGGAGAAATTGAGTCTTTAAACAGAAATGAGTGTATTCCTCAGCAGTTGTAAGGTAGGATGGGGTCTTTATTAAAATTCCTTATTTATTTTTTATATGTGCGTGCTGCTTACTGTGGCCACGCGTGGTTGGAGGCCCTCCTATGTGTAGTCACTGTCATTTTCAGTGTTGACATTTTACCCTACTGCTTTCTTGCCATGTGAACAATTTGGCCAACAGCTGGAGCCTCTTCTTCCCTGTGAGGTGAACCTTCTTTAAGATGACTTAATATGGATTTCTGTCAAGTGGAGAAGAAATTTTAAATGAAAACCCTAAATAATGGTTTGGGCTCTGGTAGATTTTAGAACGGGAGCTCCTTGGGAGGTAAATGGGGATGTCACCGAGCTTTGGCAAGTTCCTAATGAAACTGACAATTTTAATAGACTGACCTTATTAGTCCTGCTAATTTATATCCTCATTACAAAATTCTCTGCTCATGTTTGCTAAACTCTTACCAGCCTTGGAAGCAAAAGCTCCTCATTAGTTCATATGGCAGCCATACTGGTTGTTTCTATTTCATCTCAACAGAACAGACAGAGAGGCCGAGTGGCAAAAACAAGTAGTGGCTATAGCAGTCTTTGGTCATTAAGGCTAAGCTATGGATTAGCACTGGTGGCTCATACCTGTAATCCTAGCTACTCAGGAGACTGAGATCTGAGGATCATGGTTCGAAACCAGCCCAGCAGGAAAGTCCATGAGACTTTTTTGTTGTTGTTGTTTTTCCTTTTTGTCAGTTGTGGAGCTTGAACTCTGGGCCTGGGTGCTGCCCCTGAGCTCTTCAGCTCAAGGGTAGCTCTCTACCACAAGTGGTAGAGAGCTACCCTTGAGCCACAATGCTGCTTCCGGCTTTTTTTGTTTTTGTGGTGCTGAGGAATCGAGCCCAGGGCCTCATGCATGTGAGGCAAGCACTCTGCCAATAAACCACCATCACAGCCCCAAATTCTTATCTCCAATAAACCACTCAGAAAACCAGAAGTGGCACTGTGACTCAAGTGGTAGAGTGCTAACCTTGAGCTGAAAAGCTGAGGGACAGTACCTAGGCCCAGAGTTCAAGGCCCACAATCAACAACAACAACAATAAAAAGACGAATCTATGAAACTTTTTCTTAAATTATGGTCTCATTTGTCACAGTAATAAATCAAAGAGAAAAATAAGATTTTGTTGCTTTCCTTACGTACTCGTTGACATTATAAGGAATTGCCCAGAAGGTGACATGTCACGCCCTTCACCCTCACTCTTAGAGCCTGGAATAGACAGTATATTGTCAAGAAGGATGGTGTGCAAAGATCTTGTGTCAGAGTCTGCTGTCAGAGCTTTCTATCACAGTCGCCACTGATCTGCAACTGAACAGTATAGGTTTAAGGCATGGACACACCTAGAGTTCAGAGCCCACCCCTGAAAGTATGGGTCTTTCTGCATGTGGGCACCCTGCTGTAGAGGGTGTGTCTAGATGAGCAGCCGCGGGGAGTCTTGAGCCACTCAGGAGGCCTTGCCCCTCAGGTCTGCTGCTCTCGGAAGATTTTTCTGAGAGGCTTAGAATGATCATTCTTTATAACTGCATTTTTTTACTCTTAATTTTCACACTTAATATATTCTTGTTTCTCACAAATATATTCTTGTTTCTCACAAATGGGGAAAAGTGCAAAACAAAATAAATATCACCTCACCTCTCAGTTTCCATGGTTACTCATTGCTAATGCTTCTTTCTGAGTGGCACTCTGTGACGTTGGTCTCTCAAAGCAAGACATGTCTTCATTAAGGGAATTGGACAGACATCTTAACCTGAAGGGGTGGATTTTTGTGCTTCTTTGCAGAGATATTCTCAGCCATAACTCCTGCCTAATTAGAAGCCAGAATTTTGGTTTTGAGTTTATTTTGATCCCCTCTTTTTTACATCATTTCTTTTATAGAATGTAAATATTCTTAAAAATTGCATATTGTCTTTTTTCTTTTTTTTTCTAATTTTCTTTTTTACAATCTTGTAACCAGCCCAATTATTAGTATAAGAGTTTCATTGTGATCATTCAAACAAGCTTTGGTGTTTTGTTGTTGTTTTTTTTTTTCTGTGTGCCAGGCCTGGGTACTATCCTATTGAATTTTTTTTTTTTTATCAAAAATAGTGCTCTACCATTTGAGCCACATCTCCACTTCCAGCTTTTTGGTGATAAGTGTCTCAGACTTTGCTGCTTGGACTGGCTTTGAACCCTGATCCTCAGATCTAAGCCTCCTGAGTAGCTAGGACTACAGACATCAGCCACTGCACTGGTGCCTAGCCCATCCTCAAACTTTTGAAGCATGAAGTTCTTGTACTACTTGTATGAGGAAATAACTTGAAGACCCATACACCCATTGGGTCTTCAGAAAAGGACAATAAATATTTAAATTCACTACAGTAAGAACTTAATGCATTTCTGTTAAATAGAAAATCTCTGTCTAAGAGTTGGGGATATAAAGTTGATGATGAGGAAGTTCCTTACTCTGAGCCTGGGTGCTGTCTCTCAGCTCTTCAGCTTAAAGCTAGCTCTTAGAATAACCCTGTAGAGTGGGGGTGGCATGTAGCATATGTAACTTTAGAGCAACATGGTAAGTGCTTTGCCATGGTGTGAATACTAGTATTATTGAGGCACAGTGGACAGGACGATCAAGTAGGCCTGGATACTTGGTAAGGCTGGCTTGTTCTCTCTCCCTCTCCCCTCTTTCTCTGTCATGGTGCTTGAACTCTGGGCCTGGGTGCTGTCCCTGAGCTCTTCGTCTCTAGGCTAGTGCTCTACCACTTGAGCCATAGCACCTCTTCAGTTTTCTGGTGGTTAATTGGAGATAAGAGTTTTACCACCTTTCCTGCCAGGGCTGGCTTTGAACCTCAATCCTTAGATCTCAGCCTCCTGAGTAGCTAGGATTACAGGTGTGAGCCAGTGGCGCCTGGCTAGAAAGGCTTTCCTATCAGCATGTTTGTGTTGTAGCAGAGAAAGAGATGGATCAGTACAGAGAGGTCTTAGAATCATGAAGTATACACACACATACTCAAGTCTGTTTCTTTGTTGCTATTCTGGTTGATTGTTTAAATTGTTTATCTCAACCAAGGTTCCCCCCCCCCCCCCAGCCACATATCAAAGATAGGTCATCTACTTTTAGTTTTCATGTTTTAGTAAAGGCCGTTTATTCCTAATCTTTATAAACACAGTTCTTTAAGTAGTTATACAAGGGGCTTCAATTCCACAGGCCATATTGTGAGGACAATGCGTTTTTTTTTTTTTTTCCCTATTTTTTATTTGTTTTGTGTTAGCTGTTTTGAGTTTTGGTTATTTTTTCTCTTTTGTCATGGTTGCTGTTTTGCTCTGTGTGTGTGTGTGTGTGTGTGTGTGTGTGTGTGTGTGTGTCTGTGTGTCTGTTTGTGTATGTGTTCAATTCTCTTCATTTCGCCTCCCCCCTCAGCAACATTAGCTAGATTTTTTTTTTTTTTTTTGGATCAGTTGTTGGGCTTGCTTTGGGCCTCATCTCTTCAGCTTCAGGCTAGAGCGCTGAACCACTTGAGCCACAGCACCTCTTCTGGCTTTTTCTGTGTATTTGGTACTGAGGAATCAAACCTAAGGCTTCATGCATGATAGGCAAGCACTCTACCACTCGGCCACATTCCCAGCCCTTTTATATATATATTTTTTTGTCAGTTGTGGGGCTTGAACTCTGGATCTGGGCACTGTCCCTCAGCTCTTCAGCTTAAGGCTCGCGCTCTACCACTTGAGCCACAGCACCACTTCTGGCTTTTTTTGTTTATGTGGTGCTGAGGATTCAAACCTAGGGCCTCATGCATACAAGGCAAGCACTCTACCACTGAGCCACCTTCCCAGCCCCAATATATATTTTTTATTGTAAAGATACTGTACAGAGAGGTTACAGTTACTTGAGTAAGGTAATGAGTACATTTCTTCTCAAACATTGTTGCCCCCCTCCTTCTATTTCCCCTACTGTCCCTTCCCTCCCCAGCTCTGGAACAACCCCAAGTTGTAAAGTTCGTTTTCAACTTAGTATCTTGTACATCTCATTGTTTCATTGTTACAGTGGGTCAATCTGTATCCTTGTTTCAGCATTTTGTTATTTCCCTTCCCCTCCCCAAATTAGAAAAATGTATATACAAGATGCAGGGCACCGGAATTAAATACAGTGAAAACAGAGGTTATACAAAAGAAACAAAAAAGTCACATAATACCTTAAAAACAATAGCTTCAAAGACAAAACCTCTTGTGTCCCTATCTTGGGGTTTATTTCACTTAGCATCATCTTATATGGTCATACATACATTAGCTAGATTTATTTTTCTACTATTTCACTTCACTTTCTTATTATCCTCTCCTATTAGGGTTACCCTTATCCCTTTCTTCCCCGTGTAACTGAATACTTGACATTATTCCCATTATTTCTCTCCTGTTACCCCTCTGGTTAACTAAGATCTTCCTAGACCACTAGGATACATCTTTGCTTCTATATTCATAGAACATGAAACTTTAAAAGATATTGGAGTAGTACTGGTGACTAGTCTTCATTAGGTATTGCCACAAACACAAGGTTGTAGTTTAACTCCAATAGTTTTCATAGCCAAACTTCCTCATCTGAGTGGAGAAGAGTTCTATACACAGTATCTTGAGCATTGAAATTGATTATTTGACAACTGAGATGCACCCCTCTAATCTCGTAACAGGAAAATACACCACAACCAAGCCATTACCCTGGCATAAGTACTCTGCAAGAAATCACCAACCAAATGGACACAGGAGATTGAAATCTCCATCAAAACTGGGTCCCAGATGCATAAGTCCCAGCAGAAAAAAAAATCACTAAATTTATGAATAAACAAAGCAACATGTTTTCCTCAAAAGCCAACAACTCCACAATAAAGGACCTAAGTGAAAACGAAGAGGAAGAAAGTTAAAAAAAAATGAGCTCAATAGAACCATGAAAGAATGGTCCATGAAATCAAGGAGATGATGATTGAATACCTGAACCAATTCAAACAGGATACAGACAACTAGAGAATTCAAACAAACAGCTGAATGAAATAAAGAAAATAATGCAGGTTATAAAAGAGAAATTCAGTGAAGATATAAGTAATCTTGAAAGAAAGTCAAATTGAAATACTGGAAATGAAGAGTTTGGTAGCTCAAATAAAAACTCAATTGAAAGTTGAAAATAGGGTATTAGGGGTTGAAGATAAAGCAGAGGAATGTCTCAAACAGAGACATTGCAAATCACTGAAGAAGATGCAAATGGAAGAAGATGCATATGGAATTTAGAAGACCACTCCGACTCCATCAATAGAGCAAACCTACAAATCATGGGTGTAGAAGAAGAAATAAAGGCATTGAGAGTCAATTCAATAGAATGATAGCAGAAAACTTCCCTAACCTCGAGAAACAGTCCAGGTGGAGGAAGCCTATAGAACACCAAACATGCACTATCAGAGAAGAACACTTCTTAGACACATAATAGGTTAAAAAAATTAAACACAGAATTAAAGAAAGAATATTGAAAGCTGCAAAAGAGAGGAGACAAGTTACTTACAATGGTAAGCCCATTAAAATAACAGCATATTTCTCAACACAAACTAAATGCAAGGAGAGTATGGAAGGACATAATTCAAGCCCTTAATAGTGACTACCTTGATTTGTACAAAATCAATTATGTGGTGCCATCTGCCCCTTTTCTCAACACTTTTGAAGGCAGCCAGGCTTTGAGTTAGTCTCTTAGCAACATCCCTTCTTCAAAAGAATTATGCCACATTGCTAAGTTAATTTTTTATGTGTATTTTACATTTATTTTATTGGGGGGGGGCTTCACATCCTCACTTTTCCTTTTCTACTCAAGATTGGCACTCTATCATTTCCACTATACCACCTCTTTGGTGGTGAATTGGAGATAAATCTCTCATCAGATTTCAGCCTCCTGAGTAGCTAGGATTACACATGTGAACCACTGGTACATAGCTTGTATTTTACATTTTAATAAGCAATTCAGAAATGTAAAATGGTATGTAACTTAAAACTATAAGAATATAAGTCGGGTACCAGTGGCTCATGCCTGTAATCCTAGGTACTCAGGAGGCTGAGATCTGAGAATCATGGTTCAAAGGCCAGCTGGGACAAAAAAAAAGTCCCTGCAAGACTCTTATCTCCAATTAACCACTCAAAAGTAGAATTGGGGCTGTGGCTTAAAGTGGTAGAATGCGCCCAGACCCTGAGTTCGATCGAGCCTCTCAACCGACAAAAATTTAAAAAAAAGATGTGAACTATGATATGAAATTATAGATAAAATTTTATTTCATTTTTGTTTGTTCCAAGCAATCATTTTGGTATTTTAAATTTTTTCTTATTTTTAAATACTATTTTGGTATTATCTCCATGTCTCAAACCCTGCATGTGCAGACAATCAGTTTTATTGGCCATATATCCTTTACCCTCCAAAGTTCAATTTCATTTTCATTCACAAGTCAGAACATCATGTCTTTTTTTGATTTTACTCTTCTAACTTTTTTCTTTTTTGGTCAATTGTGGGCCTTAGCCACTGTCTTTGAGTTTTTGTGCTCAAGGATAGCGCTCTACTATTTGAGCCACAGCTCTACTTCTGGCTCTTAGCTGGAGAATTGTAGATAAGAATCTCACAGATTTTCTTGCCCAGGTTGACTTCTAACTGTGATCCTCAGATCTCATCCTCCTGAATAGTTAGGATTACAGGTGTGAGCCACCAGCACTTGGCTATCACTTTTTTCAAGTCTTATTTTCATGATCTGTTTCAAAGTAGGTAGCTGGTGTTCTCATGCCTCAGGTTTCTTGGCAAAAAATTCTTAGTGTTCTCTCCTGCCCCCCCAACCCCTTAAAAAAATCTCACAGTACAGATGATTTCTGTAAATTCAAATGACAAAAATGTTTATCCTAATAACATTAAAACACTTGAATGAATGACAAACATAAATTTTAAAAAATCATTGTATTTTTAGAAAGCTACAGTTACATATGAGTAAGCAGTATGCTGTGAGGTAGTTGAATTTCTCATGCCTTGGAATCAAAGACTACCCCTTCCTTTCCTATTCTACATTCCTCCTGGTTTACAATTCTTTCCAGTTTCAATGGGAATATGTAGAAATTGTGCATTGAACTTTTGAGATATGGTCTGTTTCCAAATCCAGGCTGGTTATCTGAGAAACTCCCTGAATGAAATTACATTGGATTGCTAGGCATTGGAGGCTCTTAGCTACTCAGTAGGCTGAGATCTGAGGATCGATGAATGAAGCCATCTGAGGCAGAAAAGCCTGCGAGACTAATCTTCAGTCAGTCATCAAAATGCCAGATGTGGAGCATGGCTCAAGTGCTAGTCTAACAGCCTTGAGTGAAAAAACGTTCAGGGAGGCTGCTAGGCTCAAAGTTAAGCTCCGGTACCAGCACAAAAAATATTACATTGGGTTGAAGTAACTTTCAGGTTAGTAGATTCATTTATCTACATAAAGGAGGGAAAGAGATTGTCATAGACCAAGGGACAGGTAGCCCATCATGTGTAGCAGCTGCTGAGGTGTGTCTTACTTGCTTTATTTTTTAAATTAAAAAAAAAACTAGGTTATATTTCTGCTTGCTCGGGCTGCCAGCTCTTCCTTAGCTACGTCTCTTCTGCTCTCCACTCCAGTTGGTAGATCTTTTGGAAGCTTCTGTTCCCTTCCTTTCTTATATCCTCTTCCTCTTTCACTGCCTTGTCCTCTTTCCTCTTTTTTTCATGTCTCTGTGAGCTAGCTTTTCTGTGCATTTGCAAGGTGCACTCATCCTCTTGACTGTACGTCTGAAGGACTATTAAAGAGACTGAATTGGAGGAAATGAAACAGCCAGACACTAGTAGTCTGCTGGTGGAATTGTTGAAAATGAATATTTAGAAACTAATGTTTAAGTTATAAACAGTAGCACTGGAAATGACAATATATGTTCAAGAAGTAGATGATATTTGACATTGTACTTTCACAGACACTATTTAATCTTCAAACGACCCTGTTAAGTATTATCTTCCCAATTTTACAGTGGAGATCAAGTCAAAAGATGGGAGAGGAAAACTTATTTTTGAACTCTCATTGTCAAGTGCTATTAGGAACCCTTTGTGACTTGCCTAAGATTACATAGCTAGTGAAAATAGACAATAGATTTGACCCATGGTCACTGCCTTCATTGAAAGCAGTTCGTATACTTGGACTCGAGTAAGTTGACTAAGTGAAACTTGGACTTCTGGAGGTTGTTTTGTGTTATAAATCCATTGAAACACTTTCTTTTCTCTTTTCCAGCATCGGTTACAAGCCTTAGTGAGTCTGACAGTGAGACTGAAGGGAAGCAGCCTGGCTCCACCTCTTCGGACGATGCATTCAAAGCAGACTCCCTGGTGGAGGGAACATCTTCCCGCTACTCTATGTATAATAGTTTCTCCCAGAAGCTCATGGTATGCAGTGCTTTGTAAACTTTCTACAGCAACCCAGGAGAGTAGAGGGAAAAGGAAAACTAGAGCGTGGATATTTTTGTCTTTGTTTATTAGCTGCCAAAATTTAGCAGGGACTTTAGTTCCTTCCTGATAGAAGTGTCTGTCACAGTGGGATCATCCACAGAAAGTGCTTGTTTCTCCAGGTCCGTCCAGAAATGGACCACTTTCTGGTCTTTTTACTGCTGAATTGCTCATACAAACACATGTGAAATATTCCCCCAAACATGGATATATCTCAGTGTATAAAGAGGCTTCATGCTGTGAGTTTTGCTCTAGTAAATGACTTGCTGTCAAAAGAAATGACTAGATTGTTCACTCCTTAGCACTAACATAAAGAAGAGCAGCATGATCTTTTCCAAAGAAGGCCCAGTTCTCTGTCTCAACTTTCACAACCACTGATCTAGTACAAGAAGGAAGAAGAATAGGGAAACGATTCACTTTCTAATCAAAATTTAGTGTATTGTGCAGTTTAGGAGTCCAAGTTTGTTTCCATCTACCTTCCAAAACATCACAGTTGACTCCTCTATTTTCTCTTGGATTCAAGAGTTGAGAATTGCCATTGCTAAAGCTGTAGGTCATGTTTCTGGTTTGGGTGCCACAAGGTTTTGGGAGGTGGGAGATGGGGAACCTGTGACTGAGCCTCTGAGCTGGAAGAAGGATTTATGGTCACTTAGAGATCCCTGCTAGCTCACAGCTGACATATTGGTGCTGTCTAAGAGGATATAGGCCCTCCAGGAGGAATTAGATCTCTGCATTAGAGGTCTTTGATTAGTTAAGAGTCTGTGAGATTAGAGATTTGGGTCTCTCTGGTCCTTAGGTATGTACCCGGGACCCATAATTCCAGAGTTTAGTATGAAATTGTAGACTTTTAAAAAGTATTGCTGGTGACTCTTGCCTGTAATCCTAACTACTCAGGAGGCTGAGATCTAAGGATCATGGTTTGAAGCCAGTCCAGGAAGGAAAGTCTGTGAGACCCATCTCCAGTTAACTAGCCAAAAGGCTCAAGAGGTAGAGCCACTAGCCTTGAGTGAAGAAGCCAAGCAAATGCTCAAGACCCTGAGTTCAAGTCCCAGTATCAGCACGCACAGAAAGGATTGCTGTTCCTGGGCTTTGTAGTACTCTGTATACTTCAGTTTTATGTGAAGCAAGCTTTCCAGTTAATCCCTTGAAGAAGGGGTCTCTTGAAAGCCTTCATTGTCTTTACCTAGTAAGGTTACTTGGCTAAGGGAGAAGGTTGAAGCCACTACTGCTTGAAGCTGTTACATTTCAAATTCTCTTTATCAACTTTATTCTGGATCTACTTTTCCCTTAATCAGAAAAATGATCTGGAAGGGGAAGTTGTGCAGATGTCCAGTGAGGTTCATTAAATACTTTCGGTGCTTTGATTACAGCTGTGCAGTCCCTTCTCATTGATCTAATTTCTGGCTGCCCTGGACTTTCGCCTGCAGAATAGTCAGTGACAGGATCTACAGCTGTCTGTGCTTTTCTTCATTCAGTTAGAAGGCAAACTTTCTCAGAGTTCATTACAATGTCTGGTCGTGATAGAGGCTAAATAATTGTCTGTTGGACTGAACTAATTGTGTTCTGTTCTCTTTTTTTTTTTTTCAGGCCAAGATGGGATTCAGGGAAGGCGAAGGACTGGGCAAATACAGTCAGGGTCGGAAGGACATCGTCGAGGCCTCTAATCAGAAAGGTCGAAGAGGCTTGGGTCTGACCCTGCAGGGCTTTGATCAGGAGCTGAACGTGGACTGGCGGGATGAGCCAGAGGTAGCTGGTGAGGCAGGGGAGATGAGAGAGCCACTGGTGTATTTGGGTGTGTGGCTTTGGCCAGCAGAGGTGGGAGGTGTGGAGACAGGAGGGCCACTGGTGTATTTGGGTGTGTGGCTCTATGAAAGCAGTAGTCCTTAGGCAGTATGAACAGGGTAATTATTGGGGGTTGGAACTGGTGATTATTGGGGTTTGGAACTAGTACTTTAAATGTAAGGTACTAGAAGATCAGGACATAGGCTAAGTTATCTTTGCTGTCTGTTGCTTTCTAGGACTCTCTTGAGATCTATAAGCAAAAGATACTCCAAGGCAGAGTTTAGCTCCACAGAGAAGTTTAATAAATAGGTACAACTTTCCACTAATAGAATAGGAAGCTGACAAGGTGACGCTCTCTCTGCTGAAAAGATTCAAGGAGGCCAAGTGAGCACCCACTCTATTGTATTAGAAACCATCTGAGATCTTTCCACCTCCACAAGTTCTAAACTTCTTTGGGGGGGCAGGGGCAGGAGTCAGTCATGGGGCTTGAACTCAGGGTTTGGGCACTGTCCCTGAACTCTTTCACTCAAAACCAGAGCACTACCACTCTGAGCTATAGCACTACTTCCAGTTTTCTAGTGGTTCATTGGAGATAAGAGTCTCACAGATTTTCCTACCTGGGCTGGCTTTGAACTGCGATCCTCAGATCTCAGCCTCCTGAGTAACTAGGATTACAGGTGTGAGCCACTTCTGCTCCGTGGTATTTGCCTTTTCTGTGTAGCTTTTCTGTTGTGGTTTTAGTCTGTTTATATACTTGAGTCCAATTTGTTGTAAGATAAAAACAGTCTAGATCCTTGTTCATGGCATAGATAGTGTTTAGATTTGATATTAACTAATACCCTACTTAGTTCACAAAGTGTTTGAAATAGTTATAATAAAAGCACTTAAAATCATGGTGAGATATTACTGAGTCAAGATTAGAGAAAATAAGGCACAGATATCCTAACCTACTATATAGTTGTTTCAGTTATGGTTCTGAATGCTGAAAAACTGCTTTGTTTTTGTCTCCCTGATATTACAGCTCAGGAAACAAGTATATGAATTGATGGACGATGTGAGTCTAATAAGCCTTCAGAGTAAGGCTCAAGACAAGCCAGGAGCTAACAAGTCTGGAGGTGGTCTCGCTCTGCTTCCTCATAGCTGCAGATAGACCAGTGCATGAAACAGTGCAGAACAGGGCAAAGACTTGTAATCAGTTGCTAGGTATAGGCTCTTGCCTCTGAAATACCTCATGCTTTCCTCATACTCACTTCTGTTAGAACAAGTACTTATAGTCCCTGATCCTTTCACTGAGGAAAATTTGAATGAACTTCATTAAATCCCCAATCTAAATGTTATTCATTAAATCTTTTTAATAGGGATAGGCTATTGAAATTCCTTTTTGTGGTGAGGCTGTTCCTGTTAGAATAGAGTTTTATTCTGCCAGTCATTGGTAGCTATTTCTTTAAGGCAGATGAGTCTGGGTGGGTTGAGGTGCTTGTCCACTCCTGGAGTCACTGTAGGGAAAGTAATCAGTGGTGGCTAGAGCCCAGTATTATGGAATTCAAGATCTGAGGGTTTGGGCGAGGTCTGCTCTGCAGGTAGCCTTAATGGACAGCCTTTGATGGGGAGATTGACTGCTTTTGCTTAACAAAATAACATCCAATGTGTACATGAGCATCTTGTTTTCTATAATTTATAATTTACATGTATGCTTAAGGGTGATGGATTTGGCCAGGGGAAGAAACCATGATTTACTGCTAGATTCATGGACAAAAGCCTTCAGTAATTTTCTTTTCAACCTTTTCTTTGATGATGGTGGTTGGCTTCCCTCAAGACCTTACACTGTGATACAGTTTTATGCCTTTTAGAGCATGTAATGTTACCTTTAATCACATTGCTTCAATTTGCAATGGTGAATCTCTTCTCCACACTTGCTCTGACTTGCTCTGGAGGCAGTTTGTGAAGCTACCACGCAGGGTAGCCACCTAGTTAGGTTTTATAATCCATGTTTGTCTAGTCCAGTGGTACTTCACCCTGAATGCACAGTTAGTCAGCTAGGGGCTTTTTTGATGGAGGCTGGGGCTAGGTGATGGGGTGGTGATGCTGGTACCAAGGCTTTAACTCAGGGTCTTACACTCTTACTCAGTGTTCTTGTTCAAGGCTGGTGCTCTACCATTTGAACGATGCTTCTAGGCTGGCATTTTTTTGGGTTAATTGTAGAAAGACTCCTTCGGACTTTGCTGCTGCTGGCTGGCTTTAAATTTCAATCCTCTAGGTCTCAACCTCCTGAAAGCTAGGATTTCAGGCATATGTCACCAGTTCCAGGCATGAGACTCTCTTCCAGTTAACTAGCCAACCTAGAATTGGAGGTATAGTTCAAGTAGAGCATCAGCCTTGAGCAAAAAAAAAAAAAAAATTAGCAAGAATGTGAGGCCCCAAGTTCAAGTCCAAGTCCTGGCACAAAACCAAACCAAAACAAATAAAAATACATTTTCAGTCCCTACTTTAGGCCATCATAATCTTATTGAAATGGGGCCAAGGCTTTAGGGTTTTTTATTTATTTATTTGCTAGTACAAGTATTTGCGTCACACTTGCTCAACTCGCTTGCTTAGTACTATTCTACCACTTGAGTCACACCTTCAGCCAGCATTATTTTGGAAGTAGAGTCTCATGGGCTTTTTCACTGGGGCTGGCCTTGAATCATGCTCCTCTAGGTATCAGCCTCCTGAGTAGTTAGGATTTCAGGGATGAGTTACTGGTCTCATTTCTTTTTAGAAGCTCTGTAAGAGATCCTAATATTTATGAGCCAAATGAGAACCAGTAATTTGTGGGGGGTGGGGGGTGGCAGTGCACATGCGTGCGCCCTGGTCCTGGGGCTTCAACGCAGGGCCCTGGGCCACTGTCCCTGAGCTTATTTTGTGTGTGTGTATGCTGATTCTGGGGCCTGAAATCAAGGCCTGGGCACTATCCCTGGGCTTTTTCCTCAAGGCTAGCTTTCCTTCCCTGGGCTGGCTTAGAACCACAATCCTCAGATCTTACCCTCCTAAGTAGTTAGGATGACATGTGAGAACCACCAACAACCAGCAGAGATATATTAGTTTAATTTGGCATTCCAAGCACTTACTCACAGTAGGTATTCATGAAATAAGTCAATGTATATTCTACAAAAATTAAGCAAAGTGAGGGAAGGGTTGGCTTCGAAGAGATGGGTGAGAATGTTGAAAGGGGAGACAACAAGATGCATTGTATTCCTAAACTGCTTTGTTAATTGGCAACTCCTTTGTACAACTACTTAAAGATAATCTAATAATAGAAGAAGATTGGAACAAACAAAAGAAATCTTCAAGACTTGGAAATTTCTAGAGGATTCACCAGAGGCCAGACAGTGGAGGCTGAAATCTTAGGATTATAGTTCAAAATTAGCCCAGACAGGAAAGTCCATGAGATTCTAATCTCTGATTAACCACCAAAAAGCCAGAAGTGAAGCTGTGGTTCAGATTACAGGTGGCTCACACCTGTAATCTCAGGAGGCTAAGATCTGAGGATTGTGGTTTGAAGCCAGCTTGGGCAGGAAAGTCCATGACTCTTCAATTAATCACTAGAAAACTGGAAGTGGCTCTGTGGCTCAAAGTGGTAAAACACTAGCCTTGAGTGAAAAAGCTCAGGGGTAGTTCCCAGGCCTTGTGTGTTAGCCCCATGACCACCATCACCACCACCAACAAAAAAAGGCACAGTACCCAAGCTCTGAGTTCAAGCCCCACTACCACACAACATACTCACAAAGGACACAGCAGAATTGGAGCTGGCCTTCAGAAGTCATACTACAGAATTGGAGCTTTTACACCTCACGTTTGACTATTGCTTCAGCAACTTGGGTGCATCTCTGTCTGAGACCATTGATTATTTTGGAGAGGTTCTGGTGAGCTGGAGCCCCATGGGTCTTACCTGACCTTGCTTCTCTTTTTTTGTAGCCCAGTGCCTGTGAACAGGTATCATGGTTCCCAGAATGTACCACTGAAATTCCTGACACTCAAGAAATGAGTGATTGGATGGTTGTGGGAGAGGTAAGATTTCAGGAAAATGCATCCCTGATTCTTAGCACTTTCTTGACTCCTTGAGCCCAGTGTGTATGTAGATTTGCCGTTTTAAGAAAGATGTGCAACTGACCACTCTGAAAGGAGTAGAGCTATGTCACAAGGTTGTGTCAAGTGCTGTACAAATGTGCCCCTGGGAGTTGTGGTGACTGGTTTTTTCCTTAGACATGTAACTTTCAAGGCAGACAAAGTGTTTAACCTCTATCTCTTCCTTGTGAATGCTTCTTGGAATGACCTATTATGTGTCTGGGTATGTTCTGGTCATTGTGGGCACTGATCCAGGTAAGATAAAAAGACTGTTTCTGTCATCAATAAGTAATGAGGGAATGGCCATACATAAGGATAAAGTAGATGGCTACCAAATCAGTGTGGTCTAGAGCACACTTCTCAGAGTATAGGGCCCCTGGGGGTCACCAGTACCCTTTCAGGGTAATCCACACAGTTAAAGTTATCTTCAAAATGATATTGAAAAAGTTATGCACCTCATCACTTTCATTATTCCCTAAGTGTCCAGTGGAGTTTTCTAGAGGCTGTGGCATTTTATATTACATGTGATCAAGATACAAAAGCAGGGAAGAGTGTCTAGCTGCCTTTCTAGTCAGCTAGATATTGAAAAGATTCACAAAAATAGAAAATAGAACAACTCACTAAACTGTCTTTGCAAATAAGGTTTTTTTGTTTTGTTTTGTTTTTTGTTTTTGTCGGTCATGGGGCCTGAACTCTGGGCCCGGGTGCTGTCCCTCAGCTCTTCAGCTCAAGGTTAGCACTCCACCATTTGAGCCACAGTGCCACTTCCAGCTTTTTCTGCTTATGTGGTGCTGAGGAATTGAACCCAGAGCCTCATACATGCAAAGCAAGCACTTTAACACTGAGCCACCTTCCCAGCCCATTTTTTAAATAAAATGATTTAGGTTACATTGCTCTTTTAAACTGAATTAAGAAACTTCTGTTTCAATCTTCCTTCCTTCCTTCCTTCCTTCCTTCCTTCCTTCCTTCCTTCCTTCCTTCCTTCCTTCCTTCCTTCCTTCCTTCCTTCCTTCCTTTATATTTTTGCCAGTCCTGGGGCTTGAACTCAGGGCCTGGGCACTGTCCCTGAGCCTCTCTGTGCTCAAGGCTAGCACTCTACCACTTCAGCCACAGCACCTTTTCCAGCTTTTTCTGTTGATGTGGTACTGAGGAATTAAACCCAGGGCTTCATGCATGCTAGACAAGCACTCTACCACTGAGCCACATTCCCAGCCCTGTTTCAGTTTCTTTTAATTAATTGATATCTATATGTCTAACTCAGATATCAGTGTTTTGCTTTTGTTTTCCAATGCTAATAATGGAACTCATGTTAGTTAAGCACTCTGACACTGAGCTGCATCCCTCCAGCAGAGTTAATGATTCTGAAGAGTTTAAAACCTTAGACCAAGCTGGTGGCTTACATCTGTAATCCTAGTTACTCAGGAGGCTGAGATCTGAGGATGGCAGTTCAAAGCCAGCCTAGGCAGAAAAGTCTGTGAGACTCCTTATCTCTAATTAACCATCAAAAAGCTGGAAGTAGAAGCATGGCTCAAGTGGTAAGTGCTAACTTGAGTGAAAAAGTTAAAGGAGAGCAAGTGTCCTGGCCTTGAGTTCAAGCCCCCCCCCAAAAAAAAAAAACCAAACAAATTAAAAAAAAACTCAAGCCTGAGAGCCCAGCTGACCATCATTGGTTCACAGGTAGTGGAGGTAGTCACCCTGGGTGTAGGGCTGGATCTGACATTCCACAAGGCCCTTTGAATCCTGGTATCGAGCATTTGTCCTCCTCTGAGTGAGAGGCTTCCTAGCTGAAGGACCTGCTTATGTCATTTGGGCAACCCCATCCTGCCTTCCTTTCAGGGCAGACAGTTTGCAAGTCTCCTTCCTGTTTGCTTTTCCCAGGCTCAGCATTCGTGTGTCTTGTTTCCATATGGTGCTCTACTCAGAGCTCCCAGGGGCCTGCTTCATCTTGAAGCCATCTGGAGTACAGCCAGAGGGATTTAGAATTGTCTCTTTCCTGCCCTTCAGGGATTGATGTTTCTTGGCAGGGACTCCAGCCTCTTCTTGCTCTGCTCACTCCCAACCCTGATTCGTCCATTCACCCTGACCCTATACACTGTCACACTTGGACATTGTTTGTTTTTCTTCCCCTGTAGAGAAAGATGGTTATTGAAGATGAAACAGAGTTTTGTGGAGAAGAGCTGCTTCACAGTGTGCTACAGTGTAAGGTGAGGCCTGTGGCTGGAACCAGAGGTAAAACCTTCATGGGGGATACTTAGCTCGGCTTTCCCAACACTACTTTGGAGTCAGTGTGATGAGGCTGAGATTGAGTTTTTTGGTTTTTGTTTTTTTAATTCAGGAATGTAAGTTGGAATGTGTCTTTGAGGTTGTGTGGTTACTTTTCCCTCATGATTGTCTGGCCTTGTAATGACATGATCATCCCACACTAGTCGTGCAAGGGAGGTTCCCGTGCACTTCCACACATACGAGCAAAATGTACTTATCCCTCCATCACTCTCCTCTGCCCACTCCCTCTTCTTAAACCAATTTCAGAGAGCTTCATTGTTCTATTTTCGTATATGCAAATAAATTACGTGGGTCATATTCATCCTCATTCACCCCCCCCTTTTTTTTTTTTTTTGGCTTCCTACCTCTCACTGTTAAACCCTACATATGAGCCTATTTTACTTAAATGTCTTTTTCTTTTGATGGTCCTAGGGCTTGAACTCAGGACCTGGGCACTGTCTCTGAGCCTCTTTGTGCTCAAGGGTAGTGTTCTACCACTTGAGTGACAGTGCCACTTTTGGCTTTTACTGAGTGGCTTACTGGAGATAAGAGTCTCGTGGACTTTTCTGCCTGGGCTGGCTTTGAACCACTATCCTCAGATATCACCTTCTGGGTAGCTAGGATTACATGTGTGAGCCACCAATGTCCAGCTTTAAATGTCTTTTTTTTTTTTGTCATTGTGTATTAATCACACCAAGGGATTTTACTATGGTATTTCAAACGTGGATACATTATATTTTGCTCAAAAAGACTCTTCTTTCTCTCTTGATTTCTCTTCCCTGCCTTCCAATCCCCTGTTGAAGAACATCCTTATGCCATCTCCTTACCTGTGTAGTCTTTTAGTGTTGTGCTGTTAGCAGGATTCAGTAGCAGGAAAGGATTTGCTTTATCTCAGTGGATAAATTCACTGTAATTCCTCAAGTGCCCGGTATAGCCAAATACTTTGAGTCATTATTTAGCATCAGATAAACCTGAATTCAAACACTGATTTTACAATGTTTTTCTTTTGTGTGTGTGTGTGTGTGTGTGTGTGTGTTCATGTGCATGTGCATGCATGCGTGTGTGTACGCACAACTTGGGGCCATTTGCTTCAGAGTCTTGGCGCTTGTTTCTGTATCTATAAAATGGGAGAAAATACTTCTCCGGATGCTTGTGAGAGTTAAGGGAAATAGAGGATGTATAGTAGCTGGATAAATGTTGGTGTCCCATTGACATTTTTCTGGCTTGATTGTTAATTGTGAAACACATTCCGAGGATAGAATGAACCAGGGAAATTGAGGAGGAGATGGGTTGGGGAAGAATGAAGGCTTCACGAAAGTCTCACAGTGGTTATTTTTGTTAGAGTTGAGACTATAAGGTGACTGGATCCCAGGTTAAGTAAGGAAGTTGGAGAAGGAAATTACAGGGCAGAAGGGTCTCACTGTGTATGTGTGGATACACTTGAAATTCTGTTCTTGGTGTGTTTCCTTCTCTGTATCTGAGCCAAGGTCAAGGATGTCAGACTGCATACACTGGAAAGTTGCTGCTGGTGTGGGGAAATCATTGCTACAAGATTAGCATTGTCAGAAAGGTGGTTCTGTGTGCAGTGAGATGTGCTATGTTTTAAGTCTCTTACTGCATGGCAGGCACCTGCTCTACTTTGTTTTGTGGTGGAGGGTTACAGTGACTGAGCACCTTATCTAGGGTAACACCATTGGTCCCTTCGAAGCTGAGATGAGCAGGAGCATGACTTCTTGGAGGGCTGTGTATCTTGATACCCCTGTCCTATCTCAGGACAGGGATAGGGATAGCACTTACCTGGAGAATTTTGTTTCTCTTTGGGCAGAGTGTGTTTGACATCCTGGATGGAGAGGAGATGCGACGAGCTCGGACCAGGGCCAATCCCTATGAGATGATCCGAGGAGTCTTCTTCCTCAACAGGTTTGCCAATCGTTCCCTTCCCTCCCAGCATGCACTGCTCTGCCTTTCCTTTGATCCTCAGCTTTCTTTACACCTAGAACTGAATCACACTTTTCTATCTTGCTGTGTTTCAGGGCAGCGATGAAGATGGCTAACATGGATTTTGTGTTCGATCGCATGTTTACAAATCCTCGGGACTCTTATGGGGTGAGAATTTGTGGTGCTGAGTAGACTTAAGCTTCACCAGCTCAGAAATTGCAATTTGTTCACTGTGAGAGTATTTCTTCTGCTCTGTGCTCCCCTGATAGAGTCCCTCAGTGCTTCCCATGGTCCCAGGAGTATTCTGGCTTGCAGAAGGCTCTAGAAATGCGCTAAGATCTGTTCATTTTAGTGGGGCCACGTTCCCTCTCTACCCCTCTGAACAAGCTTTGCGCAGGATTATGATTAGTTTTTGGTCTGTCTCAAGAAGTCATAGAGAAAGATGATTCTCTTTATATTATTGTTATTACTACTATTATTATTATCTTTTAGTAGTTATAAAAGAAGTTTCAGTTCAACAAATCAGTTCATAAGTACAGTGAATCTTGGTCAGTGTCACCCCTTCTGTGTTAAGATGATTTTCTGTTCTGCTGTATTTCATTTCTCTGAACACGGACACCTAGTAATGACAGAGTAAGCAAAAATGGAGACTTCACTCTAGAGTTGCCTTTAGAGTTTCAGAGCATTTTACCTAGTTCTAGAAAGTTAGTTTTTCTTTGACAATGGCAGGCCAGAGCCAGCTTTTTCCCGAACCTGTTTCTGCTTTACTCACCTTCGTTCCACCAGAACCTCCAGTTACCTACCGGCTGAAGAAACTTATTTCCAAGTTTCTCAATGTGTCATCTCCCTCTGCCTAGCAACTTGTTCCATGCTGACAGCACTGGCATGGAGGCCCCTCTAGCCTTTACTCATTTTTATCTCCTAGGGTGCTCTCCCCATTTTCTAGGACCAGCAGGCAGCATAAAAGGGATCTTGGAATTAGCATCTTGAGAAAATTAGGTTGATATAATGTTGATTTAATTTTCTGAGCTCCCAATGATTTCCTTTAGACCCCTGCCTGGAGAGGAGCTCTGTTAAGCTGATGGGAAGTCTCGATGTCATTTTGAGCTTTTGAATGTAAACGCCTCCAGCGGCTGGTATCTGGTTATTGTCTTTGGCTGTCATGAAAATGAAGTAGACACCAGGACTGTACCATTCAGGTGTCAGGGGGAGAGGGTAGTTATGTAGGAAAAAGCAGCTGGGTTTATAATGCTGCCTTCTCCTTCAGGCAGCCTCTTGACCTGAATTGATTGCTAGTGGCCATGGAGAATTGCCCTTTCAGAGATGCTTCTCTGCACTCCCACTATAAAAAGTGATTTCTCTTGAATCCCTGGTGTTTTCTTCTTTCTCTTCACCTCCATTTTCCCCTGAGGACCAGAGTGACAGCCAAGCCCAGTAGGCTCGGCTTGGTGTGATTTTTTTTTTTTCAGGCTAGCAGACAGAGACACCACAGCAGACTCCCAGCAGAGGTAGGAGTGCCCAGAGGCCCAGGCACCATTCAGGCTTGCTAGGGTCTTGGGACTCTTAGATCAGGCAAATTATAGACTTAGAGAGAACTTGAGGTTTGGAGTATTGTAGAGGTGTGTGTGTGTGTGTGTGTGTGTGTGTGTGTGTGTGTTTGTGTGTGTGTGTAAGTAAACTAGGCCTCTGGTGCTATAGACTATTGTGAAAAGGAGACAAGGATCTAGAGAGGACAAGAGTGAAATTGGAAGCAACAAGAGAAAGAAGAGAATTTATCTCCTTGGGGTATATGGAAACATTATAAACTGTCACATTATGTGAGAGATTTGTGTGTCCAGGGATGTTGCTTAGTGAGAAAACATTGAAGTGTAACAGAGGACAAAAAGTATAGCCTTTTGTTTCAGTCCTGTCTTAGGGAAAATTAGGCAGCATGTACAGTGTACTCTGTGTGGAATACTACACTTGGCGGAGGAAGATATGGAGAGGACAAGAGTTTGAACCCCAGGGAAGTGGATCTAGTCAAATATAATATCATCTTACATTTGCGTATATTTTATGGTTTAGAAAGACCTTTGTGATAGGATACTTTATTTAATCCTCCAACAGCCTTGAGAAGTAAATCCCTTTCAGGGAGCTTAAGCTTGCTGACTTAAATTTTGTGCCTGTCTTTGACTTGCACAGTCAGTGACAACCAAGAACCCTGGCTGTCTTCTATGAACAGACTCCTAGACTCGTGAAGGCCCTCATTTTGAAATCATGCAGAATTTAGAGGTTGGTAGAAGAGATGAGAAGCTCTCATTCAGTCACTGCCCTTCCAGACTAATCTAGAGCCATGGCCCAAGCCTTTCCAGGGCCAAGAACATTGTTCTTTGCAGTGTGTGTAGGGCTTGAATTTGTGACCCGTTTCCTCGCCACTATGATGAAATGCCATGAGGTCTGTGTGTGCATGTGTGTGTGCGCGCGTGCACAGATGAATATAATCCAAAAATAGGAATAATTAGTGGATCAGGAACAAAGACTATTGGGGCAGAGTAGTAAGGAAGCTGGGAAAGAACCGATATACCCCAGCATACCTGGAGTGGGCTTGTCAGGGGATGATTAAGTTATTTTTAGCCACAGTTGCTGTTTTGATAAAATTGGATAGCTGTCATCAGAGGCAAGCTCCTTGTCACCTAGAAGTGACTGGTTTTGAGCATGTTATATGTCTCTTTCTTGTAACTTGAAGCTTCTTGATCTTTATCTAGCAGTTGCAGAATTCTGGACAAGCTGTCAGTCATAGCAACCCTCTGGAGAAGGAAGGCAAGGGTCCCTGGGCATCTTCATCCTCTGTGGTCATTCGCTCCTGGAGCTTACTCTGTTGTCCCAGTGCAGATGGTCTGGCTTTCGTGATATATCAGTGGAGTTCATCGTCTGGGTTCAAGAGTAGGTCAGAGCAGCTGTAGCATTTGTTATAGAGAGTACAGCCTGTGGTGTAGACCAGTGCAGGGGAGGACAGGGAGATCCCAGGTGATGTGGGGCCTTGGATCAGATTCTGGAATGGAAAAAGGATGCTAGTGAGATCTGAATGAAGTTGGAATTTTAACAGTAATGTACCAGTGCTGGTTTTTTAGTTTTGACAAACGTATCATGGTGATGTGAGATGTTGACAAAAGTGGCAACTTGGTGAAGGGTGCAGATAATCTATCTTGGTACTTTTCTGTAGATCAGAAATTACTCTAAAATAAGTTAATTGGAAACAATAGTTGAGAGAGCTAAGGAGAAAGCCAGAATGGCTGATGTTAGAGCCCCCAGACTTCGGTTGAACAGGAAGGGCGGAGTCAGAGTGCCTGCATTCTGGTTTAGCTTTGTTGCAGGCTGGCTGTGGACAGGGTGCTTATGTCTTAGTACCTCTTTTCCCCTACCTATAATGAGGGCATGCAGCACCTACTCTTCTTGGAAGTATTCATGAAAAGCAAAATATGGTGAGGAAAAGACCCTGAGAAATAAAAATGCCACTTGGATACCTGAAGGAGATGAGTTTTTTGTTTTTTATTTTTATTTTTGGTCTGTCATGGGATTTGAACTCAGGGCGTGGGAGCTGTCCCTGAGCTCTTTTGCTCAAGGGTAGTGCCCTACCAACTTTGAGCCACAACTCCACTTGTGGTTTTTGAGTGGTTCATTGGAGATAAGAGTCTCATGGGGACTTTCCTTATTAGGCTAGCTTGGAACTGCAATCCTCAGATCTCAGCCTCCTGAGTAACTAGAATTACAGGTGTGAGCCACCAGCATCTGTCTCATTTTTAAGTTTTTAAATTGTTATAAAGATGATATGCCAGAGGGGTTACAGTTACATAAGTCAGGTAATTAGTACATTTCTTTCTGGATAGTGTTACTTTCTTCCCAGTTTTTTTTTTTCTCCCAGTTTTCCCCTCCTATCCCCACCCACAAATTATATATTTCATTTTCTACATATTATCTAGAGAGCACCACTGCTGCATTTGTTCCCCCTGTTTATCTGTTTTTGTCTTGGTACTGGTACCGAAACTTGTCCTTGAGCTCTTATTTTGCTGCCCTCCGGCCACCCCCACCCCCCACCTGTGCTAGTTCTCTACCACTTGAGCCACTTCTCCAGTTCCAGCTTTTTGGTGACTAGTTGGAGACAAGAATCCCAAAGATTTGTCTGGCAGGCTGGCTTTGAACTTAGATCCTCATGCCTCTAGCTCCTGGTTGTAGGAGATGTTTTTATTAAGCATCTGAGCTAGGCCTAGTTATATGAAGGACTTGGGGTTAAGGGTTTGCTTAGGAGACTGCAGAGGGCGATGCTCACAGAAGATAGGCATCTTAGGTGTTATGGCCTTGGCAAGAGAAGGCTTAGTTCCCCCCACCCCACCCCCTTTCTCCTTCCCTATCTCTCTCCTCATCTCTGTTTCTGCTGTTTCCGTTACAGAAGCAACTAGTGAAGGACCGGGAGCCTGAGCTTCTCTACTTTGCTGATGTCTGCGCAGGCCCGGGAGGCTTCTCAGAGTATGTGCTGTGGAGGAAGAAGTGGCATGCGAAGGGCTTCGGAATGACTCTGAAGGGGCCAAATGACTTCAAGCTGGAGGACTTCTACTCAGCTTCCAGTGAGCTCTTCGAGCCCTATTACGGTAGGAGCTCTGAACAGGCAGAGGTACAAGGGACAGCACAGGACAAAAGAAGTTACCCAGCTTACCCATGGCACCTGTTACCCACGTGCTTTGTGTTTCTCCCTAGGTTTCTTAGCCTGGGGTTCACAGTCTCTGCTGTGAGGGTCTTAGTTCTCTCTGGACTGCCCCATTTTATAACAGGACTGCAGAATTCAGGTTAAACACTCCACTAGCCAAACTCTCATCAAAGCCATATTAATTCCTCCTTACAGGAGCACTCTTCTCATGTGGTGACAGCAGATAATGAAACTGGCTGATCTCTGGCTGAGAACTGGCAGGGTTATTAACAAATAGCAACCACATGCCCATCTCCAGCCCTGCGTGAGGGGCGTGGAATGCACTGGGTAGCAGACAGCTCAGCAGGCCAGCGGTTCCTCTGCTCTGTCTGCTCTGACTTGATTGTTGTGATTTGGCAGCAAATCTGAGCCCTGCCCCCTCTCCCTCTCCCAGACTTTCTGGGTATCTGCATCCACTGTCTGAGAAGGCTCATGTTCTAGCTCCTGGTGTGTTTAGGGTGGGTGAACTCACAAGGAATCTATGTCCTGCCAGGTGAGGGTGGGATTGATGGAGATGGAGATATCACCCGTCCGGAGAATATCACCGCATTTCGGAATTTTGTCCTGGATAACACAGATCGAAAGGGAGTCCACTTCCTGATGGCTGACGGGGTAGGTGAACTCTCTCCATACAGTGATACTTTAGGGATTTGTTAATTTAGAGCAGGAGTGGGCAATGTCCAGCCCACAGGCCATATGACACCTATGAAATTATTTTGCGCCTGCTGGGGCTTCTCATTGGCTACTTGTGGCCAGCAAATGATATTATAAATATCCAAATGACCCTTGGGTGAGAAAAAGGCTCTCCACTCCAGATTTAGAAGTTTGGGTTTGGTTTGGTCCTTAAGCAGCTGCTTGAGCCACTGAAGGAGTTTGCTCCAGCTTCATCCAGCAGTTCTCACCTGCTGGTCTTGTATTGCAGGCGGTCCTCCCAGGAATGAGCTATGTCTGAACTCTGGCAGAAGGACAGATTGTGTGTCCTTGCCCCTGGGCCATATGATTAGAGAAGAGCCTTGGGAGCTCATTGCATGGCCTCTGAGAAGGAGGAAGGCAAGGTGTCAGGGGTCTCAACACACTCTGACTCCCTAGAGCTTGGTGCACCACAGAGAACAGCGGGACAGGACAGCAGGACAGGCATGGCATGGGAAGGGGGTGAGGATGCCCCTACTGGACAGGTGTGGCATGGGAAGGGGGGCGAGGATGCCCCTACTGGACAGGTGTGGGGTCTGCTACCCCTGAGGCAGCCACTGCAATGGACTGGCAGTGGGAGCCCAGACCTGGGCTTTTTTTTTTTTTAATAAAAAATATATGAATAAATGTGTATTTCTGAGAAACACTGCTAAACATTTTTTTGTTGCCAGTCCTGGAGCTTGAACTCAGGGGCTGGGCGCTGTCCCTGAGCTTCTTTTGCTCAAGGCTAGCACTCTACCACTTGAGCCTAGCACCACTTCTGGCTTTTTCTGTGTATGTGGTACTGAGTAATGGAACCCAGGACTTCATGCATTCCCAGCCCTGCAACATTTTTGATTCTGCGTTGTGTAGCTATTGCTTTTTTAAGACTGAGAGGGAGACATAGTCTTTTTGGGGCCAGCTTCCTTTTTAATTTTTTTAAAACTTTCTTTTAATTTTAAGAAATACAGAACAAAATATTTATCTTCAAAACTATTAAGTATATGGTCCGGTAGTGCTAAGTATATTCACACTGTTGTGCAACAGATTTCCAGAACTTTAAATTTTGCAAAACTGAAAGTGTACCTATTAAATAACTCTCCTTTTCCTCCCCATCTCCTGGCTTTTTTTTTTTCCTACATAGCTTGACTCTCAACTGCCTGTTCCCTGCCATAGCACAACAAAGATAGACACCCTCTAGGAAGAGCAGTACTTGTTCTTTGAGCAGATATTCCCATGGACTAGGTTAGATGGCTTTAGGACAGGGTAGGGGATAGTAGGGAAATAATCCTTGGTGGAGAGTGAGAGAGCAAGAACAAGACAGAGAAGGAGAAGGAGGAGGGCAGGGCAAAGGAGGAGAGGAGAAGGAATGGGGAAAGGGAAGTGTGGGGAAGAGAGGAGAGAGATATTACTGTGACTATCAGAATGTTAACCTCTCTCTGTTTACTAGTCACAGCCCAACCAGTCTTCTGGACACTGTGTCTTGCTAGTGTCAGGCATTCCGGGCAGTTCTGTTTTCTATTTGTGGTTGGCTCATGACTAGGTGGTACTTCAGTTCGTGTTCTGCCTTGATTCCCATGTACGTTTACGATGTTTTGGACCATCTCCTTGAGAAAGCGGCCTTGGTCCTGTCCCTCTGAGGGGTCGGAGTGACAGAGCAGGAAGCAGCCGAGGTCCAGCCGTCAGCCAGGCCCTCGCCTCTGTGCCGCCTGTCACTCCGACCAGAAGAAGATGGTGGCGTCAGGGCAAGCATTTCCTGAGCAGTTGATGGAGATGGTAGGGTGCTGTGTCCGTCCTGATTTTTCTGTCCCACCCCAATCCCCGTGCTCTTGTTTCAGGGTTTCTCTGTGGAGGAGCAGGAGAACTTGCAGGAAATCCTCAGCAAGCAGCTGCTGCTGTGTCAGTTCCTCATGGCGCTGTCTGTTGTCCGTACAGGTGACACTTCCTCAACTGTCCCCTCATCCCACACCCACTAAAGGCCCTGGGGGACAAGTGAGTGTACAGGGGTCAGGTGGGAAGTTTTAGTAAAACCAAACCTTGCGTCAGGGGACAGGTGAGTAAGTGAGGAATTTCCCCAAGTCCTTTGAAGGGTGATTCTCCCATCACCTGTTTCTGACCCAATGAACCCAGGTGTGGTCCCTTGTCTTAATCATTCTTATTGCCCCTGGGCACCACCTCCCCCACCCCCTAGAGTGGCTCCACTGACTACTGTGGTTGTTTTCTCTCTAATCTAGGAGGCCACTTCATCTGTAAAACGTTTGACCTCTTCACACCATTTAGTGTGGGGCTTGTCTACCTGCTCTACTGCTGCTTTGAACGAGTATGTCTCTTCAAGCCCATTACAAGCCGTCCTGCCAACTCAGAACGGTGAGGCCTTCCTTGCTCTGTAGCTGGATGCCATGGCTAACCATCAGAACAGCAAATCCTAGTGGGCTGCATACTGACATGACCTCCAAGCTATGTTAAAAACTTTAGAGTCATGATTAGAGCTCCTAGAAACCAGCATTCTTCTAGCTAACTGGTCATGAGCTGTACTAGTTCAGTCTCTGCCTCCTTCCTGCTAAGCCTTATTCTCCATACTTATGTGGGAGTTCTCAGCTTGGTCCAGGAAAGATGACCACTAACAGGGACACTTGGAGGAGCATGGGCTAGGGACAGACAAGAGGGCTGCCATTCCCAGGCCCTGCTGGCAGCCCAAGTGGGAAATTTCCAGTCAGAATTGCCTGATGGCTTGTTAAAACCACAGATTTCTTCACATATTCTTGGAGAGTAGTCTTTTAGGGCTGTAATTTAAAGACTTCTGCCCATCTAGTACAGGGCACTTGGGAAACATCCCTCTCACCTTGTGTGAAAGGGAGGGGTTAAAGGTGAATGTTTGCAACAGAGAATAGACTTAAGATCAAAAAGCTATTCAGCTTTGTGACTCTGTGGTGGCTGGAGGGGAAAGGATGTGTGGGGATGAGGCATTGCTCCAGGCAGTAATGGAATGTCTCCTGCCAGGTATGTGGTGTGCAAAGGCCTGAAAGTGGGCATAGATGATGTGCGAGAATACCTCTTCTCAGTGAATATTAAACTCAACCAGCTGCGGAACACCGACTCCGATGTCAACCTTGTGGTCCCCTTAATGGTGATCAAGAGAGACCATGAATTTACTGACTACATGATACGGTCGAATGAGAGGTAAGCCAATCAGCTGTTTGTGCTGGTGTCCCTGGAGAACTAAGGAACACTGGAGAACGAAGGACTTGGTGCCTCTTCATTGTATGGGCTCGCTTTGCTAGTTCCGGGGTACCCTAGAACTTTGGTTGCCTTGTCTGATGCCATGTCCTGTCCCAAAGGTGTCAAGATGGATGCCTGGTTTCTATAGCCTGGCCACAGGAGCCTGAATGTCATAGTGGAAAAAGATCAGCCTGTGCTGTTTGGTGGTCGCTTGTAAAGTTCCCTGCCTACTGGCAGGAGGCAGATGGAAGGCAAGTGCAGAGCATGCTTTCGAAATGCCAAAACTTTGGCCAGTTCATGGGTGATATGGCTGCTGACTTTACTTTTAATTTTCTCCCATAACCCTGTTAGTAGTAATAATTTAAAGTTGTGATAGTTGGATTCGTGCATTTAGCGGACAGGCCTTAGAAAAAAGTTTTGAGGTAGGTTTGCAGGTTGTACTGTTGCAGTGGTTTGGTAGAAAGTACTCTCTAGGAGCCAAACAGGTGTTAGAAAGGCCCTATTGAGTACCCTACAGGATATGTGGCCCTGAGGACCCATAGAAGGCAGGAAGTCTTTGTCTCCTGCATCACACGGTGCTTTAACCTTCCAGTACTGCCATGTGAGCAGTCCCAACTGGATTGTAACGCTGTGCTGTAAGTAGGCCGGGCACATTCATGATGCTTTTTTTGGGGGGGGGGTCTGGTCGTGGGGCCTGAACTCTGGGCCTGGGCGCTGTCCCTCAGCTCAAGGCTAGCGCTCTACCACTTGAGCCACAGCGTCACTTCTGGCTTTTTTCTTTTTGCTTATGTGGTGCTGAGGAATCGAACCCAGGGCCTCATGCGTGCAAGACAAGCACTCTACAACGAACCACCTTCCCAGCCCTGGAAGCATGTTAAAACCACCTTTAACTAACCACTTCTCTTTCTTAAAAAACAAAACAACAACCTGATATAATTTTGTAAGTGAAATATAGATCTTTTTTTTTTTTTTGTCAGTCGTGGGGCTTGAACTCTGGGCTTGGGCGCTGTCCCTCAGCTCTTCAGCTCAAGGCGAGTGCTCTGCCACTTGAGCTACAGCGCCACTTCCGGTTTTCTGGTGGTTTATTGGAGATAGGAGTCTCATGGTCTCTCCTGCCCGGGCTGGCTTTGAACTGTGATCCTCAGATCTCAGCCTCCTGAGTAGCTAGGATTACAAGCGTGAGCCACCAGAGCCTGGCTTGAAATACAGATCTTAAATGTATACTTCAAAGCCCTTAAGATTATTTTGAAAAGTAGAGAGGGGGTGGTAAGAAAGAGTAATGGAGGGGATAAATTTGAACAAAGAACATATGCATGTATGAAGCCCCATTGCATGATTAATGTATGCCCATTTTAAAAGTATATACACTTCATACATGTACAGTGAACACAGTGAACAGACTCCTTGTACAACTAATGTATGCTAATGGAAAGGTGTGCACTTCAGACAGGTTTGACAGATAACATACGTGTAGACTACCCACCCCTTATGATAGTAACTCCAACAAGCTGACCCCAAAGTAACCACTTTTCTCTCTTCAGACTGACTACTTCAGGTTAGGTTTACCTTTCTAGAACTTTGTGTAAATGGAGCCATAGACTATGCACTTAAAAAAAATTTTTTTTGTCAGTCATGGGGCTTGAAATCTGGGCCTGGGCACTATCTCTCAGTTCTTCAGCTCATGGCGAGCGCTCTACCACTTGAGCCACAGCGCCATTTCCGGTTTTCGAGTGGCTTATTGGAGATAAGAGTCTCATGGACTTTCCTGCCCAGGCTGGCTTTGAACCTCGATCCTTAGATCTCAGCCTCCTGAGTAGGTAGGATTACAGGTGTGAGCCACCACGCCCAGCTCGCCATATTATTTTTATAATTTATATTAACCATAATATTTTTTAGGTTTATTGATACTAATTTGTTCCTTTTTACTGCTGAGTAGCATTCAATCTGAGGAGATTACATGGTTTATTTCTCTGTTGATGACTACTTAAGGTATTTCCAGCTTGGGACCACTGTGAATGTGCTATGGACACCCTGTACAAGGCTTTGGAGGACAAATGTTTTCATTTCTCCTGAATAAATATCAAGAGTGGAAATTCTGAGTCATAGAATACATTTAAGTTTAACTTAAACTGTCATTCAAATGTGGTTGTGCCATTTTATCTTCTCTCCAGCAAAGTCTGAAGGTGCACATCCATCTCAGCATTTGGTGCTGTCTTGTTATTTTAGGCATTCTAGTAGGGTGGAGTGTTAGATCATTGTGGTTTTAATTTGTATTTCTGTAGTGACTACTGATGTTGAACTCTTTTTAAATGTGTTTTTATATATCTCCTTTTATAATGTCTCTTATTTTCTTCCCTTCCTCCCTCCTTTCTTCACTTTTCCTCCCCCCCTCTCTTTCCTTTTTCTTTTCTTTTTTCCTCTTGTAGTTCTTAGAATTGAAACTAGGGTCTCAAGCATGCTAGAAAACTGACTAGTAGCTTCAGTCCCTCTTCAAGTCTTTAAAAATTTTTGTTTACTTTTTTGTTGTTGTTGGTCATGGGGCTTGAACCCTGGGCCTGGGCACTGTCCCTCAGCTCTTCAGCTCAAGGCTAGCGCTCTACCACTTGAGCCACAGCGCCACTTTCAGCTTTTTCTGCGTCATGTGGTATTGAGGAATCGGACCTAAGGCCTCATGCATACGAGGCAAGCATTCTACCACTGAGTCATCTTCCCAGCCCCTACATTTTTATTAAATTGTAAGAATTATTACATATTTTGGGTATAAGTTCTTTGCTAATTGTATGTTACAAGTATTTTCCCCATGAATTTATGTATTCTTTTTAAAAAATATTTTTAGCAATACTCAGGACCTTGTGCTTACTAGACAACGGTTTCAAGTTTTATCATGTTGCAACATGTATAACAATTTCTTTTTTTCTTTCTTTCTTTCTTTTTTTTTTTTTTTTGTGTGTGTGGTGTTGGGCTTCAACTCAAGGCCTGGGAAGTGTCCCTCCCTGAGCATTTCTACTCAAGGTTAGCTCTCTACCACTTTGAGCCACAGCTCCCCTTCCAGTTTTTGAGTGGTTAACTGGGGATAAGAATCTCGGGGCCTGGAAGGTGGCTCAGTGGTAGAGCGCCTGCTTTGCATGCATGAGGCCTTGGGTTCGATTCGTGAGCACCACATAAGCAAAAAAAAAGAAAAAAGCTGGAAGTGGCACTGTGGCTCAAGTGGTAGAGCGCTAGCCTTGAGCTGAAGAGCTGAGGGACAGTTCCCAGGCCCAGAGTTCGGGCCCCACGACCGGACCCCCCCCCCAAAAAAAAAGAATCTCACGGGGACTTGAACTGTGATCCCCAGATCTCAGCTTCCTGAGTAGCTAGGTAGGATGATACTGTGAGCCACCACTGCCCAGCCACAATTTAATTTTTTAAACAGAATAATGTTGATTGTATGCTTACACCACTGTCTGTTCACCTGCTGAAGGTCATTTGGGTTGTTTACACCTTTGAGCTGTGTTGCTAATAGTGCTGTGAGCACTGGTGTGCGGGCATCTGTTGGAGTTCCTGCTTTGGGAGCTGCTGGGTTGTGTGGTATTTGTTTTGAGGAATGCTGTGCTGCAGTTTTCCCAGATCCCAACCAGCACTCGTCATTTCCCTTCTGGGTGTTCTGATAGCAGTCATCCTGATGTACTCCAGTGGTGGTATCTTGTTGTGCTTTTGATTTGCCTTTCCCTAGTGGCTAGGGATAGTTGAACATTTTTTCATGTGCTTGTGGATCATTTGTGTGTCTTTAAATGTCTATTGAAGGCCTTTGTGCACTTTTTTAAGTGTTTTTTATTGTTGACTTCTTACTGTGTGCTTGTCACAGAGTGTTTAATACTGATGAAGCTCAATTTGTTGTTATATCCAGGAAACCATTGCTAAACCCAATGTTATGAAACATTTCCTCTCGGTTTTCCTCTAAGTATTTTATATTTTAGCCCATATATTGAGGTCTTTGATCCATTTTGAGGTTTTTTTTTTTTTTTTTTGGTACCAATACTGGGGTTTGAACTCAGGAACTTGAGCTCTTGCTTGCTTTAGTTGCTCAAGGCTAGTACTCTGCTATTTGAGCTACACATCCACTTCCAACTTCTTGCTGTTTTGTTGGAGATAGAGTCTCTTGGATTTAACCTGCCCAGGCTGGCTTCAAACCTTGGTCCTCAGATCTTAGTCTACTGAGTAGCTAGGATTAGAAGGGTGAGCCGCCAGTGCCAAGTCTAATTTTGAGTTAAGTTTATATTCAATGTAGATAAAGGTCTAGCTTCACTCTTTTGCAGTAGATACCCGATTTTCCCCAGCACCATTTGTTGAAAAGACTGTGCTTTGCCAATGAATTGTCTCGTTACACTTGTAAAAATCTTTCGACCCATATATATGAGAATTTGTTTCTAGGCTCTCTATTCTTCCTCTGTTGGAGTATCTGTTTTTATGCTGGTTTCACACTGTTTTTGATTACTGTTATTTTGAAAGTAAGTTTTGAAATCAGGAAGTTTGAATTTTCCAACTTTGCTTGTCATTTTCAAGATTGTTTTGAGCTGGGTATGGTGGTTCAAGCCTGTAATTCTAGTTATTTGGGAGGCAGAGATTGGAGATTTTGATTCAAGGCCAGCCTGGGAACAAAGAAGTATGTGAAAATAACCAGTATAAAAAGTGGTTAGAGCTAGGCACCAGTGGCTTACTCGTGTAATCCTAGCTACTCAGGAAGCTGAAATCTGAGCCTTGGTGAAAAAAAAGTCTCCATGAGACTCTTATCTCCAATTAATTACGCAAAAACTGGAAGTAGAGCTGTGGCTCAAAGTGGTAGATCACTAGCCTTGAGCAAAAGAGGTCAGGGACAGCGCCTAGTCTCTGAGTTCAGACATCATAACTGACAAAAAAAAAAAAAAGGGCTGGAGATGTTGAGTTCAATTCTAGTACTTCCCTCACTTCCTCCCAAGATTGTTTTAACTACTTGGAGGTCCCTTGAAACATCTTATATGTGTGTTTTCAATTATAGTACTTTCTGGGTGTTATGCCCATGCTAAGCAAGTGCTCTACTACTCAGCTATATCCCTAGCTCCACCCTCCTTTTAATATTTGTCCAGATTTGTCTCAAATTCCCTGACCTTAGCCTACCAAATAGCTTGGACTACTGGTACTCAGAACTTACCTAGTTCCATATTAATTTTAGGATGGGGTTTTGCATTTCTGCAAAAACTGCCATTGGGATTTTAACAGAGACTGCATTGAATCTATGAGTTATTTTGAGTTGTATTGCTGTCTTAATAGTCTTCCAATCTGTGAATGTGGTATTTCCATTTATTTATGTCTTTATATATATCTTTTATTTCTTTCATTTATTTAATTCAGGTTTTTGTTATCTGTAAATAGTTGTACAAAGTTTGATTTCACTTGTGAGTTATGTGGACATTGCATCTAGATCGGTGTCACCCTTCCCGTCTATCTCAGCTCATGGTTCCATTTTCACATAATGAGTATTATGATTGTATTTGCCACTATTCTTATTCTTTAATTTCTCTCCTATACTTCTCAGGATACAAGTCTTCACGTATTTGGTTTAACTTATTATTTGTTCTTATTGATACTATTGTATATTGTTTTCTTTATTTCCTTTTGGGACTACTCATTGTTGGTGTACAGGAATATGACTGAATTTGGGTGTTGACATTATATCCTTTTAAAGTTGCCTAAATTCATTCATTAGTTACAACTAAATCATTACTTATAACTTTCAGGTTTTTCTATTTATTAATACTTTTACTTGTACTTGGATACCTACAAGCTTTATATTTTGATTATGGAATCTGATTTAATCAGTTTTTCTTTTGGTTAGTGATTTGGTTTTGCTCCAAAAGTTGGTTTGCACAAGTCACATAACCTGTACTAATCTGAAACTCACAATGTACAAGGCTGCGTCCTGCTTCAGTCTCCCCAAGTGCTGGGATTACAGGTGTGTACCACCACACTGGCCTTGTTTTTGGTATCTACTGACATATTTACCATTTTAGTGTTCCTCATTCCTTCCTTCAGAGCCAGGTTTCTGTTTGCAGTCACTTCCCTTAAGCCTAAGAATTTTTCTTTTTAGCCTTTTATAGTACAAGTCTGCTGGAGACTTAGTTCTTCAGCTTTTGTTTATTAAAGATGTAATTTTTTTTTTTTTTTGTCAGTAGTGGGGCTTGAACTTTGGGCTTGGGCACTGTTCTTCAGCTCTTCAAGCTCAAGGCGAGCACTCTACCATTTGAGTCACAGTGCCACTTCCGTTTTTCTAGTGGTTTACTGGAGATAAGAGTCTCACGGACTTTCCTGCCCGGGCTGGCTGTGAACCGTGATCCTCAGATCTCAGCCTCCTGAGTAGCTAGGATTACGGGTGTGAGCCACCGGCGCCTGGCTTCCTTTTGTTTTTGAGTCATGTTTTCATTGGATGTAAAATGTGAGGTTGACTTTTCTCTAAAAGCCAGCATTCCCCTTTAAAGACCTTATTCCATGTTTTCTGTTTTGTTCCTATGAGAAGTCCATCTTACCCTTACTTTACTTATCCTTATTGTTTGTTTTTTGTGTGTGTAGGTTTTTTTGTTTTGTTTTGTTTGTTTTTGTCAGTCATGGGGCTTGAACTTGGCCTGGACTCTGTCCCTCAGCTCTTCAGCTCAAAGCTAGCACTCTACCACTTGAGCCACAGTGCCACTTATGGTTTTCTGAGTGGTTTATTGGAGATACTAGTCTCAATGGACTTTCCTGCCAGGGCTGGCTTCAAACAGCAATCCTCATATCTCAGCCTCCTGAGTAGCTAGGATTGCAGGCATGAGCTACCAGCGCCTGGCTTTTTTTTTTTTTTTTGTCTTTTCTTTTTTGGTACTGGGGATCGAACCCAGGACACATTGCACTTGCTAGGCAAGCCTTTTGCCACTAAGCTACATCCCAGTCTTATTAATCATTATTAGTTTCCTGGTTCTCATGTGTGTTTTGTTGCTCATGGTTAATTTTCATGTTGTTTTCTTTTTTTGGGGGGGGGGCCCGGGGGCCTGAACTCTGGGCCTGGCTGCTGTCCCTCAGCTCTTCAGCTCAAGGCTAGCACTCTACCACTTGAGCCACAGCGCCACTTCCAGCTTTTTTCTTTTTGCTTATGTGGTTCTGAGGAATTGAACCCAAGGCCTCAGGCATGCAAGGCAAACGCTCTACTAGTGAGCCACTTTCCCAGCCACTCATGTTGTTTTCTTAATGTCTATTCTGCTTGTGGTTCACTGACTTGGATTTGTGAATGGATCTTCTTCATGACTCCATGATCTCATTCATGACCATTATGTTGTCAGTGCTTTTTTGTCCTATTCTTCTATTTCTGGGATTCAAGTTATGTGCATGTTAAATAATTATTATCCTGCAGACAATAATTATGGTCTGTTATGTTTTTTGTTTGTTTGTTTTCCAGTCATGGGGCTTGAACTCAGGGCCTGGGCACTGTTGCTGAGCTCTTTTACTCCAGGCTAGCTCTCTACCACTTTGAGCCACAGCTCCACTTCCAGTTTTCTGGTGGTCAATTGGAGATAATAGTCTCCCAGACTTTCCTGCCTGGCTGGCTTTGAACCATGATCCTCAGATTTGAGCATTCTGAGTAGCTAGGATTATAGGCATGAACTCCCGGGGCCTTGTCATATGTTTTTTGTTTCTTTATGTTTTAGTTTGTGCTCAGGTTCATTGATTATTTCCTTTACTGTGTTCAGTCTGCTGGTAAATCCATCAGAATAACTTATCATTTCTTATACAGTTTTCATTTTCTAGGATTTTTCTTGCCTTTTGGAAACAGAGTGTCTCTATCTTTGCTGGACTTCTCCATTGTTTCTGTATTTGTTGTCTACCTGTCCATTGGGTGTTTTAAGGTATGTACTCAGGCCCTTGGGAATTCCAGTACATGGGCCACTCTGAGTCTTGTTCTGTCGGACTGTTTCTCTTCTGTCAGAGGCTCATGTTTTCTTTTCTTTTTTTTCTCTTTCTTTCTTTTTTTTTGGTCATGGGGCTTGAACTCTGGGCTTGGGCGCAGTCCTTCCGCTCTTCAGCTCAAGGCGAGCACTCTACCACTTGAGCCACAGCGCCACTTCTGGTTTTCTAGTGGTTTATTGGAGATAGGAGTCTCATAGACTTTCCTGCCCGGGCTGGCTTTGAACCGCGATCCTCAGATCTCAGCCGCCTGAGTAGCTAGGATTACAGGCGTGAGCCACCAGCATCCGGCTTCATGTTTTCTTGTCTCATCATGTACTTGATAATGTTTTACTAAATACCAGACATTGTGTGTGGAAAAACTGTGGAGACGCAAGTAGAAAAGGCAGCTGTGATATGTCAGTGTGGTTTAGGAAGTCGGAAAAGCAGGTGGTGTATCAGGTGGTTTGCAGTTGAGTTGGGTTTTGTTGTACTTAGGTAGTTTACTGCTGCTTGCAATTTTTTAATTTTTATTCTTCAATTTTTATGCTACTATAGGGCTTGAACTCCAAGTCTTGTATTCTTTCTCGACTTTCTTGCTCAGCTGGTGTGGT
>NW_012267336.1:1828290-1852921 GCF_000151885.1 Dipodomys ordii | reverse complement strand
TGGGGAGATTAAGCGTTGGAACTCGAACTCTCTTTTTGGTTGGAGAGAGCTGTGGCGTTTCCCTACTGCCCCGTCGCCATCTTGGTCTGGTGTGGTCTTTCATGTAAATCATGCCTCTAGTCTGGCATTTTGCTGGTTAACCGGAGATTGAGTCTTGAAGACTTTTTTGCCTCTGCTGGCTTTAACTACAATCCTTTAGGTCTCAGCTCCTGAACAGCTGGGATTACAGGAATGAGCCACCATTGCCCATCCAGTACTGTCAGATTCCTTAAGGTTTAGGCGAGACCTTTTTTTTAAAGCGGGACTTGGGATCTGAGTGTCTGCGGATTCCACTTGGTTCTGCTCGGCCCTCAGCCTTCTGGCTGTCCTCTTTTGTCTCTCACCTTCCTCAAATATAAACGAGCGCTGCTCTGGTCAGACTTCTTTGTGCTGATGTCTTGCTTGTCGGTCCTTCGAAATTCACTTTTTTTTTTTTTTCCCCTCCTAGCCACTGTAGTCTGCAGATCAAAGCTCTGGCCAAAATCCATGCCTTTGTTCAAGACACGTGAGTACTGCCCTCTTTTCAGAACTCACTTCTTTCAAAGGCAGCTCTTTCTCTGCCCCGCCCTGTGCCTTTAGTTATTTCATTTAAAACTCCACTGTGTCTCATATTCTGCTGTGGAAGATGGCAGAGAGGCATTCCTGGATGGTGCCCTCCAAGACTTGACATTGTCTGCAGCAGATAAGAGTAATGGGAAGAAGGTGTGGGCAAGTTGGGAGTGCTTGAGGCTGTGCGCAGCCCTCCCCTTCCCCCTCGCCTGCACAGGTAGAACACAGGTGTTGCGGGACACAGAGCAGAGAGTGAGCTAGAGAACACACAGAGCTAGCCAGGAACACCTGAGTGTGCCTTAACTGGGCCTTGCGAGATACTAGCATAGTGACATCTCCCAGGACGGGGTTCGCATGGGGTGGTGCAGAGCTGGGGGATGTCTCCTCCCTTCCCTTGAATGGAAGGGGAGGTGGTCTCATTCCATGAGGAAAGCCACATCAGCACCTTGAGCCACTGCGCATGCACTTACGCATTTATTTGTGCTTGCTGCCCCACTACACAGCAGTCTAGAGCACACAGGGTCCCATTGCTGGGCCTTGTAGACAACTTCATCACTTTCTGGTTTGCTTCTCCTAGGACCCTGAGTGAGCCTCGGCAAGCAGAAATCCGGAAAGAGTGCCTCCGACTGTGGGATGTAAGTTTCCCCAGCCCGGGTTGCTGCAGGCAGGGAAGCTGTAGCCAAGAACAAGACTGTCACCCCCACCCACCCCCTGTTGCTGCAGCAGCACCCCACTTGAGTGGGTTGTGTTGTTTTAGCTCTCTTGGAAACTGTTGCCTGCCCTTACTACCAGTTTAGCCTGCAGCTGGGTCAGGAGGGGTGGTAGACAAGATTTCACCTGGGTAATGAAAGCAGCTCAAAAAGCTCCTGAGGGAAGTGGCTTTGGGGTGTGCTGCCGTGGGACCTGATGGGGAGCGGTGGGTACAGACCCCATCTCCCTTTTCAGCCCCCTTTCTTGCGTGCCTGTTCTCTTTCCCCCATCTGACTCTGCCCCTCGCCTTCACCCAGCCCTGGGCAGCAGGCGGAGCACTTGGAAATCAAAGCCCTTGGTTTTTTCCTTTCAGATCCCAGACCAGGCTCGAGTTGCTCCTTCTTCCTCGGACCCCAAATCAAAGTTCTTTGAGTTAATTCAGGTAAATCTGGCTTGAGTGGTGACAAGTTGGAGGCTTTAATCTAGAAGTGGTAGGAATCACTTAAGGCCTCAGATGCCCGGCGTCCAGAAGGCTGCACAGGCATCGCCTGGGCCCTGAGAGCCTCGACTGCAACCTCTGTTGGTGAGAAACGTGGGTGTCAGTGCAGAGCTAGCAGGCTGACCAGATTCCTGTCTGAGGTGTGCTTGTGGCAGCATTCTTTTCGAGCAGAGATGTTCTGACCAGCATGCCCTGACCATTGCAGGCCTTGTAGGACTTGCCTGCGGAGATGTGGAGTGTTGGCAGAGTGAACCAGAGGTGCCCACTGTGGAGCTGGGCTTGTCCCAGAGACTCCAGCCTGTTCTTGGTGAACTACGCCTCAGAGTTCTTTGGCCTGCTGATCTTTTTTACTGCCTCCCTCCTGCTTCTTGTGGTACTGAATTTGTGGAGGTCAGGGATAGAACGCGGCTCAAGATGGCCTTAGAATGATATTGTGCACAGTTGGTGAGTGGGATAGAGAGGTCATGTCTCTCTGCTCCCAAACCAACTGGAGAATCCTTGCTTTTGCGTGGCTCTTATATTCTGGTGACATTTCCTCATGGCTCTGGTACATTGATCTGTAGTTGGGACTTGGTGTCCTCTTCTTTCCCAGCCTCTTCTAATACGTCCTGGACGAACACTCCAAACAGATGCAAATAGAGCCCACTTAGTGCTTGGTTAGGTGAAGAAGAGGGCACAGGGGAGCGTGTTTGGGAGAGCAAGTGCTTCCTGTCCCTTGCTCCTGGCCTGCCCGGCTCCTAGGAGTGTGTGTACGGCCAGGCCTTCCTGTAGTCCCGTGGTGTTTCCTCTCACCCACGCTGCAGGGCACTGAGATCGACATCTTCAGCTACAAGCCCACGTTGCTCACCTCCAAAACCCTGGAGAAGATCCGGCCCGTGTTTGACTATCGCTGCATGGTGTCTGGCAGTGAACAGAAGTTCCTCCTTGGCCTGGGGGTGAGTCTACAACTTAGGGAGTGTCAGTGCCCTCTCTCTGGTGTGTTGGGTGGCACCAAGGAGCTGGGGCTTACTCTAGAGAGGCATTTCTTTTTTTTTTGCAATTTTTAAAAATTGTTATTATATAGGTAATACACAGAGGACAGGCATTTCCTGATGCTCTATTTCTCTTTCTCTCTGAGTTCACCAAGTGGCATTCATTCATTTATTTCATTTCTTCACATGTTTTTCAACCCTGCCTCGCTAAGGGGACTTGCTGCGGTACCTCTTGAGTGCAGAACTTCCCGGGCCAGCAGCAGACTCTCCCGGCTCAGCCCATGCAGCCGGTCCTTTGCAGCACTCCACCACTGCATGCTTTTTCCTGCCTGGCAGTGACATCCCTCTCCTTCCCCCGCACCCCGCGAGCCCGGGAGTGCTCTGCGTCTTACCCAACTGGGGAAAGTCACATGTGCAGTCGTCTCTGTATCTGCACACACTCTTTTCCTCCTTTTACTTTTCTCCTCTTCCTTATCAAGCTGGATTGTTCTTGAGGACCATTAACCATGGACTAAAGGCTGTGTTCTACCAGCAGGACTAAGCCCAGTCACCTTACTTTCTGCAGAGGCAGCAAAGAGAAGTTTAACAAACTTTCTATCCTATTCTATGCCATTTCCCAGCTGGTGGCTGCCAATAAAAGCCCTTTGAGAACTGGCCCTCTCAACCCTCAGCCCCATGCTTACCCTCTGTTCCGTCTGTAGAAGTCCCAGATCTACACATGGGATGGCCGCCAGTCAGACCGCTGGGTAAAGCTGGACCTGAAGACAGAGCTACCTCGGGACACTCTGCTCTCTGTGGAAATCGTGCATGAGCTGAAAGGGGAGGTCAGCAATGCCTCTGTTCACCTGTTGGTCCTGTGGTGAGGGTGGGGACAACTGGGCACTACTGAGCCTGGCACTGTTTGCTAATGATTCCTTCTTGAGCAGTTGCCCTGGCTAAGGTAGAGTGCCAGAGGTGACTGTGATTAACTTGGTACATCCAGGGCCCTGGATATAAGCGTTTGTTAGTAGCTAGTTTAGGTGGTTTGTTGTTTGTTGTTTTTGTTGTTTTAATACCAGACCTTCTCTGAGAAAGAAGAGGCCTGCTAGGAGTCTGCTGTTTCCTGGGATATTCGAGCATGATCAGTGGGAACAGGTGGCCTGGAGTAGAAGCCAGGCCTGGCTAGGGCAGTGTGGCAGGCTGCAGCCTAGCCGGCTTTGCGATTCCTGGAGGTTCAAAGCTACAGAAGCCCACTATGGTGCTGAGGATCAGTGGGAGGGAAACAGGAAACCCCTGTGCCCCAGGGCTTTCCCATCCTCAGCGAGCCACTTTGCAGAGTAGGCAGTGTTCTGTCCTCCTAGGGGAAGGCCCAGCGGAAGATCAGCGCCATCCACATTCTCGACGTCCTTGTGCTGAATGGCAGCGATGTTCGGGAGCAGCACTTCAACCAACGGTCTGACCCGGGCCCCGGCCCCCAGTGGAGGAGGGTGGGGCCGAGGCAGGGCTCTGGTCAGCAACCCCTTGAGGCTCTGCCCCTGCCCCTGGCTGCCTCTGCTAACCAGGCCCTGAGTTTCCCTTCCCACCCGCTGGCTGGTCCAAAGTACAGAATGAGAAATGGGTAGTGGGCGTTGGTCCATCTTACCACAGCTACTCAGACAGAGGTGGTAATTGTGAGGAGAGAGAGGGTCTCTTCTGAGAACATGCCTAGTTCTTGAGTGCCCTGTTTAAGTCAGTGCCTCTGGTGTGGTGACAGTGAAAGTGATGTTTGAAGCTCTCGTGGACATGACTGAACTCAGTGGAAAGCACTTGGGGAAATCCAGCAAGACACAGGGAAATTTGGAGGCGAGGGCATGTGAAATGGTGTGGAATGGGCAGGGCGGGCCTCTGGACATGGTGCCACTGGGGGCAGTTTTGTGCAGCTTCACGACCTCCCACTACGGCTGTAGAAATGCCTCAGGGCCGGGTGCTGGGGAAGACCTCTTGCTTGCCTCTGAGGGACTCTGTTTGGATTATAGAATTCAGCTTGCTGAGAAATTTGTGAAAGCTGTGTCCAAGCCCAGTCGCCCTGACATGAATCCTATCAGGTGAGCGTATGTCTCCCTCCTCCCTCACCCCGCGGTGGAATTGCCGCTGCCCTCGGCCTGCTCCACCGAACCCTGGGTGGGCCAGGCAAGGTCTATGCTAGAAACGGTGCCTTTGATGAGTAATTAGTTTGGGGGTGTTGAGGCTTTCACCCCAGTGTCTCCTGTCCTGCCTGGTGTAGTGTGCAGAACTCCACAGGTAGATTCATTCTGGGGGCTAAAGGCCTCCTTTAAGATGCATGTGACGTGCTTCTGAGCATGCTCACACTCCTCGTGGTGCGCCCATTCACACTTGCCTATCATGAGCCCATCAACCTGGCAGTAGGTTTTTCTTTTTTTGGCAAGTAAGAACAGGAATAGGAGTTGCATTTTGTGAAGAGAAGGACGAAGGATTGTTTGAGAGTGTGGGGTGATCCGCGTGCTTGGGGAAAAGCCTGGGTTTGTGGCCATTGTAGGCAGTGCGAAGGTTAGAAGTGGGGCAAAGGAGGGGAGGAAAAGAACAGCCAGAGAGAAAACAGATGGAGAGCAGATTTCTCAAGGTCTGCGGTTATTACTAAAAAGTAATAACTGCCAAGCCCTGCCCCTTGGGGCTTCTTGTCACTAGAGACTGAGGTATCTATTTATACTTTATCAAGGTTATTATTCATTTTAATGTAAATCTACTTAAAATTAAATCCAGCATTGAGAATGCATTTCCTAGATATCCTCTGAAAGTCTGGAAGCAAGCTCTGTCTGCGTGGCATGATGCCTGGGCCTGGGCTGCCTCCGTTGCTGTCTGCTTGCTGGATCTCTGGCACCTCCCCTTCTTGGGAGGCGAATTCAGATTTGGGGGCCAGGCATGAAGCACGAGCCCGAACCCTGGTCAGGGCCTCCCTCGCTATGGCTAACACAACAATTAGGACTGTTTAGAATCATTCTGCTATAGAACGTCAGAACGCTACATAGGCAGACCTGAGTGAGAACTGGGCCTCGGATTTCTGGCTGCTGGCGGCAGTGAACACGACCTCAGGGTGGGAGTGCTGGTCAGGCCTTTACTCCGTTCTCTTGGGCTTCAGGACCCTTGTGCCTTGGGGCAGGCTGGAGAAGCTGGGTTGCCTTGGTGGGCTGCTGGTTGCAGGGAGGAGCTGAGGGTAGAGTAGGCATGCCACCTTCTGCCACCTGTTTCCTGGCTGAACGGGTCCTCACCAACTTGTGTCTCCCCCTCTCCCCACACAGGGTGAAGGAGGTCTACAGGCTGGAGGAGATGGAGAAGATTTTTGTCAGGTGATGTGAGGGGAGGTGGGATGGGGGCGGTCAGGGTTTACTCTAATTCTACTGTGGTGGGGAGGAGCGCTGGCCCGGGTACCACCATTACCCCCCCCCCCACTGCCTCCCAAGTGGCCCAGAGTCCTGGCCATGAGCTGACTCAGCATCTGTCAGGAGCAGGCAGGGCAGAAATACAGGCTCACTGATGCTCTAATAGTTACGCTTGTCCCTGCAAGGGGCAGAGCGGCGAGCGGCTTGAAACGCCATAAATTCCCGCTCATAGTGCAGAGATCCAGATTGAGCCTGGAGGGGGAAGAGGGGCATAACTATGGCTCTGGACTCTTTGCAACATGTGCTGCTCAAACCCGACTCTCATGTGGCTACAGCCTGCCATGGCGGTAGACTCCCGTGGTCTCACATAGTGGTCTCACGTACTGGATTATTTTTCACTCCCTTGTCTCCACTGCTTTGCTGGGGAGTTGGAGCCTGAGGTCTAAGCCCAGCACTGCCACTGACTCTATCCCTGTGTGGCTCAGCAGTTCCCTGAAGTCGGTGCCTCCATCTCTTCTGTCAAACCAGCCAGGACAGAATACTGTGGTTGGGGGAATATGACATTAGCCAGGGACTCACGTTAGACCCTCTCTCTCACTGTCCCTTCATTCCTGTGTGCACACTGCTTGGGGAAATCAGGTTGGAAATGAAGATCATCAAGGGCTCCAGCGGCACGCCAAGGCTCAGCTACACAGGGCGGGACGACCGTCACTTCGTGCCCACAGGCCTCTACATCGTCAGGACTGTGAACGGTGGGTGATGAGTGGCTGCCTGCTGTGCCCACCCCTTCCCAGCCAGGCTCACTGGCCAGCCCCTGCCAGAGCCGGTGCTGTGGGCTCCCTGCTGAGGTGGGCGGGACCAGGCTAGCACTTTGCTGAGGAACGTGGTACAGGCATTGTGTTCCCTGGGCCTCTTCTGTTCTCCCAGGGCTGGGAGCTGGGGTATGGAAGATGAACTTGTAGATTGAAAGATAGAGGCCTGCGTGATGCTCTCAGCAGGCGGCAGCAGGTCCAGGAAGACCAGCTTGGTCCCTGTCACCCCTGTAAGCGGCGATGCTGCCTCTTGGGGGTGAGGCCGCTGAGGGGTCTTCCTCACGGCTGTTCCCCGCCTGGGAGGGGTGTGGCCCCCTGTGCTGCTCAGCCCCTGGATCTTGGGTGCTTCATCCTCTCTGAGCAATTCTGCTCTTTCTCCTCACAGAGCCATGGACTATGGCATTTAGCAAAAGCTTCAAGAGGAAGTTCTTTTACAACAAGAAAACCCAGACATCCACCTTCAGCCTCCCGGCAGACTCCATTGCCCCGTTTCAGTGAGTAGCTTTCTCCAAGCCACCCCTCAGCAGTCTGGGTCCTCCTGCGGGAGCCAGAGCCGAGGCTGGTCCCTGGTACAGGTGTGGCTGAGCCTGGTAGTGAGCTCAGTGAAGAGAGCGATGCCTGGGCCTGCCTGCTAGGAAGGCGGGGGGGGGGGGTCCCAGGTGTGAAGGGCCCACAGAGCAGCCACTGTTCCTATGACATCTGACACCGGCCTGGCGGCGGGGACGTGCTGAGGGGCTCCACCTTGTCCTTTGGGATGGCAGGCTCTGTCAGGAGCAGCATCTGTTTGCCAGGGTGCTAGTCACAGGTTTTGATGGCAGCCCAGTGTGCCTAACATGAGCCACGACCCTTGCTGGTCACCACACTTGGGCGGCCCCAGGGGAGCGGACAGATAAACCAGGACGCCTAGTGCGCATGCGCACCAGTTGGATGCCATTAGCAGCAGCAGCAGCAGTTTGCTGGAAAAAGCAGGTTCTGGGAGGAGCTGAAGGAATTGGTGGCTTGCAGAGAAGACCCTCAACCGGAGTCACCGACAGAACCTCCCCCGCCCCACACGCGCACTTAAACCATCCTTGCCTTAAGTCCTGGAAGCCGGGGTGGGCTAGCAGTCCGTCTCTCGGTCCTAAGTTCAGCCCCTGATGTCTCCTCACACTCCCTCCCAGTGTCTGTTACTATGGCCGGCTCTTCTGGGAGTGGGGAGATGGCATCCGTGTGCACGACTCTCAGAAGCCCCAGGACCCAGACAAGCTGTCCAAGGAGGACGTCCTCTCCTTCATCCAGAGGCACAGTGCCTGAGGCCTGGGATCGCTGTGCGCTGGGCCCCTGCCGAGTGCTGGCACGGGGCCTGCGCCACTGGTACCTTCTTGACCTGGCCACAGGGAGGGTGGCCTCCTCCCCACACATTCCCTGGGAACCGTTTCCCCACCAGGACTCAGCCCGAAGTGCTCCTGAGGGGTAACACACGGCAGAGCGGAAGGCTTGGGCTCTGCCTTCCCTCTGGAATCCTGTAGACTCACTTTTTTGAGTTCCATGCACTGCCCCTGAGGGTGGCCAGGCCCCTGCTTTGCCCAACTTATGTTGGGCCAACCCTGAGTGGGCAGAGGCCCGCTGTCGTGAGCTGGCCAGGATAGCTGTTGTATAAATCAAGGTTTTGTCTCTTGCTGTTTTAATGCTCATTCGTCTCCTCTCCACTCCTCCTGGAGTCCTCCCCAGCCTGGACCTCTGAGAATTCCTGCAGGCCGGGAAGGAGGCTTGAGGGCCCACATTGGGAACCAGGTGTGTGGTCTTTGGTACTAGGTGTGGCTAGAACTCTCCTGGGCCCACCAGATGCCAGGCAGCTCTCGGAGGGCAGGAGGCAGCCTTGAAGACCTGCCTTCTATTCCCGCTGCAGCAGGGGCCCCACAAGTAAGGGGGTACCTCCAGCCCTCTGGCAATCATACGGCCTCTGCCCTGCTACCCTCATCTTGGCCAAGTTTTGAGGTGGAGGTAGCTGCTTGCTATCCTTTTCCTTGCCATTAGGAGATCCCGTCGGCCTGTTTGCCACACGCCAGTCCATCTCCTCTAGAGCGAGAGAGAAGCTGGGCAGCGCTGCGGGGGGCGGGGGGGGCACCCGTGGTGGTTTGTCATGGGAAATGCCTCAGAGACGTAGTGTCCGCTCTCCAGGGCCCCATCTGTGTCAGACTGGTTTCCATGGAGATAGGGCACTGAGGCTCCTGTGAGGTTGGAATGGATTCCACCTGGGGGTCCTCCAGCCAGTTCCCGCCCCCCCTGAGATGCTCCATTTCCACCCAGTTCTGGGTCTATCAGTGTCTTGCAGAATCTTGGATTATTAAAGATAAACATATTTTTAATGCCTGTGTGTCTGTGCTGGGGCTGTTCCGGTTGTCTCGGTGCTGTGAGGTGGGGGACTGGTGTGGGGGACAGCTCAGACGCGAAGTGAGAGGAAGCTCTGCTCGAGACGGGAGGAAGGGTGGCCAGCCGAGCAGAGCCTGGTCAGCCCGGGGCCCAGCAGGACTCCTGCCGCCGCTGCTGCCGCTGCCACTGCCGCCCCGAGACAATGACTGAACTCAGCCCCCCCCCCCCCGCGGGAGGGAGGCACCCCACCCCACCCCACCCCAGTACAGCCACATGGCTGGTGGCACGGTCACAGTCTAGAATCAGCTTGTGTGATTGAAACAACTCACAAAGCAGGTAGTGTCATGGACCAGGGATGAGGGAAGAGGGACATTTTGTTGGCCCTGGTCAGCGACCCCTGAGACTAGGCCCCCCATTCTGCCTGTGCTGGGGACTGCCCTTGTGCTGTGGGGGGAGATGTGAGGTGTTAGCTGCGCCTCCCCACCGGGCTGTGCATTTGACCGGCGGGTTCCCCCAGCGCCTGCCCACCCTTCACAGATCCTGCCGGAGTGTCCTCCTCGCTCAGCGGGCGTTGCCCCCCACCCCCCGGCTCCAGTGGGCCCAGACACAAGTGTCTGCTGCTCCTGCCTTGTCCCCCTCTGCCGGACTCCCTCCCCCCACCTTTGTGAACCCACCTGATTTACTGACTGCTGTCACCATAGGTCAGTCAGCCCAGAGGCCTCCGCCCTGCTGACCTCCTGAAGACAGATGACCTCAGCTCCTCGGACCTCCAAGACCACCTCAAGCCCCGAGCTGCCCTTCAGTGCACAGGCTACATTTTATTTTCTGCCATTACAGGCCATGGCACTGAGTGGTGGGCATGCGGTGCGTTTGCGGGCCGCAGCACGCTGCCTGGGGAGGGGCCCAGGGACTGCTCCACCTCTGTTGTGAATTCTACACCAGGAGCTTGGCATCCTGACGCAGGATGCTTCCCCTGCGGCGCCACACCACGTGTACTGAGCAGAGTGACCCGCGCTCTTTATTGCGTCTCCCTTGGGCGCTAGGAGGAGCCAGCACCGTGTCCTTCCACACACACGGCCCACGGCCAGCCTGGGCCAGGCGGGCAGGTCTTTGAGCACCGGTAAGGGAGAAGGGTGCCCTGCACCTTGGTCCACTGGTCTTGGTCCCAAGCAGAGAGCCATGGCAAAGCAGGTGCTGGCAGAGAATCCCAGACTCACATGGTCCAGTGTGCATAGAGCAGGGCCAGGAGGATGAAGATGGCCACTGAAAGCATGGTGTTCTTCCAGTTCTCGTGCCGAAGCAACTTGAGCTCCTTTTCTGGGAGGAAAGGGGAAATGGGATAGTCGGCTCACCAGTTAGCCTTCCCATCCCAAGATGCTCAGACACTGCAGAATAAGACACTCTGCTTTAGCCACTCCAGCCCGTGCCCTTGATCTCCCATAGCCGCAGAACCTGCACATTTGGGCTAAATTAAAAGTCATGGTGCTTCCAGGCACTGGTGGCTCATGCCTATAGTCCTAGTTACTCAGGAGGCTCTGATCTGAGGATCAGGGTTCAAAGCTAGCCCAGGCAGGAAAGTCTATGAGACTGTCTCCAATGAATTGCCAGAAAACTGTAAGTGGCGCTGTGGTTCAAGTGGTAGAGCACTTGCCTTGAGCAGAAAGAGTCTCAGAGACAGTGTCCAGGCCCTGAGTTCAAGCCCCACAGCTGACAAAATCATGGTGCCAAATTCTGAGCAACCACTGCTCTTCAAGTGCAGTGGGTGTTGGAATCACCAGAAAGGCCACACTTGAAGGGCAAAGCATGCTGGTGGTGGGATGTCCTGGTAGAATGTCACTCATTAGGGCTCCTTCCAGGAGAAACTGAGGGCAGCTAAGACCCATGTGGGCCTCCCCAGCACCTGCCCTCCCTAGCCTGGCGTAGCAGGAACTCAAGACCCAGAAAGGAGGCAGAGGTCCAACGCCGCTATACTTTCAGGGGTAAGGACCTCCCCCCTCCCCCCCCAGGCCTGGTCTGGGTTGATTTGCATTGGTGTTCTTGGGTGCATCCATGGCACGGCTGCTCACTGTCAGGGCTCTCCCTGCTCTGCCCCGGGTGCCCAGAAGATGGCAGCATCACTCCACCCACAAGAGCCTGGTCTATGCCCACAGGGGGCTGCTCTGTTCCCACTGCAGGGGGTTCCTGATGGCAGCTTGGGGTGTGGGGATGGGCGGGGACAGACATGGGGCCGAGGTGGACATAAGGTTCTGGACCTGGCTGCAGCCACACCCCTCCATACCATACCGAGCCACTAGGGAACCTTATGCTCCTTTGCAACAAAGAACAACCCTCCTAATCCTGGGGCTGGGTTGGAGGGGAACTTTCTTACCGAAGTTGGAGGCTTTGCTCATGAGGCTGTTCTTCTCCTTCTCCAGAGACCGCCTGTGGAAGGGCGAAGTTTTATAGCTTAAGTCCCTGGGGAGACGTGGGGGGTGGGGATGGGCTGAGGGTCAGGCCAGGGACCCATACCCTGTGCCTCAGGCCCAGCCCACACTGGGTGCCCAGGGTGGGTAGTGGGCAGGGAGGGGCCAGAGGGCGTTACCTGTCCTCTGGGCTCAGCTCTGCCCAGTCAAGCCTGGCGTTGATGGCCTCCAGCTCCTTCCGACACCGGCTCAGTTTCTCCTCCAGCCCGTCAATCTGAAACACACGGCAGGGGCTGCGCTAAAGCCTTGCTGCTTCCTCCAAACACGGGCAGAAGAGGACGCTGCTAGGGGTCTTCCTTGGCAGGTGCCCTACTCAGCCCCCCCCCCGCCTTTCCTGGGAAGAACCCGACATGCCTTGCCTAAAGTCCCCCCCCCCCCACAGCAGGGCAGTGGGTGCTGCTCAGGGCCTCACTGCTGTCCTGATCCTCTAGGCCACGCGTGGGCTTGGGGGGGGGGCAGTCCCTGGGCCATCGTCTCCCTGGCACAGTGCCCAATTGGGCTCATAACGGGGCCTCCAGAGGTACCCGCACGGGGGGGGGGACCTGCCTCCACGCAGGACTGGAGGGACACACGTGCTGTGGGAGGCTGCAGGCACTCCATCCGTGAGGTGCAGACCTGGCGGGGACACGAGGCCGAGGTGTTTGTATTTCCCTCGGACAGGCTTCATCTTGGAAGCCAGGGTAACAGACATGTCATAAAAATGAGTGAAAACCATTTCCAGACAACTTGTACCTCTAACTTGTTTCTTGTGTAAAAAACATTACTCTTGGCTAGGAAGGTGGCTCAGTGGTAGAGCGCTTGCCTTGTATGCCTGAGGCCCTGGGTTCGATTCCTCAGCACCACATAAGCAAAAAGAAAAAAAACTGGAAGTGTCACTGTGGCTCAAGTGGTAGAGCGCTAGCCTTGAGCTGAAGAGCTGAGGGACAGCGCCCAGGCCCAGAGTTCAGGCCCCACAACCAGACCCAAAACAACAAAAAAAAATTACTCTTCATCAAGGTGGATGGAATTTGTGAAGCAAAATAGCTACTGAGAGGTGAGATGCCAAAAATATGTTTTGTTTTGTTTTTTAATGCTGATATTGGGGCTTGAATTCCAGGCCTCAGTTTCGGCTTGCTTGCTCTCCATTAGCATCTGCCACTTAAGCCATATCTCCAGTCTGGCTTTTTGCTGGTTAATAGGAAATGGGAGTCTCACAGAATTTTCTGCCTGAGTTGGGCTTCAAACTGTGATCTTCCAGGTCTTATCCTCCTGGGAAGGCTGGCCAGAGCCTGGGAATCCCAGGTCAGGTCTGTATTTGGGGAGGGGGGGGGTGCTGGGCATCTGGGGAGGTATTTTCCAAGTGTCTCAGCCTCTGGTACAGATGACACACCGGCCACCCTTCCCTGCGGCCTGGCCACTGCCAACTCCAGCTCAGTTGGCCGGGCCCGGTGGGAGGAAGCCCCTGCAAGTTTTGAGTTAACTGCCTGGTTAATTGTGCTGTTTCTCTGCAAATGGTCACCTGAAGGGAGGGCTGTCCTGGGCAGGGGTCCGTGGGGAGGCCGAAGACCTTCCTGGAACACTGTGGAGCTGGCTGGGGGACAGCGCAAGCCTGATGCCAGGGGTCCAGGCCACCCTGTCGTCTGCCCATACAGCCCAGTCCTCCAGAGTTCCTGTCTTCTACGGCATAGAAACCACAGTCTGGGCTGGAGTCTGGCTTCGGTGGGAGAGTGTTTGCCCTGCAAGTGTAGGGTTGGGAGTTCAACCCCCAGTGCTGACACCCAAAACCAGAAAGCACAAAAGCACAGGGGAAGAAAGGGGAGGGGGATGGAACCAAATTCTAGGCTGGAACCCAAGGGAAGCTAAATTCATGTCTGCCTCCTCCCCGAACCTGGTGGGAGCCCCCCCCCCCCGCCCCAAGCTGTCCTTTTGAGAGGCTGAGGAAAGTCGATGCGCACCCCTGCCTGCTGTGTGTATCCAAGCCCGTCTTTTCCAACTGCAGCCCCAGTCCACTCATGTCTGTGACCCGCCAGGCCTCTAAGGATGCCTGAGACTGCGGCTCCCATCTTGGAGTGCGGTGCCACCCTTCTCTTGGTGTAGGGCCTGACAAACCCAATCTTCACTGCTGGAGTGGGTGGAGGCTGGGCGTGAGTGGCTCGGGCCGGGCCGAGGACACGGTTGAGTCTCGGGGAATGACTGGCAGCCGAGCCCTCCTGTCATGCCACAGCTGCCCACTGGCAGCTAGGAGGAGGAACAGCTGTGCTTGCACATAATTTAGGCAGAGCCCAGTCCCAGCGCAGCTCGGTGCCCAGCCTTGTCCCCTGGGCCAGGCCCAGGTCTGCAAGTCATTCTAAAAGGGGGAAGGGCACGGGTTGAGGATTTCCGTCCGTAAACCCCTGGAAGGCCCAAACAAGTGGTAATTGCCTCGGAGCGAGTCCGGAACGCACGCTAAGCAAAACTTTACAATTCAGCCTGGCAAACCCCAAGTGGCCAAGCCAGTCTGCCATCGAGCTCTGGACAGGGCCTGAGGAACTGGCGCTCGGGGGCCTTTATCTGCACAAGCCCAATTTATTCGCAGTCCCACTGACTATCCCCACTTTCATTTGCCTCTTGTTAATGAGGCTTCAGTGGGCAAACACAAATCAAGGTTTTAAGGCCAAGTTCTAACCTCCCTGTATGAGCGTGCACGCCCCGCTGACTTCCGGCTCCTTTCTACAGCGGCACGTCCCTCCAGCGAGGGAGGCCTGGGCCGCGAGGCGCCCTGCAGGCCACAGCCCAGGCGTAGGAGACCCCGCAGGGTGCCCAGCCCGGCCCGGCTGAGGAAGCCCTTGAGAATTAGAGCAGCTCCCAGCAGCCGTAAAGATGGGGGACCCCCGGGGACCTGGTGCCTCTCATCATTGTGACTGGGGTCCACAGTGGTGGCTAGAAAAGGCGGGTGGGGAGACAGAAACAGGCCATAGAGATTTCTCAGTCAGCGCTCCACTCTGTGCCCGGGGATTCCGCACTCTGCAGTCTGCTGCTCGCTGTGGTCGCTGGGTCATTCCTTCTGCCGCGCTACGGGCGGCAGCGGACAAGACAGGAGCAGAGGATAAGAAGGCAAACGCTAAGAAGATCCTAGAAGTTGAAGGGGAAGAGCTGGGCAAGCAGTTGGGAGCCCAAGTGTGTAGAAGCCTAAAAACGTGGTTAGGTGTCGTGGCTGTCTGCTTGGGCCCTGGCCGGTGCTGGCATTCGCTGTGGATGGCAGGCGAGTCGCTCACTCCCGTCCTCGTGTACTGCAGTGGCGTTGCACAGGCCAGCGCGGGGCCGCGCGGTGTGGTCCACAGGCTTTACATGGGGAATGGTGTTCACTGGATCTTTGGGGAATTGGTAAAAACCAACTCAATGGGTAGCAAGAGTGAGCAGTGGGGGAGGGAGGTGTGCTGGTTGGGGTGGGCGGTGGGGGGAGCCCCTCTGGCAGGGATCCGGCCTGCGGGTCTCCCGCGCCTCGGGGGTCAGCCCCCTCGCTGGCTGGGGATGAGGTGCTCCGGGGAGCTGCGCTCCGGCCCGGGCGGGGCCGTGCTGGCGAGGCTGTGGCGCAGGCATGGCGGCTGAGTGGAGCCCGAGCGTGACAGGACAGGGTGGTGTGGAGGCAGAGGGCAGCCGAGCGGGCACGGGGGGTGTGGACAGTAGGGGAGACCAGCAGCCGGCCTGGCAGGGGAGTCATGTGCAGAGAGAAGCCCAGAGACCCTGAGCGAGTCCAGAGGGGCAGGGAGGAGAGGGGGGAGAGGGACGGAAGGGAAGGGAGGACTCTGAAGGCCAGCACCTCTGGGCACCTGGCTGCAGGCTGGCCAGCAGCTCAGCTGACCCGTGGTGTCAGGAGGGTGAGCGGGCAGGGCATGCGGGTAGCAGCTCCTTCTCTACCCAGACCAACAGTGGCTAAAAACTGCCCTGAGGATGGCTGGAGAGGAGGGGCTGGCAGGGAGGGGAAGGGGAGCAGGGAGAAGGTGCACCCCTCAGAAAGGTGCTCAAGGCCTGGGGGAGCCCTGGCCATGAGGCCCCAGGACACGTGCAGATTAGCAGAGAAGGCTCAGGAGTAAGGCAGGCTGTTGTCCGGGTACTGCTTCTCGCCATCTGAGCAGGACTTGAACTCAAAGCCAGGGCGTGACTGCTAATGTGGAGCCTGTCGGAGAGGAGAGTCCCAGACCAGGGCATCTCCACAGCCCTGGAGTGCCCCGGGGGGGGGGGCTGGAATCAAGGCTGCAGCCAATCAGAGCCTCGGCTCCCATCGGCAGGTGCCAGGGAAGAAAGGCGTTCTTCCTGCCAGTCTCGGGGCAGGGCTCCTCCGGCAGTCAAGCAGAGGCTATTTGCCCGGGGCCACAGCTGGCAGTTCCGTAGCCCCAGGCCAGATAAACTGAATCCCCTCAGCCGGGGAATATCACCTCACTCTCGGAGCTTTAGGCAAGGCTCCCTGGGGTCCCATAGGCCATAAAACCACTGTGTTAAGAGAAATGGTAAAATTCATCTGAAATCCCCACGAGGGGATTTCCAGTGTTCTCAGTGTGGAGCCTCCAGGAACGAGGCCCGGAATGAGACTCCTTGGAGTCTGGGAACCTGGTGCCTCTCTCGTGGAGAAAGCGGAGCACAGCGGCTGAGGGCTGGCCCCGCGGGCCGCACCCAGCCTGGCTGCCGGGCTCCGGCGGCTTCCCTCCACGCGGGAGTCCACAGAGCATCTACGCTCGGCCCACGGCCTCAGAGCCTCTGCCAGGGCCAGGCCTTCTGGAGAGGCAAGGCAGGCACCTCTGGGCTCCATCCAGGAAGGGCCCGGCTCCCAGGGGCTATAGCCACACAAGGCGTGAGGAGGGCGCTGGAAGCGGGCTGGCCTCCAGTCAAGTCAAGGCCTGAGCTCACCTGCAGCTGCCTGGCCAGGTCCTGGCTGTCACTGACAGCATCTAATGAAGAGCCAGGCGGTGAGTCCCTGAGCCCAGCTTGTCATGGGGTCTCCGGAGTCAGGATGACACAATGTGAGTCAAAGCAGGCTCTGGAAACCAAGAGTCCACTCACAATGAAAGCACACGGTAACAACGCCAGCGCCCCAGCAGCACGTTCACAGGCGCTCACGGGAGGCATGGCAAGCGTAGCATCTCACACTCCCGTGTGAAGTGACTTTCCCAGAGCCACACAGGCCGTCCAGGTCTGCGCCCTTCACCATCACCCCCATCAGAGAGAGAAACGTCAGCCCTGAGCAACTCCGACCCCTGACCCCACCTGCACCCTCTACCCTGCACACGCCCTGCAACGGGCAGCCACAGGTCTGCAATCTAGCCACATACCCTGTAGGAAGGGGGCTGTGGCCACCACACACACACACACACACACACACACACACACACACACACACTGCAGTGGCAGTGCCCGGGTCTGAGTCTGGGTCTCTGCTTCTGAGCCTACCCTCTTTCCACCACATTAAGCCCTTTTGCCACCATCCCTCAGGCAAAAATCCCTGACCAAGAAGGTTCTGGAAACAGTCATTCCTACAGCACAGATAAAGCCCTGTGAACTGTGCTGGTCTGACTTCAGCAGCCCCTCTACTCGGAACGACCTTGTGCCGGGCTGTTGGTCTGTCCACACAGCAGATGTGCTGTCAGAGGCCGGCCTGGCATTCGCGGGCTTTGAAACACGGGGGCCAGGAGCTGGGTGTCTGTGCTCGCGTTGAGCCTACACCCCACTTCACAGGCACCCCAGGAAGCCTCCTCCAAACCACCAAACTGTCAAAGCTGCTCCAAAGGCACACAAAACACATCCAGTTGGGAGAGGGAGAGCGTGGGCTTGCGGCTGATAAGCCCCCCGCCCCCCAAGAGTATCAAAGCCTTCCTCTTCTGGCTAATCCACAGTGCAGTGGCCTCCGTTTCATCTCCAGCCGCAGCAGCCTGGGGACCGCTGGGAACCGGGTTTCTGGAAATCTGCTGTTTTTTCACACATCGGGAGGCCCCAGGACATTTATTATAATGGGTAAATCGGCCAGAGCACAGGCCCAGATGGTTCCTGGCAGGAGTGCTGGAGCTTTCCATCTGGGGCCTCCAGGCCACACATGGGGAGGAGGGGGGTGAGGGGGGGCTTCAATTTTCCAGGTGACCAGCCTCAGACCCCAGAGGGCCGATCTAAACCCAAAGGGCCGACTCCTCTGACATGTCTTGAGGTCCTCTAAGGGGGCGAGTCATCAGGCTCTGTGCAGGTGGGAAGTTCCCAAATCAACAGGCCCCGGAAGGTTCTCCCCAGCGCAGGGCATGGGAACACCCGGCCCTCCAGAATCAGTGACCCCTGTTCAAGGAATCGCAGAGTGAGCCAGAGGGCTGGTCCCTTTTCTAGACACTTGCCCGCCCAGGTGAGGCACGGCTCAAGCTCAGAGCCACAGTCGCCCACAGGAGGCGCAGGTACCCTGGAAATCCCCCGACGGCCAGTCAGTCCTTGCCTGAAGCCTTCAGCTACCCCTGGGCCAAAAATGTTGCTGGGGGTTTGTTTTCTCTTCTTGCTCCCAATATATGTTTCTTGATAAATTAGCAAAAAGCTTCTGCATCACTGAAAGGCTCCGAGCACTTTTCAAGAACTGGCATCCACTCCGAGCCTTATGAATTCATTAATTAAGATGCTGGCAAACTGCCACTCCACACACGCCGCCATCCAGCCGCGTTAGGTAATGAGGTTTTAGTCTCCTGACCCCCGTCAAGTGGAACAGCGCCAGACGCAGGCTGCCGGGAGAAATCACCTGCCCGCCGGCGACCTGTGGCTCTCGCCTGCCGCAGGTGAGGCTCATTTAATGGTCAGTGGGCCCTGAAGAGCCCGCATGCTGCCAGCCTCTCCCCAGCACCTCGCCTCGGCTCTAAACACCGGCGCCATGACCTCTGCCCATCCGACGGCCAGCCAGCACCGCCAGCGTGGCAGGTTCAAGGGCCGCCCCTTGCCTCTCAGGCCAGTGGAGCAAACCAGTTAATGGCTGCCACTAGCTGCTTCTAGCCTTTGTCTGAGGAAGGTGCTAAGTCCATAGCGTTGTGCAGAGAACGGCTCCACCAGACTCGCTGCCCCCTGAGCATAACAGGCCTAGCATGCCCGTGCTCATGCTGGCTGGTCACCAGCCCCCTTCAGCCTACTACCTCTCCTCAGTTCTCAACCATCCTTCCCTCCTAGTAAGAACTCCAGAAAAATGTAAACCACTCCCATTGACGTGTGTGTGTGTGTGTGTGTGTGTGTGTGTGTGTGTAAGTGCCAGTACTAGGGCTTGAACTCATTTTGTGCAAGGCTGTCACTCTACCACTTGAGCCACAGCCCCGCTTCTAGCTTTTTTTTTTTCTTTTTCTTTCTGGAGGTTTATTGGAGATAAAGTCTCCCAGACTTTGCCACCTGCACTGACTTTGAACAGGGATCCTCAGATCTCAGCCTCCTGAGTAGCTAGGATGACTCATGTGTGGCATTGGTGGCCAGCTTTCCATTAACTTTTTTTTTTTTGGCCAGTTCTGGGTCTTGAACTCAGGGCCTGGGCACTATCCCTGAGCTGCTTTTGCTCCAGGCTAGCTCTCTACTAATTGAGCCACAGCACCATTTCCAGCCTTTTCTGTTTATATGGGACTGAGGAATCCAACCCAGGGCTTCAATGCTAGGCAAGCAAAGCCACCTTCCTGGTAACTTTTGCTCCAGATACAAGCAGTTGGCCAGCACGGCGCTGACTCCCAGCCCCTCCTCCTTTGCTCATCTCCACTGCAGACGCTGGAAAAGCGCGGCACAGGCTTCCCCAGCCTCCCGGCCATGAAAGCCAGACAGGCATGACCCACTTCTGGCCAATGAGAGGTTCCAGAAATCAGCTGGGAGACTCCTGGGAGGGCTTAGGCTCTACTAATAACAGAAGGACAAATAGTAGTACCATTTCTTTCTCCTTCTTGCCTTCAAAAAAAAAAAAAACACAAAAAACCAGTTGAATATGCCACTGGAAGTGTGGCAGCTATCTCGTGGCTATGAGGACTGAAAGATGAACCTTAGTATTGTGGCTAGATAAGAGCTGAGCTTCTGAAGCCATGTGAACAGCCACTCACCCACACATGTCTAGCAGGGTAACCAGTATGCTCCTATTTGCTGAGGTCCCCAAGGCCATTGTTCTGTAACTTGTAGACAAATGCTTCCCAAACAGAAGCATACTAGCGACCACAGCCAACTTATGCCACAGCTAACATACCTGGTGATTTCAGACCAGCTAGTCAAGGGGAAAGCTAAGGACACCAGGTCAGCATAGCTACAAAAGACATGTGCCATGACCAAATCACAGCTCAGTACTCTCACAGATTAAAAAGTGAGTTCTATATCAGCCCCCCACTTCCTGTCCCTGTAGACTGAAGTACATTTCTCTTTAATGAAGTACACTCAAGTCAGGGCCAAGCCGGGCCACTGGTGGCTCCCAGCCACTCAGGAGGCTGAGATCTGAGGATTATAACCTGAGAGGAAAATCTGTGGGACACTTATCTCCAATTAACCAGCAAAAAGCTGAAAGCAGGGCTACGGCTCAAGTGGCAGAGTGTCAGCTTTGAGTAGAAAAAACCAAGTGAGAACACAAGGTCCGAAGTTCAAGTCCCAGTGCCGACACCTCTCTCTCTCTCTCTCTCTCTCTCTCTCTCACACACACACACACACACACACACACACACACACACACACGGCCAGTGATTTCCCTTTGGGAAATGAGAAATCATTCCAAATATACTCAGAACTTACAAGTTGCTTCCAATTCTAACATCTCACCAGGTGGCAAATGAGTGGGAGAAAGAGGCCTCAAAAGGAGCTAGGAGTGCGGGAGGGTGGAAGGTGTCTCGGATGTCCGAGAGGTAGCTGCAGCTGGCCTGCTCAGCCCCGGGGTGAGTGCCGCCTGCCTGGTAATTGCTTCATTACAACAAGTGCAGTCTGTTTGCAGGTGCTGAGATCACTCACTTGTGGGGTTTTATTGCACTCGTCAGATTAACAAACATTTTTGATTAAATCACCACTTCATTGGCTCCGAGCACACGACTTTTAATAAGAGGACAATATCTACTGCTACTGAGCATCAGAGCACATTCAATACTCAACCCCGCTGGGGGCGACTGAGAAGCGAAGAGGAGACACAGCCAGATGCCAGCCTTTTCCTAAGGCACAGAGTCGCAGATTTCAAAACTGTGAGTAACCAAGCAAAAAAGTCGCCTTAGAGACTAGATGGCAAACACCTATGTATTTCTATGTATTTTAAAATATCTATGCAAGTATCAACAAAAATACATCTAGGAATATCAAGAAGATTAAGAAACAGAGAAAAAACAGGGCACTGGTGGCTCATGTCTAGCTACTCAGAAGGCTGAGATCTGAGGGTCCTAGTTTGAAGCCCTATCTTCAATGAACCATTAAAAAGCCAGAACTGGAGGTGTGGCTCAAATGGTAGAGCTCTAGCTGTGAGCAAAAAAAAGCCAAGCCCAAAGCTTGAGGCTCTGAGTTCAAGTCTGGTAATGGCACAAAAGGAAAAAAGAAAGGGAGATGCAAATACTATGGAACTCAAAACACTTAAAAAGTCTAAACGGAAGGCATGCACAACCCTTATCTGGGCACAGTTTGTAACTCCTAGCTCAGTTCAGTTCAGGTCCTTCATATTGCAGATAGTGAATTTAAGACCCAAATAAATGTGCTGAAACAGTCATGGTATGAAGATGTGAAAGAACCACAAAGGCCAAGAAAAAGACTGCTGTTTATCAATCACCCACCGAGCCAGGCTCACGCGGGACACTTTCCACCTATCTACCATCTCATTTAATGGCGACAGCCACAATGTAAAAGAGGTACAATTTGCAATGGAGACAGCAAACTGTCTATTCAATGTACCAGCGGGGCACGGGCGGGGCCTGCTGGCTGATGAGTGGATTTCCCAGCCTCCTTTGCAGGTATGTGTGGGCCACTGAATCTTAGTTCTTGCCAAAGAAGATGAGCAGTTTGGGTCCAGGATCCTTAAGACAGTGGGTAGTGCCTCCACCCTTCCCCTGCAATGGGCTGTGTACTGGTTTCACTGATAAGGTGGTAACAGGACCTGGGAGATGGCAGAGCCACAAGATGGTAAATCTGACAAAGCACCAGTCCCGTTACTCTAGACCAGAGGTTGGCAAATTAAGGCCTAGGAGCCAAACATGTCTTTTGTAAGTGAAGTTTTTGTTTTTGTTTTGAGAAAGGGGGTCTCCCTAGGTAGCCCAGGCTGATCTGGAACTCAAGATCCCCCTGCCTCCCCCTCCTGAGTGTACCAGCATGCTCAGCTATCAGTAGCGTTCCTGGAGCACCGTCAGTCCCTCCCGTATCACCCACGCTTGCCTTCGCGTTAATACAGCAGCTCTGAATGTAGGTGGCTCTCACTTGTGGTAGTTACGTTCTTTTAAATTTATTTTGTTGTTGTTTTTGGTTTGTTTTTTTTAAAACTGTACTTTTGGGTTGGGAATGTGGCTTAGTGGTAGAGTGTTGGCCTAGCATGCATGAAGCCCTGGGTTTGATTCTTCTGCACCACATAAACAGAATAAACCAGAAGTGGTGATATGGGTCAAGTGGTAGAGTGCCAGCCTTGAGCAAAAGATGCCCAGGGACAGTATCCAGGCCCTGAGAACAAGTCCTAGGACCAGCAAAAATTAAAAACTGTAATTTTTATCTTTTCTTTTTTGGTACTGGGGATAGAACCTGGGATGTTGCGAGTCCTTTGCCACAGAGTTACATTCTAGCCCATGTTCTTTTAAATTTGACACTGGCACTGACGTAGCAAATACTGAACCAGGCGGGGTTCTCACGGGTTCTCACGAGGCTCTCGCCACATTTTCATCAATGAATCCATACAAAACTTTTTTTTTTAATTTGTGTCTCTGTATAAAGCGATCTTATTTCTTGTTGCTTCATTACTACCGAAATCACAGCCAATGGCACCTAACAGTACTGAGCGTATCATGCCTGAAAATAAGTTTATTCAACAGCCTATCTGTCTTCATGTGGCACATCACAGCCTTTGAACACTACACAGCACTTCAGCAGTATGCTTAGGGGCCACTTAACGCAGCAAAATCACCAATAAAAAGCACAAAAAATGCAAAAATCATGGCACTAAATAGACCATAAAAAAGACATTTGTTTATAGAATGATGGCTTACATGGAGGCTCAGCAGCACTGGTTCAAGCTTAGCTGGAAATGTGGAACTCAGGTGACTCCATTTTTTTTTTTCTACTCTTGATTTGCCTGTGGATGATCACCAACGTGATGCAAGTATTGATTTGGGGAGAAACAAATTTTAGCCAGGAGGGAAATTTTGGAATCTATGAATACTATAGTTATAATTGAGACCACTACTCTGCCCACAAAGCCTAAAATATAGACAAGATTTTCTTGTTCTTGAAGATACTAAGTTTGGGGAATTCTCTCTTCCAGCAGCTCTGTTCTAATATAGGCTACAAAATCTATGTCCTTCCCACTATACAGCTTTTCACCACCTTCCTGTGTGTGTGTGTGTGTGAGTGTATGTGTGTGTGTCCTGGGGCTTGAACTGTTCCTTAAAGCTAATTGTTCTACTACTTGTGCCACAGCTTCACTTTTGGCTTTTTGGTGGTCAATGGAGATGAGAGTCTCACAGACTTTGTCCTGCCAAGTCTGGCTTTGAACTGTGATCCTCAGATCTCAGCCTCCTGAGGATTACAGGCGTGAGCCACCGGTGCTGGGCGGCTCTCCCTTCTCCCCCCCATGCACTCCGGGTAGTTCTTCCCCTTCTTCAGCCTGGGAATCACTTTTTAGGTGGTAGACTGATGACGATCATTTCCCTGCATCTCTCTGACAACCTCTGGGAGGATGCTCTGGGGACCGGAGAGATGGGAAGAAAGTCCCCTGTCCAGGGAGACCACCGGGGCAGGACTCCACGCCAAGGCCCCCGTCCCGCAGGGCCTCCAGCTTCGCCAGCCCCGCGCCCCATCGCGCCCGGCTGGTAGTGAGGATCAATCCGGAGGACCCAGCGGCCACTCCGTGCGCATCCGTGGGCTTTCCCTTCCATGGACGGCAACTTATTTTGAAACCCTTTGGTAACACCGCTAATTCTAGAATTTTCTTTACAAAGTCCGCAGGTTCTCCAAGTAATTCCCAAGCTACGAGCTTTGGACGCTCGGGGGCTCCCCGTCCCCGGGCCGGCGCTCGGAGCCCCCGCTGCGGCGGCGTCCACCGGCCCCCTCGGGCGCCCCCATCTCCACGCCCCCCTCCGGCCCCCCCCCCCGTCCCACGTCCGCCCCCTCCCGCCTGGGCCCGGCCTTCTTTGGGGCTCCCCTGGGGTTTCCCATCGGCCGCCTCCGCCCCCGGGAGCGTGCGAACCTCTGGCACTCCCGTCGTGCCCTCTGACCTCCGGGTCACGACCCCCCACCCTGGCGCCCCGTAGGCCCTCTCCCCACCCCCTGACCCTCACTCCAACCCGCGTCGCCCTCGCTTCCTTCCTGTGGCCCCTCTTCCAACATGGCAGCCGGGCCGATCTGCTACCCGGCGGCCGGAGAAGGCACCCAACGACGCGGCCTCACCCCCCACTGGTCCCCTCACCTCTTGAGCGACGCCCAGATTCTCCCGCTTCTTTTTAGTCATGTTGCTAGCCGGGATCCCCCTCCCAGTCATTACGGGACACGCCCACCGGGCCCTACTGCGCACGCGCAAATCCTCGTACTTCCTTTTCATTGGTCGTCGAGGCAGGGAAGGGGTGGGGCTAATCGGTCGCCATCTCGGTGAGGGGCGCGGCCTCCTTGCGGCGGCCATGTTGGTGAGGGGCAGCGTCCGCTTGGGGGTGAGGCGTGGGGAAGGCCTGTGGAGGACCAGAGGGTGGCCTGTGTAAGGTCCGCTCCTGGATGGCCAGCAGACTCCACCCTCCTCGCAGCAAAGTCTCCACCCAGTACC
>NW_012267336.1:1798625-1823530 GCF_000151885.1 Dipodomys ordii | reverse complement strand
CTCTACCACTGAGCCACCTTCCCAGCCCCGCTTTTTTTTTGTTGTTGTTGTTCAAGGATAGTACTCTACCGCTTGAGCACAAATTGGTAATTGGAGATAAGAGTTTCGGGGGTTTTCCTGCCTAGGCTGGCTTTGAGCCACTATCCTTAGATCTCAGCCTCCTGAGTAGCTAATGGTACAGGTGCCCAATGGAGGGGATATTTTTTACTTACTGCTGAATTGGTATCCAGTATCTTCTTAAATTAAACCAAATCCTAGACAATCCAAGTGAGATGGTAAAGTAAATGTGAGATGATATTGTGAAAAACAAAAGGAGAGGGATCTAAATGTTGTTGAAAATGCAGATCACTTGATGCTACAGGATCCCTTGAGAAGAAACTTCTTTCAGACATTGGTGACAAGATGGTGGCCCTTCCTGGCGTACCAACAGGCCTTTCTCGTACAGCTGCTGTTGCCAAAGGAGGCTCAGGCCTGAACTTGTCTGGGATTGGAGCACAGCTTCCCATGTCCTAGAGTTTTCCCCTGGCCTTGTCTCCCTCCACTCTATCATGTTTTCTATTTTTATCCCACTGTATTGTGGGAATTTTGGTAAGCTCCCTCAAATCCATTTTTGAAGCTCAAAGGAGAATGAATAAATCAATAGGTACATCCTGTGTTTGTAAACACGGCACTTCCTCCTTTCTAAAGCAATTTCCATATCCTTCAGCTGACTCGTTCATCTCCATCTTAAATGCAGAAAACTGAGGTAAGTCCAAGAGTGAAGAGCCTTACAGAACCAGACACTGAGGGCCACACGGACTCCTATGAAGAAGGTAATATAAAGCAAGTAGTTGGTGATTTGTAGAAATGGGAAATTGGGTTTGGTGTTGTCAGAAGAAGATGCAAATTGGGGTGACTCTGACATTGGTGAACCCCCCCCCAGATGTTTACCTCTGAACTGACACACCTCTCCCAAGTTTGTTTGTTTTTTTAAACATGGGTGGCACATGACCTAAGTTGGGTGGCTAATTGTAGAACCACATGCTCCTGGCCATTGTGATTGGTTCAGAGAGTAGATCATGTGACCCGAGTTGGCCCAATCACAGTGCTTCCCTGAGTATTTTTTTTTCCATCTGCAGCTGGGAAATAAAATGCCATCCCTGCTTTAATCAGAACTGCCAGGACGTGATTCTGAAACTGCTGTGTCCTCTTTTGAGCTAAGAAGCTTGTATGGAGGCAAGCAGCCCATACAGGGCATTGGGAATGACACAGGACAAGAGAGAAAGCCAAGGTAAGGTTTGAAACCTGGGTTCCAGGTGCCTGTGGCCCATCTTTGCCCTTCCTAGAATACAGGCGAGTTAATTCTTTTTTAAAAAAGTAATACAACTTGAACTAGGGCTCTTTCTTTTACTACCTAGAGATCTCATCATTCATGTAATTTTTAGGCTGAGGTTGGTTTGTGGGATTTTTTCCCCCCTTCTTCTCTCCCCCACCAGAAGTTCTGTGAGAAGCCAAGATTTGGTCTTCAGGCTCCACAACGCTGGAACCTTGATGTGTAGCTTTTTCCAGTGGGGTTAGGCGTCAGGACATAGTCGCCATAGGTCTACGCAGAGCTGTACTATAAACAAAGGCAGTGAAACTCAGTGGTTCTGGAGGGTCGCATCTGTCCCTGTTGTTCCTCAACTGTGTGACCGTGGGAAAGTTGTTTAACTTCTGAGCCCCATTTTCCTTGTCTGTAAAATGGGATAACAATGGTAGCTAAAGGTTCTTGTTAGCACTAAATAACCTGGTGCCAGTGCCTAGCACTGAGTTATGACACCACAACTGTGTTCACTTATGTGAGGTGATTGGGTGTCAAAGTCCCTGAGACGGTCCTGTGAGGAGGCAGAGTGCAGAGTCTCACGTGTGTGTGTGTGTGTGTGTGTGTGTGTGTGTGTGTGTGTGTGAACACTGTGATGTTCAGAGGGGCTCACGTGCGTGAGAGCCCGGATGTGGGACCAGGGAGCCAAAGCAAATGCTTTTCTTTTTGGACCGCACATCCCAGATACCACGGTGCTAGCTATGGTGAGAAAGCTAATTTCACAGCTTAGAAAGGACGTGATCCCTCCGGAGACAGAGTCCATCAGAGAGACCATGGTGTGGCCAGAGGGTTGCCTGGCCAAGACAGAGGAGGCACGCTGGACAGCAGCCCAGAACAAAAGGCTGCTTAAGCTGACATCTCCCGCTGCTGCGGCCAGGGCCTGTCAGCCATCCTTTCCTCTTCTTCCCTTCTGCCAGGAAGCAGCACCCAGACATCTCACACATTAAACTTCTGGAAAGCAGCCTGTCAGAACCAGAAGCTAATAGAGTATGCTACCCACATACCACGCAACACGCAGAGATTAAACACCTACTGTGTGCCGGGCATAGCAAATGTACTAGGCAAACATGGATCAAATCTCTCAGTTTGCAGAGAGAAGACTGTGTGTCCCTGGAAGGAAGAAGATGGCTTTGCTACCGGCTAGAGCGAATTAGTAACTTCATGAAATACCTTCTTGTCCTGGGAGTGTCCATTGCTTTCACAATAGCCTCCCTCTCTGGAGTCTTACCTCACCTTCCTGATTGCAAGTGATTGGACCAGAGGGAAGCCTCTGCCGGTAGCTGGGCCAATTAGATTTTATCTCCCAGGACTTCTATTCAGGAAGGAAGTGGTAAGATTGGGTCTGGAGAGGAGAGATGCAGAATGGCTAACTGCATGATTCCATCATTGGTCCAGTTGTTCGGTCCATCCCTTGCGTGTCCGCCAGTGCCACACAGCCTTTGTCATTCCTCTCTCCTGTTTATCATGGGTGTTTTGCGATCATTAATTTTCTCTTGAAAAACAGGAATCTAAGTTAAGACTGTAGTCTAGTTTTGATTAAAATCCAGGTTCCCCCTAATCCAAGACTTGTGTTTCTCTATGGTCCTGACTGACAGCAGCAATGGCATCCCCAACCATCTCTCAGAACTCCGCCCCTCAAATATGAGTGCGGGTACCCCCAACATACGCAGCCCACCCAAGGGGGTGAAGTCAGTTCTTCAGGGATCGGATCTCTGGGAGGCGCCAAGTTCCTAGATCTCTTAAGCAGCTGCCCCCAGGGTGTGTATGTGTAAATCCCAGAAAAGGGGCAGAGGAGCTGGCTACATGTGCAGGCCCTGGTGCTGGCCTGCTCTGACGAATCCTCCAGCCCCTTCACCCACCGGGCAAGACATCTCAGCCTCCTCCTGTGCTGCCCACCCTGGAGGGTTGTTGGAAGGTTTCATATATGTGTAACTTCCAGACAGTAGCAGGAGACAAATGCTATTGGCTACTCGAGCCACCACCGTTTGTCTTTTGTAAAGGTGGAGCCTGCCAGCTGAACTCACCCAGACCTTAGAGCTTAGCTTTCCCTTACATCTCTCTCGCCACTTCAAGTCCTCTGACACCCACGCTGGACTGATCACATTTTTAGCATGAAAACAAGTTGTGTTCAAAGCCCTAGTGTGCAAGCCGCAGGAAAAGCAAACCATGTCTGCCTTTTGATAAATCTCAACGTGTGTGTGTGTGTGTGTGTGTGTGTGTGTGTGTCAGCCCTTTGAGAAGGCGTCCTATCTGCTCTTACACGCCCCCAGGGAGGGGAGCTGGCTCGCCTGATTGAACTTCACAGCAAACTTTCACTTGGTAATTATTTACTAAGCATCTACTACGAGCTGTGCTCCAGACCAGGGCTGGGGGGACTGGGGGACAGGGGCTGTCAATACAGTGGCAGTCTAGTAGACTGTGTGTTGGAGAGAAATCGGAGGCAGGAGAAGGTACAGCGAACGCGCGGTGGATGGGGGCCTGCGGAGGGCGGGGCCTCTGGCAAGGGAAGCATCAGTTGGACAGAGTTGGGCAGGCAATGTAATTTCACACCCTTTGGATCACAGACATCTGCCAAAGCCAAGTGTTGACAAGGATGCGGAGCCATGAAAACTCCGAGACATGGCAGCTGGCAGTGTAAATTGGGACACCCAACTTTGGAAAACAAACCAGTATTACAAAGCGTGAGTATAACTTCAGTGCTCATGTATACTAGTTAGCTGCTGCTGCAATCATGCTAGGTAACAATCCTAAAAATCTTAGTGGAAGTATGATAAACATTTACCTGCTCACCGGACTGCTAGAATGTTTCTTCTCAAGTTCTTGGATCCACATAGTACTCATTCTGGAACTCAGGTAAAGAAACAAGAACACACTGGAAGCATGCTCTTCTCACCAAAAATGACATGCCTAGAAGTCAAGCTAAACCTACATGAGAACATTTGAACCCTGTATTGGTTACAGTGTTTGATTGGTTTCATTCCTTTAAGCCAACCCAAAATTTACAGGGCAAGCATGTCTTCCTCCCACTCTTCAAATCAAAGGCTATGAATATATAATACAATCTAGTCAGAGAATAAACTTGGGAAGAGTTATTTAATGGAGTTGAGCATGGTCCTGCATATCTGTAATCCCAGAACTCAGAGGCAGAGATAGGAGGATTGAAAGTTCCATGACAAACCTGGCACTGGTGGCTCAGGCCTATAATCCTAGCTACTTAGGAGGCTGAGATCTGAGGATTGCAGTTCAAAGCCAGCCTGCCCAGAACAGTCCCAGTGAGACTCTTATCTCCAACTAACCACTCAAAAACTGGAAGTGGCACTGTGGCTTAAGTGATAGAGTACTAGCCTTGAGCACAAAGAAGCTCAGGGACAATGCCCAGGCTCTGAGTTCAAGCCCCACAACCGACCAAAAAAAAAAAAAGTTCCCTGACAGCATGCACTATATATAATATAGTGCAGTAATACAATAATGTAACATGACTTTTTAGAAATTGACTATACTGCCAATAGAAGAATAGATCAATAAGTTGTAACTGATTCCTCTGTTATATAGCACTGAAAATGAAGGGTCTAAGTTAGCAAGCTATGGCCCCTGGGCCAAGTCTTGCTCTGCTTTTTAACAGGTTTCTATGGGAGCTGGCCATCCTGCTCTTTTATGTATCGTCTGCGTCTGCCTCCACACTACAATGACAGTGTCAGGCAGTGACAATGGACGATTGAGTCTGCACAACCTAAAATATTTGTTGTCTGTCCCTTTGCAGTTTGCTGACCTCTGACCTCTAGCTATGGCTACACAACGTGGCCATACCTCAGAAGCATTGTTGCAGGGATGGACCAGTCATTGAAGAATGCAAACCAGGCTTGAAAACATTTCCAATAGTCAGTGCCTTACTCCGCCATATACCCAACACCTGCTGTGTGGGTGACATGGGCACAAAGCAGGACAGCCAGGAGCCAGTGATGGGGCCATGGCTACAAGGAGGGCTCGGTGCCCAGGCGCTTCTACTGCAATGGAGCCGGGACCCTGTTTAATTTCTTGGACTGGGTGAGGGTGTAATACACCCATGTTGATTTCATTATTGCTTCTAACTTTTAGGTAAGTCCCTTATATATTGCCGGTCCTGGGGCTTGAACTCAGGGCCTGGGCACTGTCCCTGAGCTTCTTTTGCTCAAGGCTAACACTCTACCACTTGAGCCACAGTGCCACTGCCGGCTTTTTCTGTGTATGTGGTTCTGAGGAATGGAACCCAGGACTCTGTGTATGGTAGGCAAGCACTCTACCGCTGAGCCACCTTCCCAGCCCCCCTAAATATTTTATAAGAGAAAAAAAAAGTGAGGAGCCAGCTGGAGGAGAAAGGCAAGCATGGTTGGCGTGGGGAGGACGCGGACTCGGATGAATGGACAAGGACTCGGATGCCAGAGGCGCCAGATGCTTGTGGAGGAGGAAATGGGGGCTGCAGGCTGGGGGCTTCCGTCAAAGGCCTTGGTTCTCTGACAAGGTAACTGGGAGTTCTGGATGCTTCTGAGTGGAAGTAGCCAGATTTGTCATCACACCAGGTGTTTCAGGAGTTGTAGTAGGGAGGATGAGGGCAGCAGGGATGCAACCTGACCCAAGGGTGGCCACCTCTCACTGGCCAGAAGTGCCTCATTCACTACTCCTGGTCAGGACGTGGGCGGAGCCAGGAAGGGGACCCCGCCCAGGCCCAGAGCCTGAGCCAAAGCAGTCACAGTGGGGAAAGGAGAGGACAGACAGCAGGAGGAGACATAAAGGAGGTGGTGTGTGTGTGTGTGTGTGTGTGTGTGTGTGTGTGTGAGAGAGAGAGAGAGAGAGAGAGAGAGAGAGAGAGAGAGAGAGAGCCCTGTACCATGGCTACATCTGCAATCCTAGGCAATGCAGAGGCAGTGATCAGGAGGATTGTGGTTTGAGGCTGGCCTGGGCAGAATGTCTGTGGGAGCCCTTCTCAGCCAATGGCTGGGCTCAGTGGCCCATGCCTGTCATCTCGCCTGGGCAGGAAGCTTCCAGGCAGGTGGTGATTCTACGCCAGCTCTGGAGACAAATGTTTAGGAGCCTCCCCTCAATGAAATGAGCCAGGCGTGGTGGCAGCCGCTTGTCACCCTAGCTGCCCTAAGCAGAAAAGACTGAATGCTGATGAAGATGAGGTAGGAAAGGGAGGGGTTGAGGACATGGTGTAGGGAGGGGGTGCGGCCAATCGCGTTTTCCAAAGATGGCAGAAGTGGAATCCTCCACCCCACGTGTTCTTGGACGTGTGACACTGCCTGTCCATGGAGAGCTGGGCTTTGTGCTGGGATTTCATAGGATGGGACAGAGATGCTTTGCCTTTTGGTTGGAGAAGGCCACGGGGCGGGGCGGGGGGGGGGAGGCCTGTATGGGTCCTAAGGGAGGCTCCCCTCCAAATGCTGGCTTCCAGAACATTCCTCTCAGGACCACACCAGTGGAGAAGCCACAGCAGGTATCTGGGTACCAGTGCCAGTGGGCCCAGCCTCTGGGACAGCCCAGCCCAGGTATCTGACCTGTAACGAACAATCCTCTAGCAGATTCCAGGGCCAGATCAGTGGATGGTGTCTTCTAGACTTTCGTGTCTTTTTGCCTGAGAAAAGTTTCTTGAGGTGTGTGTGTGTGTGTGTGTGTGTGTTGATTGGTTGTTATTGTTGATGTTTTCTTTGGCATTGTGTAGCAAAGAAAAGTCATCCTTGCTGGATTCTGCTAAGCTCTGTGAACAAAATAAAATGATCGCTGCAAGAGACAGTGTGTGGGAGGTTTACTATGGGCTCCCCGAGGCCTGGGATCCCAAGTAGCTGGAACAGCCAGGGATGGAGTGGGAAGACGGCAGGGCCAGGAGAGCAACTGAGGGCACTCTGGCCTGAAGGTTTGTGCTCCAGCAGGCAAGCCCCCTTCGGACATTGTCCATTTACCCACCACCCAGCAAGCCTCCTCCCTCCCCAGGAGGGCTTGAGGTACTTCAGGGCAGCGTGCCCAGCCCTGAGTTATCACCATCGATTCCTTCTGCCAGTGATTGGCAGAAGAGTATCCATGTGACCCCATTCTGGCCAATGACTTATAAGAGAGAGTCTGCTGGGTCTAGCTGGGTATTTTCCTCCATCATAAGAGAGAGGTGTGAGGAAGAAGTCTCTCAGATACTTCCTTCCAGATGTGCATTTTTCTCTTTCTCATTCCATTCATTTCTACTCGAGGAGCTGTTGGGAAGGGAAAGAGAAGATCCTGTCTTTTACTCATCGGGAGTCTGAAACACGATCGATGGTCTTATGGAACAGGCTGATGCTGGTTGACTTTTCTGTTACTTGCAGCCAAACACACTCTGACTGGGGGAGGCTTGCAGTGCAGCTTGGAAGAAAGAGACCAAAGCTAGCGTTGAGGCTGTGGGCTTTGCCCGGGAGCCCCAGAGGCCATCTGCACCCAGGCCCTCCGCTCCCTCTCTGATAGCTCTCTGTCTCCATCATTCTCCCTCCCCAGCTGACCTTTGGTCGTTGTTGGAACATGCCAGGCACAGTCCCACTTCAGTGCCTTGACATGTGTTAGTTACTTTCCAGGGCTGTGACAGAGTACCCGACAGAAACAACTGCAAGGTGGACAGATTTCTTTGGGCTCCTGTATTCTGCCCAGTGGTCTCTGGGCACCTTTGTGAGGGTCTGTGGTAAGGCAGAGCGCCATGACACAGAGGTGGTGTCATGGAACAGAGCTGCTCACCTTGAAGCAGCCAGGAAGCAGAGAGAGAAGAAGGGGCTGGAGACAAGGTCTGCCCTTCGCAGGTATGTCCCCATTCACTTACCTTCTCCAACCAGGCCTTGCTTCCTAGCTTCTGCTACCTCCCAATGATGCTATCAGATTTGTGTGTGTGTATGTGTGTGTGTGTCCTGGGATTTGAACTCAGGGCCTGGGTACTGTCCCTGAGCTTTTGTGTTCAAGGCTAGAACTCTACCACTTTGAGCCACAGCACCATTTCCAGCCTTTTAGTGGTTGAGATAAGAGTTTCGTGACTTGCCTGCTCAGACTGGCTTTGAACTACCACCCTCAGGTCTCAGTCTCCTGGGTAGCTAGGATCACAGGTATGAGCCCCAGCTGCCATCACATTTTTTGGGGGGGGTGTCCGGTCGTGGGGCCTGAACTCTGGGCCTGGGCGCTGTCCCTCAGCTCTTCAGCTCAAGGCTAGTGCTCTACCACTTGAGCCACAGCGCCACTTCTGGCTTTTTTCTTTTTGCTTATGTGGTGCTGAGGAATCGAACCCAGGGCCTCAGGCATGCAAGGCAAGCGCTCTACCACTGAGCCACCTTCCCAGCCCCTGCCATCACATTTTGACTGTGCAGGTGGATTTGTCCATTGATGGAGTAAGAGCCCTTGTGATCCAATCACTTCCCTAAAGCGATGAGTGTTACTTACGCCTGGGCCCCACCCTTCCATACATGTGCCTTTGGGGGACATTGCCCATCCAGACTGCAGTTCCTCTGTTGCTCTCATTGCCTGGAATGCTCTCTTTCTGGATTTCTACATGGCTTCCCCATACCTTCTGAGTTCTTGTTGTCTAAAAGTTGCCTTCTTCATGAAGCCCTCTTTGCCCAGATCTCTGAACTTCCCATCGCCCCCCTCCTTTTCCTCACCAGCATTTAGCATGTCTCTTGCATAGTTATTTTGTTGATAATCTCACTGCACTAGAATGCTGGTCCATTTCGTTCACGGATGTATCCCTAGGGCCCGGCATGCTGGATAATGATACTAAATGTTCACTAAGTCTTCGTTGAATGAATGAATGAGTGAATTTGCAGGAACTCCAGGACTGATAGGAGGGTGTCATTTTTCCCCTCCTCTGGCTGATCTCAACAGCCTAGAGACTGCAAGCAGATGGCTGGAGAGAGTCAGAGGTAGGGTTTTGCTCAGAGGGAGTGAAAGAGAGTCAACATGGCTGGGTAGCTGGGCTCTGCTGAGGGACTGTCTTTCTATATCCATCACGACGTCCTCTGTGGTGGCTAAAGCCGGAGCCTGGGGCTCTATCCAGCCCTGCCTGTCGTGGGGCTTGAACTCGGAGCTTATCCCTGAGTTCTTCATCTCAAGGCAAGCACTCTACCACTTAAGCCACAACGCCACTTCCAGTTTTCTGGTGGTTTACTGGAGATAAGAGTCTCACGGACTTTCTTTGCCCAGACTGGCTTTGCACTGGGATCCTCAGATCTCAGCCTCCTATGTAGCTAGGATGACAGGCGTGAGCCACAGCTCCTAGCTGATGTCTGTCCTTTCTGCAGCCCGGTTCATCTCCAAGCCCAGCCCTCCAGGCCACAGGGTTCACAGAAGGAGAGAGTAAGCGAGGGGAAGGTGCTGCCATCTCCGTCAGACCCAGTCCCCGATCAGTGCTCCTTTTGGGTTTCTGGTAAAGCGTCACCCGTGTCTCCCCCGGGAGTCACATCTGCTTTCACACCTGCTGGCGCTGTCTTACCTCCAAGAACCCTGAGGAGCGGCACGTTACTGCCGCTTTCCAGACAAAGATAGGCAGGACCCAGAGGTGCAAGAGTCTGCCTGGAGCCCTGGGACCCCAGATGCAAAGGGGCAGCCAGATGTGAGCCTCCTCCTTGCCACTTCCCCACAGGTGTTGGTTCCTGCTGGTTCCAGCACCGCCACCACCACCACACCAGCCTCCATTCTGTGGCGGGAGTTTGAACTCAGGACCCAGCTCTTGCTCAGCTTGCTTGCTCACAGCTGTTGCTTTGGCACTTGAGTAATGCCTCCTGCAGGGCATTTTGCTGATTAATTGGAGATGGAGTCCCTTGGACTTTTCTGCCTGAGCTGGCTTCAAGCCACAATCCTCTGGGTCTCAGCCTCCTGAGTAGCTAGCATGATGGGCCTGAGCCCCTGGTGCCTGGCTCATACTGCGCTGTAACAGTGAGCTTCAGATGTTTTGATTACACGCCCCCCTCCCCGTGGGCAGAGCACTTGGGGCTGTCATTTTGAGGATCTGTCAGGATCGCAGCAAGCAAGCAACAGATGCCTCTTTTAAGCTGGGATTGACGCAAGGAAACAAAGGATTCTGTGGGTACAGGAAGCCACATAGACCACTCAGGCAGGCTGTGACCGCCCTCAGAGGGGCAGACACGAGGGAGCACTTACTAGAACCTGGACAGAGCTGGCCACGCAGATGCCTGGAGGCTCAGCTACTCCCATGGCAGCATAGAGAAGGCACCTCTACTGAGACCCGGTCTCAGCACACAAGTCGGCAGAGTAGAACTTAGGGAGTGGCGGGTCCCAGGGGCGGGAGCCGAGGTGACCCAGGGAGGACTCGACTCCCAGGGCAGTGTTCCCTCTGCGCTCCAATCTGATCTCAGCCATTAGCCACCCCCCAGCACCCCACCCGAGCCTGGAGGGGCCCAGCAGGGCTGAGGCGGGTCGGGAGACCGCAGGGGGAGCTGGAGATGTTCTGCACAAAGCTGGTTCTCCTTAACAAATTCTCAGCGTGTGCACGAGGCTAATCTCGTATGCACACGCTAAAGTCTCCGTAAAGAGAGGACTTGAAAGGGATGCGATAACAGAGGAGCCTTCGTGAGCCTTTGGGTGTGTGCTGTGGTCCCATCCTGCACGCAGAGGTCACGGTGACCGCGGGGTACAGGGGAGAGAAGGGACAGAGCTGTGTGCCCAGAACCCCGCAACTGTATGCAAGCGTCCCTCACATGCGTGCACGCATGCACGCCCGTGCACATACGTGTGCATGCACACACACGTGTGCACGCTACAGGCCTAGGCACAGTGGGTGTCCTTTGCCTCGTCTCTTCTAGGAGGCCAGCACCGCCTGCCATCTGTCCTCTGTCACTACTGCCCCAGTGGCTGGGGCATCAGCTGCTCAGTATCAGCCGGTCGCCCACACCCAGCTCTTACTACGTGCTCTGAGCGGCCAGCGCCACTCAAGATGTATCTCACCACAGCCCCGTGAACGCTCATGTTGTTTTCACCTTCATTTGACACACAAGAAAACAGAGGGGTCAAGTGACTCACCCAAGGCCACACAGCTAGCTGGTAAGGGGTAGCGCTGAGGCCTGGCTTTAAGCTGAGGCTGCACTCTGACCCACAGCTAGGCAGTGTCTCTCCTCATTCCTGAAGCAAGGAACTCAACGATACTTCAAGCTGAGCTGTGTGTGTTTTTTTCTTTCTTTTCTCCAAATTCACATCTTTTCCTCTCACGGGCTTCCAGGTGGGTGCCCAAGGCCTAGGCCAGCTCAGTGGGTGTAGCTCAATTTGCCCTTGTTCACCCCTTCCTCCACCTGCAGTGGGCTCTGGCCTTCTGTCCACCCAGAGGTTCCCCAACCTTCTAGGGACACAGAGATCAGGTCCCAGCCCACCTTTGAATCTAATGAGCTCAGAGGTGTTCAGCAGGTGGCTGTGTGACTCAGAGCGCTTCCAGTATCCTGGGAGCAAATGCTTGCAAGGGTATCGCCTGCCCAGCGCTTTTCCCTCAGGTGGCAAAGAAAAGGGAAGACCAGGCAGCCAGACAGGGCAGCCCCTTTACAAAGCTGTTCACCAGTTGCCAGGTGTCCTTAGGGCCTAGCAGTGGGGGGGGCAGGGGAGAGGGGCAGGGGGAGAGCCCACAGGAGACAGCCTAGTGTCAGGGCCCGCCTGGCTCACAAGACCGGACCCTTCCCTCGCACTTCCAAGGCTGTTTTCTCCTGCCTTCCTCTGTTGAGATGGAAGTCTGGGCAGCCAGCCCAGAGGCCAGAGCCCCAGGCAGACACTGCCTCGCTGGCCTCGCTTGTGTGCTGCCTCGGCCTGGCCCCTGGCCACTGGGTGGCATTTGGGAGCACAAAAGGGAAGCTGAGCTGTTCTCAAGGCCTCCGGGCTGGAGGGCCTCCCAAGGCCTGCTTTCAGCACCAGGCAATTCTGCTCTCATCCTGACCCTACCTTCTGGGCGTGTGTGTGTGTGTGTGTGTGTGTGTGTGTGTGTGTGTGTGTGTGTGTATGGGGGGGAGGAGACAGGCCTCCACCTGCCCAGCTAGGGAGGGGGATGATGAGGGGAGCTGGGTTTCTGCAGGCCTCCCCACCTCCGCCCAGGGCTGAGCTGTGGTTTTTCCCAGGTGTCTCTGCTCTCCCATTAGTGGGGTGGCTGGAGTGGCATCTAGTTACTACCCCAGACCCAGGTCCCCCTCCCTCCCTCCCTCTTCTTCTTTCCCTCCTTCCCTCCTTCCCAGTGTTAGAGGCCCCTGCTGAGGGGTGCCCAGACCCAGTGCCCCGAGGCTAGAAAGCCTGTGACAATGGGCCACCTTGCTTAATTGGTGTTTCCCTGACTCTCAAGTACCCTCTATGGACCCAGATCAAAGGTCCTGGCAGCTGTGTAGCAAGGCCTGCTCTTGGCAGGAGACAGCAGATTAGAGCCAGTGATGAGATAGAAGACAGTTCAAGACAAACTGCCTTTGTCTCCCGCTGCTCCCTGACCCCTACCCACGTCACGGGACGCCCCTCCCTCCCACACACCACCAACCCTGTGTCCAGTCCTGGGATGGAGAAGGGTCTGCACATCCCACCTCGCAGGCCCTATGGCCGTCTGTTGTTAGTTTTAAATCCATGAGCCAGGGAGGCCCAGTCTGGCTCAGCAGACAGCACCATTTGCTTATTAATCTGTTTATTGATTTTCTGGGCTGTTCTGGGGGGGCTCTCCTGGGAAGGGCTCCCAGTGACTGGCTGCCCAGCACCCCGCCACCCATCCATCAGACCCAGGTCTAGGCTTCAGATGCCACAGCTGGCGGACGACCATTGGGTATCATGGCTGCTCCAGGGACTCTGCTTCGGCCAGAGCACAGGGCCTGGAGTGCTCCATGTGCACAGGGCTTGGGCATGGCGTCTGAGGGGCAGCACCCTCTGGGGAGGCCCCGGGCTCAGCCCGGCTGGCATTAAGAGGCCTTGCTCTTCCTGACAGCAGGCACTGAGCCGTCCAAGGTCTTTGGAGCCCGACAGTGGTGGCGCTTGGAATCAGGTTTTAGGATGGTTTTCCAACGTGCCAGGATTAAGGGAGGCGAGGGGTGTTTCCAGCCAGGATTCAGCTCTTGCATAATAATACTACAGTACATTAAAAAAAAACAAACCCAAAACACCCTCCGAGGACAACAAGGAAGTCTGTGGCTTTGTCCCTATTTGAGGCATCTGCCGACTACAGATTGTGGCAGAAGGGAGGGGAGGGGCGGAGGCAGCAGCGTCTGAACAGAATTCTGTCTCAGATGGAAAGATGCAGCCGGAGGACTGGGGAGCCCCAAGAGCCTTGGGGAGGGAAGGAGGGGGTGTGTGGGTTCTCTAAACCTGGATGGATCCTCAGTTCCCTCATTGATAAGCTGGGCAACTTCAGGCAAGTTGCTTTTCTTCTCTGGGTTTCGTCTCATCTGTAAAATGAGCATTCATGAGAGAGGTAGAAGTGAGATGATGATGTAGGATGTACGCTGAAGCCGGGCACCAGTGTCTCCCGCCTGAAATCCCAGCTACTCCGGAGGCTGCGCTCTGAGGACCGCGGTGCAAAGCCAGCCCGGGGAAGCAACACCCATGAGACTCCTATCTCCAATGAACCGCCAGAAAACCAGAAGTGGCGCTGTGGCTCAAGTGGTAGAGGGCTCGCCTTGAGCTGAAGAGCTGAGGGACAGTGCCCAGGCCACGACTGACAACAACAGCAACAAAGAAGTACACTGAACTATATCCAGGCCTTACCTCAAATGTTAGGTAAGAGGCTGCCGAGCAAGACCACCACCACATATGTGGTATTCAGGCAAGGGCTAGGTTTATTCAGTGGACCAGCTGTTGGCACTTCATGTGGCTGGGTAAAGAAAAGTCTGGCCCTGGCTGGCCCATGCCTTATCTAAGGTAGGGGTGGGGGAGAAGGCGGGACCAGGTAAAGGGAGGGAGGACCAGGCAAGGGGAGGTGGGACAAGGTGGGAGAAAAGTGTGGCCACATCAGATCCAGATATGACCTCACCAGATGTGGATGTGACCTCCTCCAGGTGTGCTACTTGCCTAGGTAACGCAGGTACTGGGCGGAGACTTGGCTTGTAGGAGGGAGGAGTCTGTCCACCATCCAGGAGTGGACCTTACACCAAATATATGAAAAGCTCACCTCTGAGATGAAAGGGGGAGTCTCTGAATAAATCCAAGGGTTCCCCTTTTGGATTTGATCCTCTATCCCCCCTTCTCCCCCCCACACCTCTCTGTCATACTCCTGGGGCTTGAACTCAGGACCTGGACACTGTCCCAGAGCTTCTTTTACTCAAGGCTAGCTCTCTGCCACTTGAGCCACAGCTCCACTCCTGGCTATTCCTCAGTGGAGATGAGAGTCTCACGGACTATCCCGCTAAGGCTGGCTTCAAACCGCAATCTTCAGATCTCAGCCTCCTGAATTGCTGGGATTACAGGCATGAGCCACCAGTGCCCAGCTTTGTCTTTTAGTTTCACTCAAGGCTGGTACTGTACCATTGAGCCACAGCTCCACTTTGAGCTTTTTCACTGATTAATTGGAGATAAGAGTCTCAGGGACTTTCTTGCCTTTCCAGCTTTGAACCACACAGCCTCCTGAGTCTGGCTGACATTTTTTCCTCTCCCCTCCTTGATTCCTCCACTGGGCTGTCTTCCCAGACTGCAGCCTGCAGGAGGCTGCTGGGCCTTCCAAACCCCAGAGGCAGCTTCCTCCTAAGCCAGTGGGGACTGAGGCTCCTCTGGGGCTGGAGGAGGCGGGGGGGGGGGGGGGTTTCGACCGCCAGCCGACGTGTTGCGGGGGGGGCGGGGGGGGGGGGGGCTTGTTCATTCTGTCTTTAAGACCCTTGCCTCACTGGGAAGGACAGTAGTGCCGGAGGGGAAGGGCTGCTTCCCCTCCCCTCCCTCCCACTCCACACCATCTGCTGAGCTCTGGGGGAAAGGGCCACAGAGGGCTGGCGGCACCTCTGACACTGACAGACACTGGGCCAGGGCAGCACGGCGGGCATAGTAGGATGGACAGCATGCCCTCGTGAGTGGGCAGGGATGGAACACAAGAAGCTCGCCCCTTTTGCAGATGGGCACATCAAGGCCCAGAAACTAGCAAAGGGACTCCTGTCCACGAAGTACGGGCTGCACATTGAATCGTTCCTGGAACTTGGGGCCCTCTGGACTTCATTCCCTCCCGACATAAGCTTGGTCTCTAAGAACCTAGGAATCTCAAAGCACCTGGCTGAACCCGTAGAAGGCTTCAAAAGGGGGCCAGCTAGGTGCCAGTGGCTCTCACCTGTAATCCTAGCTACTCAGGAGGCTGAGATCTGAGGATTGTGGTTCAAAGCCAGCCAGGGCAGGAAAGTCAAGAGACTCATCTCCAATAAACCACCAGAAAACTGGAAGTGGCGCTGTGGCTCAAGCAGTAGAACGCTCACCTTGAGCTGAAGAGCTGAGGGACAGCGCTCAGGCCCAGAGTTCAAGCCCCATGACCACCGGAAAAAAAGGGGGGGGGCAAGTGGATTGTGGGAGCATTGTGTAATGTGCTGTGAGAGAGCCAGGACGCCCCGAGGCTTTGCTTGGGGGCAGAGGCTGGAAGACCACAGGGCATGGGGCTCTGCCTTTCTCTGGCCCCCTTTCAGCTTTCCTGATCACAGAAAGAACCAGGAGAGAGGAGACAGACGGGCCACACAGGCAAGGCGAGATTGGCTTTGAGCCAGGACCTGGTTGGCTGCCCCTGGTGAGGGAGATAGGAGGCTGCCCTCCCCCAACCCAGTCCTAATTTAGCAAGTTTTAAAGCACCGTTCAAATGCACAGAGGCCCCAAGAAATCTCATCTGTCATGGTTTTCAGGGTGAAAGGGGTCTATCTATCCACCACCACTATGTGTGTCTTTTTTTATTTTTTATTTTCTCAAAGTAAATATTGATTCTCAACAACTGCAAACAGGCCATAAGAATGTTCTCAGGAGCCGAGCTGGCTCACAACTATAATTCTACCTACTCAGGAGGTTGAAATCTGGAGGTTAGAGGTTTGAGGCCAACCCTGGACAGAAAAAGTCCAAGAGATTCCATCTCCAAAATAATCAGCTTAAAGCGAGGCTGGAGGCATGGCTCAAAAGGTAGAGTGCCAGCTGAGTGAGCAAGCTGATCAAAAGTGTGAGGCCCTGAGTTCAAACCCCAGTAATAAAAAAAAGCTTAGAAAAAAAACAAACAAAACAAGAAGTGAGACACAGGTGGCTCACGCCTGTAATCCTAGCTAGTCAGGAGGCTGAGATCTGAGGACTGAGCTTCAAAACCAGCCAGGGCAGAGAAGTCCATGAGAGTCTTTTCTCCAATTAGCCACCTGAAAACCCAAAGTGGTGCTGTGGCTCAAAGTGGGAGAGTGCTAGCCTTGAGCAAGAAAGCTCAGTGCCCAGGCCCTGAGTTCAAGCCCCAAGGCAGAACAAAAAAAAAAAAACAAGAAAAAAGAATGTTCTTGGTGCTGGGAAAGTGGCTCAGTGGTAGAGTGTTTGCCTTGCATGCATGAGGCCCTGGGTTCGATTCCTGAGCACCACATAAGCAGAAAAAGCTGGAAGTGGTGCAATGGCTCAAGTGGTAGAGCGCTAGCCTTGAGCTGAAGAGCTGAGGGACAGCGCCCAGGCCCAGAGTTCAGGCCCCATGACTGATCAAAAAAAAAAAAAAAATGTTCTTAAGTGTTCTACCCTCAGACCCTGGTGGTTCAGGTTTGTTGGGGATTGCTGGTGTGTGTGTGTGTGTGTGTGTGTGTGTGTGTGTCTCCCTGGGTGAGGAGCTGGGGGACAGCAAAGGTGGGGGTAACAAGGGGGCCATTCACCATCGAGCCAAGTAGTCTGTGTGATCATGTGGGGGTGACTGTGGGGCTGTCTACAGTGGGAGCCACAGCTCCCCCACCCCGCCCCGTCCCTACCCCCCCACTCCAGGCTGAAACTTTATTCCTGGCCAGAGCAGTTTGTTGGTAACTCCATTCCCTGGCGAGCGCTGGGTCCGTGAGCGGCTGAGAGATATGTTTATTTCCTTTTAATGTTGTTCCGGGTTCAATTTACCCAGTGGCATGCTAGTAAATAAATAAGAAAAGCAAACCTTTGACAGGGGGAAATATGGAATTTTTCCTTCTATATTCCTGAGTAATATCTCAAAACTTTTGTGACTCACAAGGGCCTCTACTGTGTTTGGCTAACAAAAAAGGGGGAGGGGAATCGTGGTAGAAAGAAAGCCATCTTATTTCACATATACTTGTCAGCAGCTTTACAGCAAGTGGAATATCCACAGAATGAATGCATGTTCCTCTCCGGGGGACACCTGGCTCCCGTGGTCAGTGGCTATGTGTGGGCCCAAGCAAGGGTAATCTGAATCATCGTGACCCTGGAGGGCCTTTGTCCCAGCAAGTCTCGTGATACTAATCTCCCAGACCCCGTGATCTGGACCCAAGGGTGGATGGTTATCACACAAAAGTCATTCAGAAGCTCAGTCTTGAGCAGCAGCAGCTGTGGGGAAGGGGGAGACAGAGCCGGGTGTTGGTGGCTCCACACCTTTAACCCTAGCTACTCAGGAGGCTGAAACCTGAGGATCAAGGTTTGAAGCCAGCCCAGGCAGACAAATCCAATTAACCAGCAAAAAGCTGGAAGTATAGCAGTATTGCTCAAGTGACAGAGCACACCTTTGAGCAAAATCTAGCTCCTCACCTTGGGATAGTCTTCACAACCTTTTGGTCTGGGCCTTGTGGGTTGGCCACCCTGACTCATTCTCCTGTCCCCTCATCCACCGCTCCGCCTCCCACATACCCCTGGCTCTTCCATTCAAGCCTTGGCCCAGTGGACTCCTAGCTTCCCAAGCCCAGGCCCGGGTTCCAGCTGGCTGAGGGCCCGCATAGCAGCTGGGCTGCTGTTGGCCTTTGTTTCTTAGATGGTGGGACTGACATTGGTTAGGCCATCTTCTCCCCCCAAGCTTCCACTGAGCAAAGAGCACAGTCGGCCCATAGTCTTACCTTCAGCCTTCCCAGTCACCAAGTCCAACACTGGTGCGTGTTTCCTCTCCCCTGCGGGCTCTGCCTGTCTCTAGGGCACACGTGTGTGTGTGTGTGTGTGTGTGTGTGTGTGTGTGTAAGGAGTGTCTGTCTGCTGCAGCCCCTTCTGCAGCTCCATCGCCTCCGAGCAGCAGTTCGGTGCAGGTTTTGCAAACAGCTTGAGATTACTGAATTAATTAGAATAAAATTAATCAAAGCACCCACCACAAAGGAACCTGAGCCTGTGGAGTGTGACTTGGGTGAGAGGAGGCTCGTGGAGGGGTGGAGCAGGCTGGACCGCTTCCTCACCAGAGCTCACTGGGGCAGGCTGAAAGCTTGAGCTTTGGAAAGCTCCCCCAAAGTGCGCCCCATTTGGCTCCTTCACCCTGCTCACTCCCAGTCCCAATTTCCTGCACATCTCCAGAGGACGATGTTCCCCGCCCCCTAACTCCATCCCACCCCAACCCCCATCCAAGCTGGGTATTCTGGTGGGGAGCCTGGCTGAACCATCAAGGTGATGAATGGGAGGATGTAAGAGATTAGAGGTCAGTAGACCCGGCGCTGCTGGCATCCTTCTCCCGGCTTCCCAGGATGGATGGGTCTGACTTTATCACCTCTTTCCGTCCTTGTAAGTTGCATACAGTGGACTAGGATTGATGACCCATCAACCCTAGGGGTGTAGACCATCTGGGTTCAAGGCTTGACTTTGAGGCTGGGCTCGGTGGTAGTTCATGACTGTAATCCCAGCTACTTGGGAGGCAGAGGTAGAGGATCCCAGTTTGAGGATGGCCTGGTGAAAAGAAGCATGAGAAACACAGTAAAAGCAAAAGGATGGCTCAAGTGGCAGAATACTTGTCCAGCAAATGTAAGGCCCTGAATTTAATCCCTAGTGCTATAAAAAAAAAAAAAAAGAAAGAAAGAAAAGGGCTGGGAAGGTGGCTCAGCGGTAGAGCGTTTGCCTTGCATGCCTGAGGCCCTGGGTTTGATTCCTCAGCACCACATAAGCAAAAAGAAAAAAGCCGGAAGTGGTGCTGTGGCTCAACAGGTAGAGTGCTAGCCTTGAGCTGAAGAGCTGAGGGACAGCGCCCAGGCCCAGAGTTCAGGCCCCACAACCAGACCCCCCCCAAAAAAGAAAAGAAAAACAAACATCAATGAAACAAGAAAGCTTGGCTCCGAAGTTTCCTAAGCACTAACTAGACGTAATCTCTCTGAGCCTTCATTTCCTCCTCTAACCGGATAATGATGTTACTCCCCAACGGAGCAATGTAAGTGTAAACTGCTGCTACCTCTAGCCAACCAAGAGGTCCTGCCCATCTTCCTTCAACTTGCTTCACATTTCCTTTCCTGTTCTGTTGCCAGAGTCTCAGTCAGGTCTTCATCTCTGCATCCACTCTTCCATCTATCCACCCTCCCATCCATCCATCCATCCATCCATCCATCCATCCATCCATCCATCCATCCACCCACCCACCCACCTACCCACCCTCCCATCCATCCATCCACCTACCCACCCATCCACCCTCTCATCCAACCACCCATACCTCCATCCATTAATTCATCCACCTACCCACCCACCCACTTACTCTCCCATTAATCCATCCACTTACTCACCCACCCACCCTCCCATCCATCCACCCACCCTCCATCCATCCACTCACTCTCCCTCCATCTATCTGTCCATACTTCTATCTATCTATCCTCCTTTCCATCAATCCATCCACCTTTCCAGCTACCTATTCATCATCCATCCATCCATCCACCCTACCATCCATCCATCCATCCACCCTACCATCCATCTACCCATCCATCCATCTACCTCTATCAACCCACCCATCCATCATCCATCCATCCATCCATCCATCCACCCATCTATCAACTCACACGTCCATCCACTTACCCATCCATCCATCCATCCACCCTCCCATTTGTCCTCCCATCTACCCACCCATCTATCTATCATCTAGCCAACCAGCCATCTATCTATCTAGCCAGTCATCCATTCACCCACCCATCCATCTACTCATTTACCCATCCACCCACAGAGGGGTGCTGTGGGCCATTAGGGTGGAACTGCTACTTGTCCTATGGGACCACCCCCATGCAGGTTGGGACAATTGAGTATCCAGTAGCTATCCCCCCCCCTCCAGCAGGCATTGAACAGCCCCTCATGTATCCAACCCTCCCTTCACACTCCAGCTCCCAGAAGCATTTGAAAAGCATTTTCATGATCCTTTTCGGCTCTCCCTTACTTGGACTCCTCAATCACATCAAGGGGACTCTGCTCCGTGCACCTCCCCATGGCAAACTAGAGGAGTTTGGGGACAGGCACCAGGTAGCAAAGAAGCCACCTGGGAGCAGGGGTAACCCAGGCTCTGGAGCCACACTGAGACATTCCATACCCAGCTTACCACTTATTGGCTGTGTGATGCTGAGAAAGCTACCTAACCTTTCTGAGCTCCAATACTTAATTCACTATAACATACCATAGCATGATAAGAAGACATGTGAAGCACTCGGTACAGAGCCTGACACGTCAGGAGATGCCCAATACAAGGGGGGTCATGCCGCCCTCCCAGTGCTGTCAGGTGGGGGCACTGCCTATCTGGCACAGGTGCCACCCAGAGAATGCCAAGCACACCAACAAGGGCCAGGCACTGTTCTCAGTTTGGTCATATCTTTTATTATTTATTTATTGTTGGTCATGGGGCTTGAACTCTGGGCCTGGGCGCTGTCTTTCAGCTCTTTAGCTCAAGGCTAGCCCTCTACCACTTGAACCACAGCGCCACTTACGGTTTTCTGAGTGGTTTCTTGGAGATAAGAGTCTCATGGCCTTTCCTGCCTGGGCTGGCTTTGAACCTCGATCCTCAGATCTCAGCCTCCTGAGTAGCTAGGATTACAGGTGTGAGCCACCAGGGCCCTGGCGTTTTTTTTTTTTTTTTTTGTAGACTCTCACAATGTAGCCCAAGCTGGCCTTGAACTTGCAATCCTCCTTTCCTAACCTCATGAATGTTGGAATTATAGCGTGTACTACCATGGCTGGCTTTGGCAGAATCTTTCAAAATCACAAATGCAGGAGGCTGGGGAGGAAGAGGGAGGGAGGGATGGAAGGGAAGGAAGAGGCTCTAGGGAGTGGATCTGATCAAAGTCCATTGCCTGCATATTGAAAGATGTCACCACAAAACCCATTATTTGTATAATTAGCATGTGCCAAAACACCTTGTAAAACCCACAGATGCATAAACTCTGTGTCCCTGCGATTTTGTCTCTATTTAACCTACAGATATATTTCCAAGTGGGAAAGTAACTTGCGTAGCCGATTTCTATCAGCAAAGATTGGAATGAACTCAAAGCCTCCATCCACTGGGGACTAAAATCAATGACAGGACATAGACACACTGGAATACGATACAGCTGTAGAAAAGAATGTCATTCTGTCTATACCCATGCAGAGAGGTCTCTGAGATACATCATTCCAGAGAGAAGGAGGAGCAGGCTGGACCAGCCCTGTGGCTGTGCATGTTGGCGTGGATACACAGCACCACTGAGCTACACACACACACACACCCCACTAGAGTTCAGCCCTCAGCATTGGTGCCTTTGGCGAGGAAAATCAGGTTGCAGGGAAATGTGGGGTTGCGAATTTGCAACTGTTTGCCTATTAAAGTTTTTGGTAAGTATCAAAGTGCCAGGGATGGTAACAAGTCAGAAGCTAAACAACATGGGATGATTCGAACTTTGGCTCTCTGGTCTTGGGGCCAGGATGAGGCTGTGCTGGGACCCAGCAGACACTGCGCCCCCTACAGGCAGACAGGCTCCCCAGACCTCTGGAGGTGGCTTGCACCTTCCGTCCCCACATGTTTTGTTTAATTGCTTTTCCCTGGAGTGTGCCCCACCCCGGGAGCGGGAGGGGGCGGGGTTAGGGGGCGGGAAGGGGGTCCTGCAGGGTCTGAAAGACTGGAGGATGTTTTCTAGACGGTGGGCACCCAGCGCCTTTCTTCCTGCCAGCTGGTATAGGGTGGGATGGGACACCCCCAAAATCCCATTAGGCTGAGAACCACAGGTGCAACCTATTGAGTGCCAAGGCTACGCAGCTCTGCTCCAACAAGTGCCAGGCACCACTCCAAGTCCTGTACAAATATTAGCTCAAGGAACTCTTTATTTTCTGACATGAGGTAGATGACTTGGAGGGCATTAAAAAGTGGGGGTACACCCAGTTAATCGAGCCTGGATTTTTTTTAACCAAGCAAGTCTGATGTACTCGATGGAAAGGGCCTTAGAGACCACCAGGATTAATCTGGACGAGGAAACTGAGGATCAAAGAGGAAAAGCAATAAGGACAATAGTAATCACACAGCGAGCCAACGATCAGACAGACGAGGGATTGAGCTCACACTGCCTGCTCCTGTTCTGAAAGTGTCCCACCCACCCCTGCCATTGCCTCCCCTGTGGGTAACCGACTCAGGTGGGGGGGGGGGGCGGTGGCAGGCGCTCTGCAGAGCCGCGTGCTGCAGTGCAAACGCCAGAGGGCCATTCATCGGCTGGGAAGGCGGGCCTGGCACCATCCGATTATGATCTTTACGACGCATGCCTTGAATCTCAACGAGGGCAAAGGAAATCAGGACCTAGAGGAGGCAGGCGTCCTCCGTCCCTGCTTTCTTAACCCCGGGCTGGCATCAAAGAGAAAAAGAGGAGCCGGGTTCACTAGGGTGTGAAATTTCCTTTCTGTCTCCTGGGGTGGGAAAGGAGCCGTGAGAAATTGCAATGCACCCCATGTGTAATTAAAGGCTCCAGAATTTCTGGAGGATTATTGTGCTCCAAGAAGCTCCATGGGCTCTGGGTAGCTGGACCTCTGCTACCACACTGTGCACAAAAGGAGGCTAGGAGCACTGTGTGTGTGTGTGTGTGTGTGTGTGTGTGTGTCCGTGCAGGTACGTTCGTGTGCATCCTTGGGGATAGCACGGGGACAAGACAGCTTCACGCTTCTCAGAAAAGCCAGAGCAGGCACTGGCTTTGGGAGACAACCATCGGGAAGCCTCACCCTCGAGTTGTCAAGAGATGCCTTTGCCAAACTTTCCATTGGTAGATTCAGACAGGTCTGGGAAAATCAGGGCCACCGGTTCCAGTTTCCCTGACACTGATGCCAGCGTTGGGGGGCGGGGGGCTCTCCAGGACAAATCAGAATGATTGGTTATAAGGCGGGGCCCCTCAGCTCCCACCCTGGCCACACTGGGATTAAGAGAAATCACTTGCATAAGGACCCGGTGAGGTCACAGCTGAGGCCGATTCAGGCCTTCCAGCCTGGTTTCCAGAGCGCTCTCCATTCCTGTCTTTGGATCCCCAGCTTTTAGCAGACTGCTTCCCGCAATCAGGAGGTCCCTGTCAGCTGCGGGAGGAGGGTCTATGAGTCCCTATGGACTTGGTGCTTTTATCAGGCAGGGTTGTGGGGAGAGTACAGGGCAGAGGCTGAGGTCAAACTATGCATGCTGTGCAACTTGGGAACAGTTCCCCCCTCTCTGAGTCTTACATTTTACATGAAGAAGTTGGACTGGGAGATTCTCTCTCTCTCTCTCTCTCTCTCTCTCTCTCTCTTTGGAGAGAGATTTATGTTTGAATTACAAAAGTAATGCAATTATTTGTTGGAAAAATGCAACAGTACAAAAAATTTAAGAGCGAGAGGTTAAAAAATCTCTTTCTCTTCCTCCCAGGGGATAACCATTGTTCACGGTGCCCCCCCTTATCTTCCCAGACAATCTCTATGCATATGCAAACGTGGGGATATATATAGCCTTTATTTAAAATGTAACACAAATGGGATCGTACTTTACACGCTCTTCTGCAACTTGCCTGTTCTGTTTCACAATGTAGCCTCGACGTCTTTCCCAGTCCACGGCGCCCATAAATCTCTCTGCTTCTCGCCGATGCAGAAGTGTGCGGTGAAAACGCGCTGCCGCTTGTTTAATCAGAACTCCAGTCTGTTTCTACGGCCCGGGCCAGAGGGAAAGGATTGGGGTGAGTGGAGGGCGGACCTGCCTAGGGGACCCGTTCCCCCTGCAGCTGAGGGAGACCCCCACATTGTCAGCCTGGGCAAGAGATGGCATTGGTCACCCCTCTTCACGGAGAGACGGAAGGTGGTTTCAGAGTGACCTCCCCGATAATTAGGCACGGGGGGGGGTGGCAGCTCCTAAGGGTACACAACGCGCGCGCCCCTCCCCTCCCGGAGCGGGCCGCGGGCGCCGAGGCTCCTCCAAGGCCGCGAGACAGGGCCGTGGCGCCCGGTCCGCTTTTCCATCTCTTTGTCTTTGCTGAGCGGAGCTCATGATTATCACCTTGCAGGTCACCGGGAGCGGAGCGCGCAGGGACCGCGCCGCGCCGGCGCTTCCAGCTGGCTCCCATCAAGAAGTTAGAAGGAGGCCTGCAAACACATTTCCTCTTATCGCCTCTCCGCGGCCGCGCTCTCCCCGGCGGGGCTGGGGGAGGGGAGGCGGCCGAGGCCCCTCCCCGGGGCCTGGACACGCATCTCGATGCGGGGCTCCCCGCGCCGGGCTGGGCAGAGCCCGCGGGAGAATGGGGCCCCGTCCACATCCTACTGAACGCAGGTG
>NW_012267336.1:1793362-1798575 GCF_000151885.1 Dipodomys ordii | reverse complement strand
GCGCGCTCCGGCCCGGGGTCCGGGGAGGGAACACCACCGCTCCGCCCGCGCCCCACCTGCCGGCAACCAGCCCGGGCTTCTGAATTTTTTATCATCTCACTTAGCTTGGAGGAAATCCAGAGGTCAAAGCCGGCGCCGGCGCTCCAGTCACCTTGCCGGTCCGGGGGCGCGCAGCCTTTCCGAACCCGCTCACCCACGGGGCCCTAAATTATGGCGATTACGCCGCAATTCGCGGCGCGACATTACTTTGATACACTACCTGCGGCAGCGCCCAGGAGGCGTGCGTTATTTACCGGGGAGGCGGCGGGCGGGCGGGGGCGCAGCTCCCTCCGGCCCCCCCCCCGGTCCCCGCGGCCCTCCCCGCGCGCCCTGCGGGGTCTGGGGGAGGGCGACCCTCTCCTGACCGCCATCTAGGCCCAGAAAGGAGCCAGGGGCAGGGGGGGGGGCGGGTGGCAGCTGGAGATCAGGTTGGAGGTGGGGGGGGAGGCTGCTTTGGGGGGGGCATCCCCGCCCCTCCCTAGGCGGCCAGTCAGGGCCTTTTTGGCGCAGGCGCCCAGGAGCACATGGTTGCCACCCCCCTCCCCAGCGAGGCGGTTCACAGGATTGCCAAGCTGGGGGGTGGGGGATGTAATCGAAATGGGGGTGATCGGGTTACCCCCTTTGAGCCGATCCTGGAAGTTGAGTTTGCCCCCCACCCCCAGAGGCCTGGTTTAGGGGGCCGCGCTTGGCTCCCTGATCCTAGCTCTGGCTTCTGCATCTAGATTGCAGGTTACCTCCGCTTTTAGCCAAAGCGGTCCTTAAGGGAGATGGATTTCTGATTGAAATCCAGTCAATTGGCGCGGAGGCTCGTGGGCGCAGCGTGAGGCCACTTCAGGGGAAATTGCCCCGGGTCTGGCAGCAGGGCCAGGAGCCTGGCCGGGCGCGGGGCCTGGGAGCGGCCGCTGGCTTGCCTTGGTAGAAGGACGCGTTTAGTATGCCTGAGTTAGTCTTCATGTTCCTGAGATCCCCACGCGGGGGCGGGGGGGGTCTGTTCTGCCTTGTCCAGCCCCGGGGCTCTGTGCGGGCAGCACTCGGGGATCATCCCTTCCTGTGTCAGGTGTCACCCGAGTGCCCCATCATGGCACCTGCTGTGGAGATGCAGCTGTGTGGGTGCGTGCAGGCCAGGGGCCCACCTTGATTCACGTGCTCTGTCCAGATGTGGGTTCCTTCCTGTCTGGTAGGGTTTGTGGACAGGGAGAGGAGAGTCCCTGCAGGACCCTCCGGGCAGGGGAACGTTGGAAATGACCCCCAGCACCTGCATTCACAGGAGGCAGGCCTGTGTCCCACTGGCATCTTCCCTTCTGGACAAGGTCCACCCTGGGACCCCAGACTTCTTTCCCTTGGGGGCCAGGGTGGTAAGGAGTCCAGGCAGGGGATCTCTGACTTGGCGTCACCATAGTTCTGGAAGCTTTTGGCATAGGGGATCTCGATTCTAGGAGAAGCATTCTCTCTAGCAGAGGAGCCCGACATGAAAGGCAAGTTCTCCTGGAAGGGGCCGCACTGGATCATTCCGGGAGGAAGGCAGCTGGCCTGGGAAGGCCTGAGCCCCCTTCGTTTGTCCTTGGGGGTGGGGGGTGCATGGAGACAAGAGTAGGGCAGGTGCTTTGCTATCCCTGACATGTCAGAGGCTCCTTGTGCCCGCTCTCCCCAGGCCGCCAAGAACACACATCACCGCTCCGTCCACTCTGGGGCCTTGCCTGAGATGAAGGCATTTTTCAAAAGGAATCCCCATTGCCCGCGGAGCAGATGGTGCTGTGGGGCATCCAAGGGCAGGGAGAGAGGACAGCACTGGGAAGCCAGCAGCCCTGGTCCTTGTCCTAGTCTAGCCATGTGACTTCCCTCATGAAGTATGAGCCGTTCCCTGCGGACAAGCCTGGGTGTGGGGCTGGACGAATCCAGGACTCCCACAGTCATTGGCCGATGGAGCCATCAATCAGTCTAGCTGTTGCCTGGTCTCTCCCCAACCCCCTCCCCTCCTCCCTCAGCCCCCAGAAGCCCTGGCTGGCTGCTCCTGGGTCACCTACTCTCTAGGAACGCTCACTGTTTTCCCTGAACCAAGGTCACGTCCCCTGTGCCATCTCTCATCAATCTTTGCTTTTCTTAGGAGTGACACAATGCCCTTTGGGCACTTAGGGGCAGCCATCTTGTCTGTGCCCCACACTCTCCTCAGGCTTGCCGGCTGTTCTTGCTGCTTCTGCGACCCCTCAGGACTCTCCCTGTGATGGGAATTGATGGAGCTCCCTGTCTGATGGCGGAGTTGTGTGTGTGTGTGTGTGTGTGTGTGTGCGCGCGCGCGCGCGCGAGCACGCGTGCCCGTGTTTTATGTTTTCCATAGGCCATGGGGCCTGTTGAATTTCTGCCTGGCGAGGCTCCAGGGTTCGTGAGCTTTTCAGAGGTGCCATCTTCTTCCAGAGACAGAATCTTCCAGTTCCTCTGAAAGGGCCAGCCTGCCCTTCCTCAGGAAGTGGGGCTCCTCCCCCGCCCTGTCCTCCACAGAGAGGGGAGCAGAGAGACGCAGGAGTGGACGCCCTGCTGTGTCTACAGTGGGCACCCCGCCCTGGCATCACAGACCCAGGGTCCAGGCCAGGTCATCTCAAGGTCTGCAGCCCCCCCCCCGCCCCCTTTCTTTCTCCTGGCTCTCCCCCCATCTCCTGCTCCCCCCAGCCCAGCTCTTAATTTATTATTAACTCTGGAGCTGACTTGGAGCTATGGAAGGCCGTGCTGTCTCTCTCCTCCGCGTCTCTTATGGTCCCCCAGGGGAGGAGAACGCCAGATACACAGAGATGTGCGGCTGCGGGGGGGGGGGGGGGGCGCGAGGAAATTAGCTGTGATCAGCCGCTGCGGCCTCAGATGCAGACCCGCCCCGGGCAGGGCCCTGGCCATCTCTCTCTTTAGGTCTCCTTGTGGGACAGTGGCTTCCTGCCTGCCCAGTGAGGGGGGGGAATGGATGGATTATCAGCGCCCTGGGGCAGCAAGAAGGAAGAGGAGGAGGAGCAGGAGGAGGAGGAGGAGGAAGAAGAGGACCTGTGCACAAAGCAGCCTTTCTGGCCTCTCCCTGAGCCATTAGCGTAAATGGCAGTGGGAGAGGCAGGTGGGAGGAGTTTTTCATTTCCCTAGAATTTACTGGAAGGAAGAGGGTTATTTGGAAGTTTCTGAGAGGTGACAGGGGTTCACCGGCCCCCTCACACAAAAGGATCAGTAGGTGTCCGCCCTTTCCTTTTTCCTCTCCCGTGGAGATCCAGGAGCTAAAACCTTTGTGACAGCTCCACCGTTACCAGCTGTACTTAGGCAGAAAATAACGCTGGGCTGGGACTAGGGTTGTGGAAGGGCTGGTTCTACTCCTTTAGCTGGCTAAAGACTTGGCCCCGTAGGACTTCTATCTGATGTCTAGAACAAAGGATGAACCCAAGGATGGTGTCAGATGTTACGCTAATCATGTACAGGACTGAGTGAGGCTGGGTTTCCTGATAATTGGCTGTGTGACCTCTGGCAAGTCACACAACCTCTCTTGGCTTCCAGTGTTTTATTTGTAAAAGGAGAACAGAAGTGAAGATGTACTGGGGCTGGGACACAGCACTTTATAAGGGAATGTCACATCCCCTCCTCCGAGCCACACTGGGCCGCCGGCAGGTGACTGTTCCCTCACAAGGAAGATTTCACACCCAATGAGAGCATCATGGCCTTCCCCTACTAATAATGGTCGACGTGACTTAAACACACGGCTATAAAACCTAGTGCTGAAGCTTTGTAGTTTAAACCATTCTGGGATAGTGTGTGTGTGTGTGTGTGTGTGTGTGTGTGTGCGTTCATGCACAAACATGTGCCTGCCAGTGCTGGGACTTGAACTCAGGGCCTAGGTGCTGTCCCTAGGCTTTTTCTGCTCAAGGATGGCACTCCAGCACTTGAGCCACACCTCCACTTCTGGCTTTTTGCTGGTAAATAGGAAATAAGATTCTCCCAGCTGGCTTGGATCCCAGTCTTCAGCTCTCAGTCTCCTGAGTAGCTAGGATTACAGGTGTGAGCCACTGGTGCGGGACTATCCGGTGATATTAGCCCCCCCCACTCCCACCCCCACCTCCGTCCTTGGAGGCACAGCGGGAGGGTGAGGTGAACAATGAGAGCTGTGGAACACATCTGGTGAAACACATCTGGATCCTGGACCTGCTACTCCACAGCTGTGTGGCTTGGGGCAGACGCCTTTGCCTCTCTGTGCCTTGGTCTTCCCAAGTGGAGGGATGATCCACTGCGAGGGGGTCATGGCCTGGGGCCTCCAGCAGAGGCTGGCCTATGCTGGCTCAGGCTGGCGCTGTCTGGCCCAGGGTAGGAGTTGAGAATTGCTGCTGCTTCAGACAAGCACTCTGTTTTTATGAGGTTGGGTTCTGGGCCTTTGTTAGAGCATCAATTAGGGGCAGGATTCTGGCAGTCCTTGAGCTTCACTTCCAGCTCCATGGCGGGGGGCTGGGAGTGGGGGAGTGAGGAGTGTGTCTGCTGATAGAACATTCTGGTTAAACTGAGGGCAGCCAGTCCCTTTAGCTTCACTCTCCTCGGAGCTGGAGATGTGTTTGAGGAGCACAGATCTGCCTCCTGCTTGTCAATGGGCTGCGCCTCCCGCTCCTTCCGGAGAAGGCAGGGAGGTGTGGTGGCTTCCAGGGGCCAGTGAGCTTCTGGTCTTTTCTCTGCCATCTGCACATCTGTGAAATGGGGGAATGAGAAAATGAGACTTTCCTTTCTTCTTCTTTTGGTCTGTTATAAGGCTTGAACTCAGGGCCTGGGCGCTGTCCCTTAGCTCTTCAGCTCAAGGCTAGCGCTCTACCACTTGAGCCACAGCGCCACTTCCTATTTCTGGTGGTTAATTGGAGAAGAAAGTCTCACAGATTTTCCTGCCCGGGCTGGCTTTGAACTGTAATCCTCAGATCTCAGCCTCCTGAGTAGCTAGGATTACAGGTATGAGCCACCCGCACCAGCGACTTTCCCTTCTTAAAAGGAGACTGCAAGCCGGGTGCTGGTGGCTCACGCCTGTAATCCTAGCTACTCAGGAGGCTGAGATCTGAGGATCTCGGTTCAAAGCCAGCCGGGGCAGGAGAGACCGTGAGACTCCTATCTCCAATAAACCACCATAAAACCGGAAGTGGCGCTGTAGCTCAAGTGGTAGAGCGCTCGCCTTGAGCTGAAGA
>NW_012267336.1:1749730-1793312 GCF_000151885.1 Dipodomys ordii | reverse complement strand
TAGCTCAAGTGGTAGAGCGCTCGCCTTGAGCTGAAGAGCTGAGGGACAGCGCCCAGGCCCAGAGTTCAAGCCCCATGGCAGACCAAAAAAAAAAAAGGAGACTGCAGGTGAGATGATGGCTCTCCGGGAATGTGGGAAGCTGTGAAGGGCTCCAGAGGCTACCCTGTCTCCACCATGGAGCCTCTGCTCTCCCGGGTGTAACCCCGGCTGGCCTCCAACTCTGGATCTTCCCATCTCTGCCTCCTGATTGCTGGGATAGAAGGTATGTGCTACCACACCCAGCTGGAGGTCTACTTTCTAGACCAGAAGCCACCTCATCCCACGTACCTGGGGGAGGCCCAGGAGTCGGCGCTGAGCCAGGCATTCACCCCAAGGATTAAGATCACTTGTTTCCTGATATTGTTTTTGTTCTAAAACAGACACTCAATTGATGGACACTTCCATGAACTGAGGCTTCAGAGATCTGGCATGCATGGATAAAACACACACACACACCACGACTTCCACGCAGGTGGGCCAACCTTGACCAACGACTCTTCAGTTCCCAGAGTTCCTCCTATCTGACCCACCTGCTGACGATGAAGATTTCCATTCATTTGAACAAGTGATTGTGGGTTAGGCCTGGAGACATCCATGGGCAATTAGGGTCTTAGGGCCCCACGGCCCCGCCCCGCACCGCCCCCTGCCAGCTCAGGCTGCAATTCTAGCGCCTCGGAACCCAGAGGTCCAAAGAGTCAACATTTGAAGCCAGCCCAGGTGGAAAAGTCCTCGAGACTCCATCTCCAATTAACCAGCAAAAAAGCCAGGCTGGAGGTATGACTCAAATGGTATAGCCCCAGCTGCACAAGCAAGCCAAGACTTCCTGAGTGAGGCCCTGGTTTCAAAACCAAGTACTGGAAAAAGAATAAAAACAGGGAAGGTGGAAGGGAGAGCTTCAAGGGGCAGCTCACCCCCTCGGGGTCTTGCTGAATGGGTGGCGCTCTGTTACAGACATGGCCATGGTGTTCTCGGTCGATCGCCACTGTCACGGACCACAGTAAACGCCTTCTCATGTTTATAGGCCATGGTGCCATCACGCCACTTTTCAGGTGAGGAAACTGAGGCACGGAGAGGCGAAGTCACCTCTCCTAAGCTCACAAGGCCGGGAACAGTGTGAACAGTGTGGCCGGCTGTGGGGGCCCCGGAGCAGGATTTGAGCCATTACTTGGCGAGTCACACTGCATTAAGTCTTCTCCATTCCGTGTGGCCCATTTTCTTCATGTGTGTGGTTAATTGGTGGGTTTACTGCATGTCAGTAAAATGACTGGAAGCTGAGGGTCCAGGAGGGCTTGTACCTTTCCGAGCTGGAAAGACAGGGAAGCCACGAGGAAGACTGTGGAGAGGGGCAGGAGCCACCCAGCCACACGCCACACGCGTGGCTGCCTTCCTCCCGCACACGTGGAAAAGCAGGTCGGGTTCTATTAAGAGAAACCCAGCCCGGTGTTCACGGCCTTGACCCATCCATCCCGAGACCCCTTTGTAACCATTTGCCAGAGAACGGCGTATACCGAGCCAGGGTTTTCTGTAAACAAATTAAAAAGTAATAAAGTGGCCCCATCTGCATGCTAGAGTAACGCGCTTTCATTTTAATGACACTTGCGGCAGCAGAGCCGTTTGGATGGCTCGTCACACGCGCGCGGCTGCCGGCTGCACAGGGGCATGCGCACTCAGGCACCTGCGGCTGCGGCCCGGGCCTGGCCCCAGGCCACCTGCTGTTAGGCATGTGACAGGCTGCGCATGCAAACAAGAGTGAGAGATCGAGGTCAGAGGTCAGGAGACTGCACACACAGTCCCATGAACAATCCTAACAATATCCTGCACCCTGAGCTATGTCTTGGGGAGGCCTCTAGGGTTTGTGGCCCCCAGGCTATGGCCCTCTGCAGAGGGTAGGGGGCCTTGCCCAAAGCCAGGCACCAGTTGGAGGTGGTAAGGGAGGTTGGGGGTATGTATTTCTAGGAGGTTTACGTTGTTATCAGGGCCCTTCTCCTATGTCTGATTCTGGCTCTGGGACCCCTGGCTCTTCCATCACAGATTGTCAACCAGTAGAGCAAATGGAGTCCTGGCCTTGCCTGCTGAAGAGAGAGAACAGCTCATCTGTTCACCATCCAGGAAGAGGGCAGCCCAAAGCATTCAACAGTCTCCACGAATGAGCATTTATTGAGCATCTACTTGAAGCCACGCTGGGCCATGGGATTTAGAGAGGAAAGGGAACTGCTCCTTCCTCTGCAGACATCCACAACTGGGTTCTTGCTTGTCAGCCACTAGCATCACCAGGAGATCCAGAACAATCCATACCCTCCTGCTCTAGCTAGTTCCTGTAGGACCTCAGCTGGGTCCTATAGAAACCCTCCTCCCCCTCCCCGTCAACCCAAGAGGGTCTAAAGGATGCCAAGGCTTGAGGCTGGGGTTGGGGTCATGTTTGAGTTCTGCAGAGAAGACAGAGCATAGGGCTGGCTGGGAACGTGGATTGTGGCAGCCCCAGGAGGACTCGAAAAGATTGAAGGGGGGGCTCTGGGCAGGAGAGCGATCAGCCTGGCACGTTTGATTATACATTCAACAAACCTGAGCAGGGCGAATTCTCTATCTCAAGAGACCTCTGAGAAGAGGGGTATCAGTGACTCACACCTGTAATCCTAGCTACTCAGGAGGCTGAGATCTGAGAATCACAGTCCAAAGCCAGCCTGGGAAGGAAAGTCTGTGAGACTCTTATTTCCAATTAAACCACCGCAAAACTGAAAGTGGGGCTATGGCTCGCATGGTAGAGGGCACGCCTTGAGTCAAAGAGCTGAGGGACAGTGCCCAAGCCCTAAGTTCAAGCCCCATAACCAACAAAAACCAAACCAAAACAACAACAAAAAATGTCACCGGATCAAGACCTCAGGAAGAGAGCAGACAGGCTACGATCCTCCATGAGAGCTGCCTCCTGTCTGGAGTGAGCTGTATGACTTTGGGGTGAGTAACTGGTTGATACCCCACATTTCAGAGTCACCTTCTTACCCTGAGAACTGTACTAACCATATCACAGGTTTTTGTGAGACTAAGGGAAGCCTCTCATTGGGGTGATCACATTACCCGATTCTAAGCACCCTACAGGCCCTCAGGGAGCCCAGACCTGTTCTACTTGGTAGCTTCTATTATTGTCCCTTTTGTGTGTGTGTTCCAGTACTGGGACTTGAACTCAGAGCTTGGACACTGACCCTTAGTTTTTTTTCCCAAGGCTGGCTCTCTACCTCTTGATCCATAACTCCACTTCTGTTTTTTGTTTGTTTGTTTTTTCTAATTGGAGATAAAAACATCTCACAGCCCTCCCTTCCCAGGTTGACTTTGAACCATGATCCCCAGATCTCAGCCTCCTGAGTAATCAGGATTACAGGCATGAGTCACTGGTCCTTGGCTCTTGTCCTGTTTTGTAGATGATGACACTGGCCCAGAAAGATAGTAAGTAATTCACTCAAGGGTATCAAGTGGCAGGACCAGGGTTTGAACCCAGGCAGTCAGCCCAAGCATAGGGCAGACAGAGAGTGGAATGGTCCTGCCTGGGCTGGGGAGGAGGGCCAGGAAGCTCTCCCTGACCTGTGTCATTGGGCAGGGAAGAGGTGCCCTCAGCAGAACGCGTCTGGATGAGGAGCTAAAGCCTGCTGGCCCCGGCTCTCTTCCCTCTTGAGCCCAGAGGCTGGCGAGCCCCAGGCACACTGGTCGCTCTGTCTCCCCATATCAGGAGGGGCCCTGGCCCCGAGTCCCACTTTACCAAGGGTGATAAGGTTCTCCCATCACCGTAGTGCCAGTCAGCCTGGCTTTAGGGCCAACGGCAGACACATTGAGCTGGCTAGGGACGCTCTCTCGCCTGGGGTTTACTCAGCATCTAAGAGGAGGCCTGGACCCTCTTCTTGTGGCTCTGTCACAAGAATGAGGAGCTCCTTCCTTCCTTCTTTCTTTCCTTCCTTCCTTCCTTCCTCTCTACCTCCCTCCCTCTCTGTCTTTCTTTCTTTTCTCTCTCTTCTTTTTGTAGTTCCACTCCAGAAGCGGAGTCCCCTAGTCTCTTTGGTTACAACACATTATTAATTCTGCAGCCATATGGTGCATAAAGGGTCCCCTGATGCCCGGGAGAGGGGAGGAGAGCGGGCTGCAAGGACAGGATCCTAGAAGGGGCTGATTCCCTCCATTGCAAGTGGTGTGGGTGGTGCTTCGGGATAGCCACACCCACCCAGTGTGCCCCCTCCCCCGTGCTGGTGGGGGTGTGGTCTGGGGGGGGATGCTAGGCTGCACAAAGGACGGGAACCTCTTCCAGAGAAACCTGAAGAAATGTGGGATGATGGCAAATCATGCGACCTCTGGGGGGGGGGGCCCGCTGTCTGAGCTGTAAATTGGACATAATCATAGGACAAAATGACTTTGTTCAAGTAAAGCAATTTGCAATAAATAGTGTTTCCACAGAGGATGGTTAGCTGGAATGATGATGGTGGTGGTGAAGGCTTGAGGGGAGGCTCAGGACGCTTAAGTTACCCAGGTCATGTGGCGGATTGGTGTTTAAATCCAATCCAAACCTTCCATCCAGAGGGGCATGGGGGGAACCGAGACTGGAGAGGGCCATCAAGGGGCAGTGCCTTAGCCAGGGCCCCCAGCAGCACTGTCCTCCACCAGGGCACTGAGTAGGGGACAGATGGTGGCAACTTGGGTTCGCGTCTTAACATAGACACTGAAAGCAACCATCCCGGGAAACCACACAGACACAGTCACATTCAGCAAAAGGAGTTTGTTGTCAGCAGGGGCTGACAAGGCCACCTCCCTCATGGGAGAGGGAGAAATGGCGGCTATCCTTTGTTCAAGGGTCATTTTATAGTCAGGGGACTAGAGGTGGGAAGTAAAGTGGGAGGAATGGCCAGGGCTGACGGCCAGTTGGGGTTAGGCCTGGCCAGATCAACTGGTTTTGGGGGAGGAGCTGAGGGCCTGAGATAGAAGGCATGTTGGCTCATACAATTTACAAGACACCCCCTTCCTGGGGGACCTCTGTGGAACAGGGGGCAGGGAGGACTCCAGGGGCATGCAGCCAACCGTACGTGCTACATTTGAGGGGCAGAGCCTGGATTCAAGTAACAGATTTTTTTTTATGGTACTGGGATTTGAATTCAGGACCTCAAACTTGCTAGATAGGTACTCTATCACTTAAGCTACATGATCAACACCCCCTCCCTCCAGCCATTGTTGTTTTAGTTTGTTTTTAAGATAGGATGTTGTACCTTTGCCAAAACTGGCTTCTGACCTCCATCTTCTGACCTCTGCCTCCTGGGTAGCTGGTATTGCAGGTATGAGCCATTAAGCCCAACCCCAAATCACAGAGCTGTTGAATGGCAGAAGGGACTACAAATCTCAGCCAACTGAAGCTAGTGGTTTCAGAACTGCATGCCATCCATTGGCCCATTTTGTTTAGCTTGCAAAGTGCTTTTTTGGTTATTGCTTTTTCTTTTTGTTTGTTTTTTGCCTATTCTGGGGCTCACACTCAGAGCCTAGGCACTGTCCCTGAGTTTTTTTGTTTTTGTTGTTGTTCTTTTTTTTTGTTTTTGCTCAAGGCTAGAACTCTACCACTTGAGCGGTAATTCCACTTCTGGTTTATGGAAGTTTAATTGGAGATAAGAGTCTCACAGATTTTCCTGCCCAGGCTGGTTTTGAAGCACAATCCTTAGATCTTAGCCTTCTGAGTAGCTATGATTACCAAAGCCAGCCACCAGCACTCATTTATTTCATTTTTGAGACAAGGTCTCTCTACTTAGTCCAGGCTGGCCTCCTGCCATAGCCTGTCTAGTACTGGATTACAAACCCATACTATTCACATGTGAATTGTTTGCTCAGGCTGAGGTCTGTTACTGCTAGGTTCTCCACAGTTGCACTCACATCTCCTTTCACACTTATCTCCTTGGGCTCCAATCAGCTCTTTCAGAAATCAGTAACAGGGCTGGGAAGGTGACTTAGTGGTAGAATGTTTGCCTAGCATGCATGAAGCCCTGGGTTCGATTCCTCAGTACCACAGAAACAGAAAAAGCCAGAAGTGGCGCTGTGGCTCAAGCAGTAGAGTATTAGTCTTGATCAAAAGAAGTTCAGGGAAAGTGCCCAGGTCCTGAGTTCAAGCTCCAGGACTGGCAAAAAACAAAATCAGAAATCAGTAACAATGGTTTTGTGCCATAACTGGGGCTTGAACTCTGGGCCGTGTGCTCTTGCATGGCTTTTTTTCTTTGTCTCACAGCTGGCATTCTTTTGTTTGAGTCACCAGTCTGGCTCCACTTTTGATTGGCTCTTTGGAAGATGAGTCTTGTAGACTTTTCTTCCCTGGCTGATTTTGAACCTTGATCCTCTGGATCTCAGCTTCCTGAGTAGCTAGGATTACAGGTGTGAACCACAGACATACGGCAGGCATGATTATGAGCTCTACCTATCCACAAGGGCTCTGAGGCTCGGGGAACTATGTAAGTTACCCCACCCCCTCAGCAGAGTGAGCCCCACACACGGAGCATCATTTGCCTAATTTGGCGAAGCCATCCTTCTGATTTTTTTCCTCAGTGAGCCTGACCAAGGTTACCTGGGACCAGTGATCTCTGTTCTCCACCGGGCCACCCAGGGGCTCTGTCAGCCCTGCCTGGTCTGGCCCCCTCCCTTTGGGGGAAGGGGAGGGGTGGGAGAGGAGGTACTACCCCTCTCCCTTCCTGGAGTCAGACAAGTCCCTGCCCCTGTCTCTGGGGTTCTTACATCCAGAGGGCAGTGAGGATCAAAACAGCAAGTTAAAAGTGAAAAGCCACAGCACTTCCCGCACAGTTCCCTCTGCCTCTTGAGGAAGGCGGCACAGTTGTGGGAGCTTTCATGTTGTTGAGAACAAAAAGAAGCGGCTTTCATGGCGTTTCCTCTGCCTTCCCGATCCTTAGTGCAAAGAGCTATTATTATTAGCCAGGCCTCCACTGCTGCCAAGCAGGCTTTGCCTTCGAAGGAGGAATGAGCCATGGTGATTTGTTTTTGTTTTTGTTTTGTGCCAGTACTGGAGCTTGAACTCAGGACCTGGGCACTGTCCTTTAGTTTTTCTCTCTCAAGAGTGGGTGATCTACCACTTGAGCCACACCTCCACTCCTGGCTTTTTGGTAATTATTTGGAGGTAAGAGCCTCACTGATGTCTGCTTATTGAACTGCAATACTCAGGTCTTAGCCTCCTGAGTAGTGAGGATTATAGATGGGAACCACCAGCTCCCAGCTTGTAACTGTGTTTTCTGAGTATAAGAAAAGCATGTATACAGATGCGCAGCCTGGCACCACTCCATTTGGTACTGCCATTTTCCCAATGGGCAAGCTTTGGGGAAGCTGCAGGACTGGCAGGGGTCAGGGTCAGAAAGTGGGTCCTGAGGAGGCCGATTTTAAGGTTACAAATTGATCCATAAGAGAGGTGGAGGAATTGAGGTGCCTGACCAGACAGGCCATGTGGAGCATCCCAAGTTCACACCCGGCATGAGTTGGGCAGGGCTAGGCCAAACCCCTTGGTAATCATACCGACACTACATTGAAAACTTGGTAATTGCTCCCCAGGTGACCTGGCCTTGGCTAGGCCGAGATTGTGTTATCCAAGAACTACTGAGTAGCCAATCAGGGGGCTTGGGGACTACTGAGCAGCCAATCAGGGGGTTGTGTTTTGCCAGTGAGTTGGTAGCTAGGTGGATTAAAGGAGTGCCCTTCCCCCTTCATCTGACCTGGCTTTGGCCTCTGAAGTTCTGGCTTTTCAGGGCTGAATGACCAGGTAGGAAGTATCTTTATCTTTATTGTTTTCTTTATTTTATTTTATTCTTTGTTGGCTGTGGGGCTTGAACTGTGGGCCTGGGCTCTGTCCCTCAACTCTTCAGCTCAAGGCAAGCACTCTACCACTTGAGCCACAGTGCCACTTCTGGTTTTCTGACTGGTCTATTGGAGCTAAGAGTCTCACAGATTTTCCTGCCCAGGCTGGCTTTGAACCATGATCCTCAGATCTCAGCCTCCTGAGAAGCTAGAATACAGATGTGAGCCACTGCTGCCTGGCTCAGGAAGTATCTTTTGAAGGAGAATTTTCTCTACTGAGGTAAGATTTGGAAGTTCCTCCTCCCTCTGCTTTTACTTCTGAACTGTTTGTGTCTTGGCCTTGCTGGTTTGGTTTAAGGTTTAGACTCAAATCTATCTGCCTTTGCCCAGGACCACCAGGGCCAGTCCCATTGTGGCAGGGAGTTGCCACGGCACAGGTCTGTGGAGTGAGGCTGAGGTCTCAATCCTGACCCTTCTGTGACCTTGAACTGGCCTTGTCAGGAATAGGAAGTCAGATACAGGATGTCAAGCCTGAATCACAGGTGCCTTCCACCTGTAATCTTACCTACTCAGGAAGCCGAGCTCTGAGGTTCAATGTTCGAAGCCATCCCTGGACAGAAAAGTTTGTGATCCTCTTACGTTCAACTTGCCAGCTGGACATGGAGGTGTGGCTCAAGTGGTAAGAGTGCCAGCCTTGAGTGGGAAAAGCCAAGTGGAAGCTCAAGGCCCTGAGTTCAAACCCCAGTAGTAGCGCGCTCACGCACACACACACACACACACACATCGGGAGATGTCCATTTGCATTTGAAATGCCACATTTAGGATATATTTATATGTTCAAAAATTCCTTGCTTCTCTGAAATTCAGATGGAGTTGCTCATTTTGTACTTTCTCTAGAAAACACTACTTTGGACAAGATCCTGAGCCGCTTGCTGATTGCTGTCTCATTTCAGGGGTGGCTCTGAGGGGTAAGAAATGTACCACACCAAGAACAGGATGATAATAATCATCTCAACCAGCATATTAGTAAGTGCTTTAAGCTGGTCACAAACAGCTTTAAACTGTCTCATACCTGTAATCCTACCTACTCAGGAGGCTGAGATCTGAGGATCGTGGTTCAAAGCCAGCAGGAAAATCAGTGAGACTCTTATCTCAATTAACCACCAAAAAACCAAAAGCACTGTGGCTCAAAGTGGTAGAGTGCTACTAGCCTTGATTGAGCAAAAAAGCTCAGGGACAGTGCCCGGGCCCTGAGTTCAAGCCTCACGAATGACAAAAAAAGAAAGAAAGAAAGAAGGAAAGAAAGAAAGAGAGAGAGAGAGAGAGAGGAAGGAAGGAAGGAAGGAAGGAAGGAAGGAAGGAAAGGAAGGAAGGCAAAGAAAAGAAAAAAGAAAGTGCTTCATTTCTAGGGTACTTGTCCTCTACCCCCCCAACTTCACCAGTAACAGCAAACCAGCAGCATGAGGGATAGAGCATAGACGTTGGAGGAACTTCCTGGCAGGAGGGACCTGGCAACATCCCTACTGCGCAGGTGGCCCAGAGCTGTAAGGTGCTGCAGCTGGTGAAATGCGGGCTGGGGAGACGGATGGCGGTGCCGCAGCTCGCAGACAATGGCGAGCCCTTTCGCACACTGAGAAGGAATGAGCTGTGACTATGCCAACCACACGGATAAATCAGACCCAGACCACCAGGTCAGCTGACGGAAGCCAGACCCAGAATACATAACGTGGGATTCTATTTATCTGAAGTTCAGAAGCAAGCCTTAACCCAGCTGCCTTGTGGAGGGACACACTAGGGATGACCTGGCCCCCTCATGGATGTGGGGGAAGAGGGAGGGGAGAAGAAGGAGGGATGGGGGAGGAGGGGGAGGGGAGAAGGGTCCCAGGTATCTGACTGTGAGCTGGACCTCGGTGGAGGTGGTGGCCACTCTGATGTTTCTCACAAAACCATTAGTTACTGTGGCACATGTGCTCTTTTCTGGATGGGAGGTTGATTTCACAGCGCACCAAGGTTATGGAGAGGGAGGAAGGGAGAAAGGGAGAAAGGAGGGGATCTTCCAAGCCCCCCTCTTCCCCCAAAGCTGACCTCCTGGTGAGGAGGGGCCCATTACGGAAGAGCAGGGAAGTGACCTCTTCCTGCCCTTCGGAGTTAGCAAGGTAGGAAGTGAGCGATCGCACGGGTGCCCTGGACCGGGCCCTCTGACCTAGAGTGACCCGTTACGATTCCTTCTCATTTCTGCCTTCTGGGTCCATCTACCTGTGCAGGCAATGGAGGGGGGGGAGGAAGGGGCTGGGGAGGAAGAGATTGGAAGGGGGTAGCAGAGAAGGCAGGTGGTGCAGGATTGGGGGGGGTTAAGGACCCCAGGCCAGGCTAGCTGGGGCTCCACGGTCTGTTCTAATGACAGTTCCTCTCCATAGCCTCCTCCCTCCCCCGCCCAAGCAGGGATAATGATCGGAGATAATGATCAGCTAGGGGCGGGGGTCACTTTTCATTAACCCTGACTTCATTTCCAACTGCCCTCCCAGAAGCCTGACCCTCCCTGCTGCCAGCCTTCACCAGGGCAGTACCTGCTGGTAGGTCCCTCTTAATTCCCCGGAGAGTGACATTTAAGGACTTATTTATGGAGCCATAACAATTTACAAGCTGTGAGCGGAGGGTTGTCTTGGGGCCGGTGGGGGTGGGGCAGGGACCGAGTTGGGGGAGGGGGCGGGGGAAGGGTTGCTCTTTTTCACCGGCTGGGTTGAAGGGCTAAGTGATGGGCCCTCATTAAATCCTGGTCAGCTCTCTGGCCATCCGCGTGCTTTTCCTGTCCTCAGCCACCCCCCAGGGTGTGCGAAAGGCCTACAAATGTCTTAGTACAGCCTTCCTGCCCCACCTCGTCTAGGCAGGAAGCCAGCAGACGACAGCAGATACCTCGGTCTCCCTTTCGCCCCTCAGAGCAGGCAGGCACTGCCGAACCTCCTGTCTCTGGAGTTGCAGAGGGCTTTCATCCAACTACAGAGCCTCTCCACCCTTCCAGTACAGGTACAGGCAGCATTCGAACTCAGAGCTGTGGGGGACATTGAAAACCAGATCCGCTTGGTATGGTGATGCATGGCTGTAATCCCAGCCCTCGGGAGGGTGAGGCTGGAGGACTGTGAGTTTGAGGCTAGTTTGGGCTGCATAGCAACACCTTGTCTTAAAAAGAAAAAGCAAGAAAAAACAACCCAGATCTTTCCTGCGAAGAGGTCAGGCCAGGCAAGAAGGCTCACGGGAGGGGACAGGGACTAGTTCCTGCGGCCCAGGCTGGGCAGGGGGAGGGGGGCTCCCCCCCCCCCCCCCCCCCGGTCCTGGCTTGTAGCTTGGTTCTCCTTTCTGCTCTTTCTCATCTCAAGCTTCACTACTTGCTCAGCCTCTGTGGGAACCTGATTGTCTCTTCCTATTTCTGCCTCTGGCTGGCCTCTCTGCCGGTCTCACCACGTCCCCTCTCCCCCTGCTCTGTCTCAATTCCCAGGTCATTTGCTATAGAAGCAGCCTGGCTGGCGAGCCAGCTGGGAAGAGGAAACGGGCCTTTGTGTGTGTGATTAGCTTGTGTTCAAGTTCAAATCCAGGTCTTACCACTTCTGGCTGGGCAGGGTGCCTGGGAGCTGGGCAGGTTGTCTGGGTGTCTGTCTCGGGGCTGGGCAGACCGAGGAGGGCAGTGGGGAGGGGGCTCCGGATAGCAGGCCCAGCACGGGTCAAGGTCTGGAGGGAGAGCTGGCCTCAGAGCATGGCAGGGGAGGAGGAGCATGTTGGTCAGGGAGGAGCTTGTCAGTTGGGGAGGAGCTTGTCAGTCAGGGGAGGAGCTTGTCAGTTGGGGAGGAGCTTGTCAGTCAGGGAGGAGCATGTAGGTCAGCCTTTCATTGCTATAACAAGCACCTGACCATCTTGTGCGAGGCCTTCTCCCAGGAGTCTGAGCCTTGTTCTAAGGGGGCTAGGGAGGGTGGTGGGGACCAAGGCCTGATGAGCTGCCTTGTCTTCCTTTGTCCCACAATCCTCCTCTCCCCCACACCTGCGTTGGGGAGCTCCCCTCGTGGGTGCCCACCGCGGTGAGTAGATGAGCACCCACGCTTCTCCCTGGGTCCTGGAGGCAGGCCTGGGCTCCACCTATCTGATCAGTCCCTCTCTGCACATCCGGGCCCAGTACTGGGCCTCCTGGCCCTGCTTAGGTTGTACTTCCTCCTTACCAGGAAGTTATTGGCCACAACCAAGAAGTCTGGCACCCCATTCTCTACATACATGCTTCCTCTGTAGTACCTGGCCCCGCTTTGTTGTTGTTTTCTGTTTTTGTCTGTTGTGGGGCTTGAACTCAAGTCCTGGGCACTGTCCCTGAGCTCTTTTGCTCAAGGCTAGTGCTCTACCACTTTGAGCCAAAGCTCCACTTCCAGTTTTTGAGTGGTTCATTGGAGATAAGAGTCTCACAGGGACCTTTCTGCCTGGGCTGGCTTTGAACCGCAGTCCTCAGATCTCAGCCTCCTGAATAACGAGGATTATGGGCGTGAGCCACTGGGGCCCAGCTGAGCCCCATTTTTAGTTACATAGTCGCTGTGCTCCACTAGATCCTGGGCTTTTGCATCCCATAGCGTTCCTGGGCCTGGTATTGGCTCCAGGACTGCATGTTGAACGAAGGATGAGGCCCGAGTCTCTGCTCAGACCCAGGGCGCCTCAAGGGTAGGGATCTGCCTCTCTTTGGCAGGCTGGCATTCCTTCACCCCCGCACAGGGCTGCCTTCTCCCTTCTTAGCTCTTCTCCTGGGTCCCCTTGCCCCAGCCAGAGCTGGAGCAGGCGGGGGAGTGAGGCCAGGCAGCTGAGGAGGCTTTTTAGCTCCGACTGCACAGCCTCCTCTGACAGATAGAACTGAGGCTTTGGATTTGGCAGGAGAAATCTCCAAGGACAGACACCCTTGCCAGTGCCCAAGCTCACAAACCCAGCCTCCAATCCCTGCCGCTCCCTTGACAGGAGCCACTGCTCTTCCTGTCTTTAAAGATATCGCTGCGCCCGCTTTCAAGAGTCCATCTCAATGAGAGACAGTGTGGCTTAAACAGCAGAACACACCACACACACACACACACACACACACACACACACACACACACACACACGACTCATAGCCTGAGTGCAACAATCTCTTTTGGCTCTTTGCTCTTCTCTGCCTTCCTGCCTCTTGTCTAGTTTCTCCCTGTTTCTCCCTATTTCTGTCACTCTCTGTCTTGGTCAATCTGCGTCTCTTTTCTGTCTGTCTCCGTCCCTTGCTGTGTTCTCTGCTTCTCTCTAATTCACCGTACATCGTCTCTGTCCATTTGTGCCTGTCACTTGAGTCCTGGGCCCTCTTTGTTCGTGTCTGCCTGCTCTCCCTTCTTCCTCTGGGCTTCACGTCCCCGTCTCTCCAGCTGTGCCAGCCTCCTCGCACACCAGTAGCTCACACTTAGCCAGCTCACAAGGCAAGCATAGAAAGAAAGGGAGGGCACGCAGCGTCGCTGGGAACTTGCACAAGTGGCGGAAACAAGGCAGAGAGGCAGCAGCATGGGATAAGCATGCAGCTGTCTCTTTTATCTCTTCTTGGCAGGAGGGAAGGAGCAGGAGAGAGAGGAGGCTCAGAAGAGTGAGCATGGAAGGGAGATGGATGGTGGGACTCAGAGCAAGACAGAGAGCGTTGGGGAACAGCTGATAGGGCCTCAACCAAAAAGGGTGCAAGTTTCCATGACCTCCCACCCTGAGCTAGGGATTTTTGTTCCTGAATTCTTGGTCCAGAAGGATAGAATAAGGAACCCATAGAAGAGGGGTGTGTGTGTGTGTGTGTGTGTGTGTGTGTGTGTGTGTGTGTTGCTCATCAGAACTAGTTGCTAGGCAGCTCTAGATGCCCCGATTTCCAGATGGTACTTCCTGCCTTGCCTCAATGACTGGATGGGCCACATGATCAATTTGGGCCAATAAGCACTTCCAATCAGAGTAGTTTGATTATATATGCCAGACCTTTTCGGGATGGGTCTTTCCCTGCGGTATAATGACCAGAGAGACTTGAGCGAGGGCTCACCACTAGCCTGGATTCTGGCACAACTACAATGAGCAGAGCAGTGTGAATGAAGGCTTCAAGGTTGTTGAGCCATTGAGATTTTGGAGGTGTTTGTTAATGAAGCAGAGCTTTGCCTATCCTGACTGATATATACATACACACACTCACACACATATATGTATATATGTATATATATGATATTTATAGGAGCACATGTGTCTGTGGGGTGGGCAAGTGCAAAGGTACAAATCTCTGGGCATTTGTGACATGAACTCAGCACTAAACAAAGAAGGAAAGTCTTCTTCTGCACCTTCTCTTCTCCTATCACACATTGAAGCAACACAAAGCCACATCTTCTGAGCATGGGATCTTCCCTCATTCTCCCACTCCAGACTCCACTCAGACTTGAGCAGGGTCAGGTCTCTGCTCTGAAATCCAGTGTGACGCCTGGCCTTGGTCCTCTGCCTCTCTCTCTCTCTCTCTCTGTGTCTCTGTCTCTCTCTGTCTCTGTCTCTCTGTCTCTCTGTCTCTCTGTCTGTCTCTGTCTCTGTCTCTCTCTCGTCAGTTGTGGGGCTTGAATTCAGGGCCTGGGTGCTGTCCCTGAGCTTTTTCATTCAAGGCTAGTGCTCTACCACTCCGAGCTACAGTGCCATTTCTGGTTTTCTGGTAGTTAATTGGAGATAAGAGTCTCACAGACCTTCCTGCCCACTGCCTGGCTCCTTGGTTACCTTTCTGGCCCCCAAATACCCATATCTTTGGGTCTTTGGGGTAGGCCTTCTTTCTCTCCTCCTGGGAACCCTCCACTCCTGCCCCTTCTTCCCATACCTGCCTCCTTTTCCGTGTTCCTTTCTCCATTTCCCCCTTGGACATTGTCCACCTTACTTCCATAGATCCCCTTCTAAAGCTGTCTCCTTGGGCCCCTGCCTCTGTGGCGCCCACCTCCTGCAGGGCTCTGTGGGGATGACCTGTGTGGTTTGTTCTGGGTTGTCCCCTGAATTGCTGCAAGGCCGCAGCTCTGGTCCGGCATCACCTCCACTCCCTGTGCCTCTCTGTCCCCTGTTTACCAACCCTGGGGCTTTCCCTGCACCTGCCCACGCCATGCCCACCCTCATTAATGCTCTATAAATGACGCAGTGGGAATGTTCCCTGTGTCCTGCCAACCCAATTATTAATAAGCTGCCCAGTGCCAGGGCCACGGGCACCTTCACTGCTTCTCACCGGTGCTTTTGGCTGTACATGACCTGCCTCCCCCACTCCCTCCTTCCTTCAGGAGCCCCACTATCCTGCCCTCCCCTACCCCCAACACCTTGCCTGCCCACTCCAGACCCCAAACCCAGCCAGCAATCCTAGTGCCTCTTAAAGCCTGTGCTGAGCCACATTTATTGGCTTTAATTTCAAGAGGAATTCACACAGTCCTCCCCCCACCCTTTGCCTTCTTCTCCTCTGCCAGCCCATGAACCTCTGTTCTCAGGACCAAGGAGTCCCTGCGTGTGAGGATGGATGCAACCCCACCTCTTCTAGGGCTGAGTTAGGCACTGCACCTCTCCAGGCCTCCCTGGCTGCCCTCTCTAGAAGATCTCTGAGTCCTAGGGGCTTTGGAGTGAGGTGAAGGGCTGGACAGAGCAGCACCCTCCGTTAGTCTCTCCTGGAGGGCTTGAGCCTCACTCTGGTGAATGAGTGAAACCACGCGCTTAAGCCGGCACCCCAGCACCCAGCCTTCTGTTTCCTCAGGAGTCTATGTCCTCCTGTCTCCCCTCTGCAGCCCAGCTGGAGCTGAGGAAGGGGCCCCCTCTGCTGCCATCCTGGGTTCAGCTATTTATTCCTGCCTGTGGGGGAGGGGGAAGGGGCTGGGGAGATGGGAGGAGGGGCGCAGGCCTCACCCTAGCTGGACTGGGTGGTCCCATGGACAGCACCAGGCCCAGGCTGGTCCCCACTTTGAGCTGATAAAAGGGCTTATGTGCTCCACCTACCCCACTCAGCCCCTTGCCCACTCCCTGCCTTCCTCAGAACAATAGCTTCCCTGGCTGTCTCCTTCTCCCAGCCAGCGGGGGCCAGGAAGGGACAGGGTGGGAACAGCTTGCAGCTAGATCCTTCCTTCCTTCCTTCCTTTCTTCCTTCCTTCCTTCCTTCCTTCCTTCCTTCCTTCCTTCCTTCCTTCCTTCCTCTTTCTTCTTGTTGGTCATGGGCCTTGAACTCAGGGCCTGTGCACTATCCCTGAGCTCTTTCCCTCAAGCCTTGCACTCTACCACTTTGAGCCACAGTGCCACTTCCGGTTTTCTGGTGGTTCATTGGACATCAGAGTCTCGCTGACTTTCCTCCCTAGGCTGGCTTTGAACTGTGATCCTCAGATCTCAGCCTCCTGAGTAGCTAGGATTCCAGTTGTGAGCCACCAGTGCCCAGCTGCGGTTGCCGGCCGAAGGCAGAACAAAAGGCCAGCAGAGAGAAGAGGCGGGTGAAGGGGAAATGAGAGTGGGCCTCAAAGGCTTGCTCCCACCCTGGCTAAGCAGCCCAACAAGAAACCTCTCTCCTGTCCTTCCTTAGGGAGCAGTTTTCAACCACATTATTTGTGAAGGGGAGGGGTAGACAAGGGGGTCATGTGGGCCAGGCCTACAAGGAACCAAACACCTACTCTGCCCCCCCCTCCCAGGCCTGCCCCAGCTATGGGCGCCCCCTCATGGCCACCAGTGGCATAGCACCCGCCATCAGGCGGTACCCAGGGCCTGGGACCCCAGCCAAGGCTGCAAGAGTGTCTGGGGCAGGGAGAGACCCTGGCAGGGAGTGAACAGCACCCTGAGCAGTGGTCAGGCCCAGCTATTTGTCATCTCCAAACACCAGTGCACACAACCCCCTCCACGTTGCCACCGAGCAAGGTAGTGGGGGTCTCCGGGGTCATTCCGTCCATGACTCTTGCCTTTGGCCCGTTCCCAGGAAGTCCTTCCTGGTACCTGTCATACCACAATGTCCCTACCTACCTAGTGCCAATGCTTCTGTCCTCAGGATCTCTGTGCAGCCCTCCAGCCGCTCCCATGTGTCTTCTTGTCTCCCACACCGTCTCCTCCATCCATCTCTCTGTACACACATCTATTACCAGGCAGCTGCCTATGCATCATGCAGCCCCATTATCCATCATTTATCTGCATATGTATCATTCATGCTTTCCGCCATCTATTATCCAACACCTCTCCTGCAGCTCTTTGATGTCCCTTACCTTGCCATCGGGGGTTAGCACTGTCAGGCCTGCTTTCTCCGGCCCCAGAGAACAAAGAGACCAAAGAGACATGGAAAGAACTGGGGCCACTGGTGGGGTGGGGGGGTGGAGACTAGGGGGCTCCAGTTAGAGGCCAAGATGGAGGTGTGTGGGTCATAGCTGCTGAGTTGTGCAAGTCATGCTTCACTGTCCCAAACGATCAGGAGGATGTGGGTTTGATATGAAGCAGGAGAACTCTAGGCTAGACATGAGTGGGACTTGTTGGCTGATGGGTAATGACCTGTCTATGACCACAACACCTGCAAAGAGATGGCACAACTTCCTGTGTCAGGGGAACAAGCAGAGATGGAGATACAGCTGTGACTGAGGCCAAGGAGAGAGACAGATGGTCAGACAGCAGACAGACAGGCAGACACACACACACACTCTTCTGGGATTCCAGGAATTTGAAGGTGAGGAGGTTTTCCTTTGGCTAAAGAATTCTTTTCTCTGTGTGCGCTGTAGTCTAGGCTAGTCTCAAATGCATGATCCTCTTGTTTCTACCTCTCAAGTGCTGTGATTATAGGTATACACCACCATGCCTGGCTAGCTGAGTCATAGCAGCACAGGTCCCTGGTGGGTCTGGCTGCATAGTCCTAAGCTCCTCATGCGTGGGTGCTATTGTCTGAATTCCCCAGCATGGTTCCAGCAGGCAGTGGGTGGTTCATGGCTTCTCTGAGCCTCATCTCGGATCCTCTCCCACCCTGCATCCTCTGTGGAGACCTCTGTCCTATGCTCCTGTGCCCCGCACAAACACACGAAAGCCACAGATAGGGAAATGAGCATCCAGGTGCTCTGGGCAGAGCTTGGTCCTGGCTGTTTCTACATTCCCCGCTCTTAGACGAATGGGACAATTAGAAGAGTTAGAAGGAAACGTTACCCACAGTTCTGTCCCAAAGAGATGAGATGGGACAGGTATTGATGGTTCCCAGCTGTAATCCTAGCTACTCAGGAGGCTGAGAGTTGGAGGATCCACGTTTAAAGCCAGCCTGGGCAGAAAAGTCCATGAGAACACGATTTCCAAAATATCCAGCAATACAGCCAAGCTGGAGGCATGGCTCAAGTGGTAGAGCACCAGCTGAGCAAACACAAGTTCTTGAATACCCACAAGCCTAGGTACCCACCAAAGTAAACAAAATAGAGCTGGGGCGTGGGGTCACAGAGGTCACAAGGACAAGTTCTGCCGGAGACACCTTCCCCTGGGGACGTGCTGTGGGCTCTGGTCTCCCGAGGCACGGGGAGTGACACTCATTTTTTGCCATCTCCACAGAGATTCTTGGCAGGGAGGCACCTTGCCACGGGGCTGCGTTTCAGGGGAGGCGAGATGAGGGCAGCTACGCTGGGGATCATTTTTCAGCCCATTCATTTGAGACAAGAGAACACATTTGCTCTTTTACTGGGCAGGAAAGGGATCCGCTGGGCTTCCTAAGTTGCTTGAGTCTGTGGTTTCTTGGCACCTGAGTTTGCCAGGGCCGGGGGTGGGAGACACGGCGGATGGACCCTTCACAACAGCAAGGGTTAAAAAGCACTTAGCAGCAGCACATAATGAAAGCAAATGTAAGAGAAAGAATATCCTCAGGATTTAATAAACTGCAAACAAAATTATCACGATTCTTTTCCTAGCCAGTTGAGTTTTCAGTGATTAAGAAAATACAATTTCCTGTAATTAAATCTTAACAAGAAATGTTATTAAAAAACACTCTGTCCCGGCTCCTGTAATAATTGCATGTTCCCCTAGAACAGTAAACAGAATTAGACTTTGAAGCGTACATGCTAATCCATGTGTCATTTGGATCAAATTTGTACTAATAACCTGTCTCCTTATTCTGAGACAGGAAAGGCAGGCGAGAGGCACCGGCCCGGAGGGCAAAGCAGAGCCTGGTGGGGGACTTGCTGGCTTTTGCTGGCTTTGGTTTCCATGATAAGAAAAGTTACATCTGTTGGACACATGCTACGTGCTGGGTTCTGTGCTCAACCTGTTCGCATATTCCATTTGACCTACAAATCACGTGTCCATTTTGCAGACCAAGAGACTGAGGCCCAGAGAGTTTGGTTAAGAATCCTTGGGGGGCTGGGAAGGTGTCTCAGTGGTAGAGCGCTTGCCTTGCATGCCTGAGGCCCTGGGTTCTATTCCTGAGCACCACATAAGCAAAAAGAAAAAAGCCGGAAGTGGCGCTGTGGCTCAAGTGGTAGAGCACTAGCCTTGAGCTGAAGAGCTGAGGGACAGCGCCCAGGCCCAGAGTTCAGGCCCCATGACCGGACCCCCCACACCCCCCAAAAAAAAAGAATCCTTGGAGCCTCGATCTCAAGCCACCTGCTGCTGCCATGTGGCGTGGTACTGGGTGTGGCTGTGGCACTTTCAGGGGACCGATGTCCTGCTTTGGGTTGAGGATTTTTTCTCCCTGGAAAACCTGTCTGGTGGGATTTTTCAGAACTTTTTTTTTTTTTTTTTGCCAGTCCTGGGGCTTGAACTCACAGCCTGGGTGCTATTTCTGTGTGTTTATGCTCAAGGCGAGCACTCTACCACTTGAGCCACAGCTCCACTTCTGGAATTTGGGTGGTACATTGGATGTAAGAGTCTCAGGGACTTTCATGCCCAACTAGCTTCGAACTGCGATCCTCAGATGTCAGCCTCCTGAGTAGCTAGGGTTACAGGTGTGAGCCGATGGCATTCCGCAAACTTCCTTCCTTTTGAAAAAGAAGCCAAGCTGTGGAAGGAGGGTACTGTATCGGGGCTGGGCATGAGGGTAAAAAGCTGGGGTTGGTGTGGTTCAAGGAGCTGGCAGGCTTTATCCCTTAATGACCCTGGAGTTTAGCTGGAGAGAATCTTCTAGAAGAGTTGAGAAGGACTGGGTGTGGAACTGGAGGGATGCTCTTCCTGCAGGGTGTGAGTGTGCACGCGTATCTCTGGGGGTGGTGGAGAGAGCAGGTTGCATGTGCCGGGGACCCAGCCAGGGTCCCTGCGGGCCGGGCCGGGCGCCACACAGCCCGGCCCAGGCCCCAGCTCCCTCTGTGGAAGACGAGCCCCAAGCCATCCCAAGCTCCCACATGCACGCGTGTTTCCCCAGGCAGGGGCCTCCATCCACTAATTAGCTTTCCTAATGAAATCCCTGCTGGAGGGAGGCGGGAGCGTTCTCTTCTGATCCTCAGGGATCACAGGATCTAGAAAGCACCCCTAATCTCCCCCCCATCCTTTCCCTACGTTCCCATTCACTACAGCAGGAGCCCTCCCTCCCGCCCCAAGGTGCCTGGTTCTGGGGAAGGGGGTGTGTGCCAACTACGGTCCCAGGCTTTCAGTGGGAAGAGACAGGCATGAGAGATGGACGTGATAAACCGGCGTTCCCAGCCTCAGTGTCATCTCCTTCCTGTCCCCCCTCTGTGCACCCTGCCGCCCCTGCCCTACCCTGAGCTATGGGCGGAGGTCTGCTCCACACACATGGCCTCCTGACCCTGCACATTGTCCCTCCTCCCTGATCGCGGGGCGCAGCCATGCTGAGGGAGACCCGGAGCAGAGATGCAGGAGTGCCCCCGTGTCCTCCTGAGAGAAAGAGAAGTCTGGGTCCCTCCACGGCCTGCTCGTGGCCGTCCCCTCGCACTCCCTCCCAGCCAGCAGAGCCCCACAAGGGAACGCCTTGCTAGTAACTTTGATTTTATTTTTTTAATTTGTGCTGGGCCTGGGGCTTGAACTCGGGCCCCAGGCTCTGAGATGTTTTGTTGTTGTTTTCTCAAGGCTGGTGCTCTCCCACTTGAGCTACAGCTCTACCTCCAGCTTTTCCATGTTTAATTGAAGATGACAGTCACACAGACTTTCCTGCCGAGGCTGGCTTTGAACTTTGATCCTGAGATCTCAGCCTCCTGACTAGTGAGGATTACAGATGTGAGCCATTGGTGCCCAGTTATGGTCTCTTATAATAACTTCCCATTCACACTGCCCTCACCATTCCCTGAAGGACCAGTAGTGGGGCTTGAACTCAGCATGAGCCGTAACTCCAGTTCTCGCTCTCTGCTGTTTCATTGGAGATAAGAGTCTCTTGGATTTGTCTGTCTGCTGGGGCTGGCTTTGAACGTTGAGCCTCAGATCTCAGCCTCCTGAGTAGCTAAGATTACAGGCGTAAGCCACTGGCATACAACCAGGCCCCATCTTTTAATACTGCCAATTAAAGATTAGGCTTCACCCTAGGACTCGGTGGGGAAGGGACAAGAACAGATCATAGCATGCTGGTTGCATGCTGTATTAGTCACATCTAGGAATCCTATCCAGTTTTACTGCCTGGCTTCACTTACCCTCCCGCGCTCTGCATTGCCCCCCCAGTGGGCATCTCCAGGCCCTGCAGCCTCCTGGGCCCTCTAACATCTGGATCTACCCTATCTCCCGGCCTGAGGACAGGAGGTGACCACCAGGTCCCAGACCAGCAGAGAACCACAACTTACACAGAGGCTGGCTGGTCAGGTTCCCTTCTGAGTGACTGAAGGATAGAAAGCGAGTCTTTGCTCTCAAGCAGGCAGAGAAGGGTTGGAGAAGAGACTGCTCTGGCAGGGGAGGGGGGTGCAGAGAAACTGGCAAAGAGGAGGGCGGAGCTGAGAGAGGAGACCCTGCAGTTCAGGGAGCGGATGGAAGGGAATCAGCCTCCATCATTCCCTGGCCAGGCTCAGCCATGCTGGTGTCCTGAGCTCAGCCGCCGGGAGCCCTGGGTACTGTGAGATGTCCAGAGCTTCCTGGGGGAACCACAAAATCCTGTGGCTACTTAGCTACCTGCTGCCACCCTTCCTTCCTTAGTGGGAAGAAGTCTGGTTTTGTCTAGGAGCAGCCAACAAGCTCAAGAAAGTGAATTCAATCTCTGGTTTCAGGAAACAACACATGATTGGTATGAATTAACCAAACTACTCCTGATTGGTTCAAGGCAACCCAGTTCTAGACAATCAGATGCTGGAGGGTTGCTAGGATTATTTCTATTTCTTGAAACAAGGAGGCCTGTAGAGAAGCCTGCAAACCTTTCTTCCTTCTTTCCAGAAAGTGTTGAGGAAAGGTGAAATGCCTGGAGGCATGCAATTATCTTGTGACTGTAGGCAACCAGCTGGCCTTCTGGAGGACAGATAAGAGGCTGGGTCCTCAATGATGTCATATTGCAGAGCCACTCAGTGACCTGCACTGTCTACTAAAGACTTCAGATATGACAGAATTGTTTATCTTTATTTCAGAGGCCACTCTAGTAGTGTGTGTGTGTGTGTGTGTGTGTGTGTGTGTGTGTGTGTTTAGGGGAATACTCTCTTACCCACATAGTTCCATTTTTTGTTGGTTTGTTGGTTTGTCATGGGGCTGGGGGCCTGGATGCTGTCCCTGAGTTCTTTTGCTCAGGGCTAGTGTTCTACCATTTTGAACCTCAGCACTTCTAGTTTAATTGGAGATAAGAGTCTCCCAGGGATTTTGATGCCGGGGCCTTCTTTGAACTGTGATCCTCAAGTCTCAGCCTCCAGAGTAGCTAGGATTACAAGCACGAGCCACCAGTACTTAGTTATATTGAGTTCTTAATTTCACTTATTTTTAGTTCTATTTGACTTCACAGCATGCCCTAAAGATCCTCCCATGGTGATTTGAAATATATAGATTTGAAATATGTAGATTGATATGTTGACATTTTCCTTATTTGCTCTAGATTTTTTTTTCTTTGCGCTGGTCCTGGAGCTTGAACTCAGGGCTTGGGTGCTATCACTGAACTTCTGTGCTCAAGACTAGCGCTCTACAACTTGAGCCTCAGCTCCACTTCTGGATCTTTGGTGGTTAATGGGTATAAGGGTCTCAGCCCGGCACCAGTGGCTCACGCCTGTAATCCTAGCTACTCAGGAGGCTGTGCTCTGAAGATCTCGGTTCAAAGCCAGCCCAGTCAGGAAAGTCCAAGAGACTCTTATCTTCAGTAAACCACTAGAAAGCAAGAAGTGGTGCTGTGGTTCAAGTGGTAGAGCACTCGCCTTGAGCTGAAGAGTGCAGGGACAGTGCCCAGGCCCAGAGTTCAAGCCCCATGACCAACAACAACAACAACAAAAAAGAGTCTCATGGACTTTCCTGCTGAGCTGGCTTCAAACTGCAATCCTCAGATCTCGGCCTCCTGCGTGAGCCACCAGCACCTAGCACTTGTGTTAGTATTAATTTTTTCAAATACAGTTTTGAGTGTTTGCATGAGGCCAGTTTCAGATTGAGATCCTCCCCCCTTTGCCTCCCAGTAACCAAGATTAAAAGTGTCCGCACCATGCCTAGCTCATGACTGCTTTTGTATTCTCTCTTAAGTAAGCTATGGCCCTATGGACATTTAAAAAAACAAGACAAAAAACCAACCAACCCATAGCTTTATTGAGCTCTAACTCATATGCCACAAAGCCCATCCTCATAAAGCACACAAATCCATGTTTTTTTTAGTGGAGTTGTACAACCATCATTATCAATTTTAGAACATTGCCACCATCTCCGAAACAAAGTCTGTTGCCCCTTAGACGTTCCAGATGGCCGGCCCGCCACCCTCCAGCCCGGACATTCATCCATCTCCAGCCTGCCTGGAAGGAGTTGCTTCCTCGGGACATCTCATGTAATCATGTGGCTTGTTCACCTTTCTGGCTCGCTCATTTCACTTAATGTGGAATAAATGCTACTTCTTGTTGTCGTTCCAGTACTGGGGCTTGAACTCTGAGCCTCTGGCTCTCTCATGGGACGTGTTCACTCACTGCTGGCGCTCTACCACTTGAACCCCACCTCTACTTCTGGCTTGTTGCTGGTTCACTGGAGATAAGAGTCTCACAGACTTTTCTACCCTGGCTGGCTTTGAACTGTGATCCTCAGAGCTCCACCTCCTGTGTTGCTAGGATGGCGGGCGTGAGCCACGGCTTAGGCTGGTTTGCATTCTGACTTCCTGGCCTGTCTTGCTGTCTGTTTGGTATACAGGTGTGTGAAGGTTATGGTGTGTGTAGATTCACATCACCACCACCACAGTCAGGGCCCTGAAGAGTCCTGACACCCAGAAGGAGTCCCCCGACCCCAAACAGGGTCCCTTTGTCCAGACTCCCGACCTACAGGAGCTTCGAGGGGACCTCCCTCAGCACCCCCCCACCCCCCCTAGCCCTTTCTCCCTTGGTTGATTTGGAGTGTGTGGTGTGGTGTTGGGGGAGGGGGGTTGTTGCTGTTGACACTTTGAGGCTCTGGCTGGGATGTGTTGGGGGGGGTGCTGGGAAGGGACCCCTGGGAGATGAACAGGCCAGAGCTAAATGGAGATTTGGGGGGATTTTGTGGAAAGGAAAATCACACCACTCATTCCATCTTGGGGAGGGGCTCCCCTCTGCCCCCAGCAGCAAACTGCCCCCCTCAGCTGGGCCTTCCAGGCCAGGGTGTAGGCCTGAGGCTAGAGACAAACCCTGCCGCCTTTGGCTAGGTGGGAAATCCAGGGGAGGGGGCGAGGAGGGGGGGTGATTCTCAACTTGGGGCCCCCTGCAGATGGGAGCTGGGGGCGGTGGGGGCTGCGGGGAGGGGGCCGCTGCCCAGCTCCACCTTGTGAGAGGTTGGCGGGAAGGTTTCCATGGAAACAGCAGCTCCAGCATCTCCAGAGATTTGGGGAAAACTGCCTCTGAAAAAAAATCACCGATTTCTTTTCTGGGTGGGGAGGGACGCGGCTGAGTTTGGAGAGGCGAGGGGCGCCTGGCGGGGCAGGGGTGGCTGTGGTCCGGGGCCGTGTCCCTGTCCCTCCTTCAGTCCCCCAACTCCCTGGACCCCCCTCTCCTCCCATGCCCTCTCCCCTCCTGCTTCCCAGCTCCCATCCCCCAGCCTTCCCGCTGGCCCCCATCCAGCCTGGGGGGACCGAGGAAGACACAGACATGGGGACGCTTGCTGGGGAGTTAATCAAAGTGTCTACAACTTCTCCTGATCCTGTCCCCTCCCTGGGGAGAGCGGGGAGGGGGCGGGGACGAATCTGCCTCCATCTCTCCAGTGGGAGGCGTGCATGCACAGACACATCAGACACGAGATCAGCCCGAACCTTTGCTTTGAGAATGGCTCTCCAGCGCTTTCCCTCCCTGGCCAGGACTCCCCCAGCTTTGCCAAGAATCCTGGCCCTGCCTGTTCTGGAAAGGGAAAGGCGCCCTGGATCTTTCCAGATTCAGAATCCAGCGCACACATAGCCCTCCCTCCTCCCCCCTCCTTTCCCCCCCCCTCCCTTCCTTCCCCCTCCCTTCCCTCCCTCCACCCCTGTCTTCCTTTTTTTTTTTTTTGCTTTTCCTTCCTTCTATCCTTGCTTCTTTTTCCTCCCTTTCTTCCTTCCCTCATTCATTTGACAATGATTAACTGTGTGTGTGTTGTGCGACACAGGATTCTCTTTGCTAGAGACAGATTCCAGGGATGGTGGCTTGTACTGGAGACAGACAAACATTTCCAACCCTTAGGGTGGAGCCTATACTTGTGTGTGTGTGTGTGTGTGTGTGTGTGTGTGTGTGTGTGTTAGAGACAGCATAAACAAAATAATAGTGACAGTAACAAAAATAATAATAAGTAAATGAATTCAATGTGATTAAATAGTCTGGAACAAAAAAATAAAGCCAGAAGAGATAGAAACTATGTCAAGATGGGGGTTATGATTTTAAATAAGGCTTTAAGGAAACATCTCTAAAAGGCCATGCTTGATAATGACCTGCAGGAGATGTTAGCCTGAGCCGTGCGGATTTCAGAGGAAAGAACACTCTATGTGGAAGGAATGGGGTGTGCAAAGGCCCTGGGGCCAGGGGAGTGCCTGACACTCAATAGAGTAACAAGGATAGTGTGACTGGACTGGATGAACAAAAAGACCAGACAGAGATGGGGTGGGAGGCAAGGAGTGGGTAGGAGAGACCTCTGGGCTCTCTCTGGAGTATCAAAGGCCCGGTACCATGCCACTGCATTTTGTGCAAACTCCAGGAATCCTAAACTCAGGTAGGAAGGAATAAAGGCAGCCTGAGCCCTCCCACAGATGAAGGACAGGAGCCTGCAGCCGTGGTTTCCTGCAACCCGGGCTTAGTTCTGAGCCCTCCCCCATTGCAAGGTGGATCCTGAGAGCTGGGGCTGTCAGCCGGTCACCACAGAGGGGGGACCCAGGGCCGTCCCCAGGCCACGCAGTCTCTGGGGCCTGCAGACCCCCACCAGCACCTGCGGCCCTGCGTCGGGGCGCAGCGGTGTCTGTGTAATTATGGCGATGATTCCCGACAAGCGGCTTTCCCTCTTCTTATCACCTCCCAGTGAGAAATAAACCGTTCAATAATTAATTGACAAAGATGAACTTGCTGTCCTCCGCCTGGCTGGCGGGGGGGGCGGCCGCAGCCTCCTCAGACAAATGATGTGAGAAGCAGTGGTCCCCGGAGAGGGGGGAGAGGTAGGAAGATCTCACTGGCAAAGGCCCTTCCAAGAGCCCCGGGACGCACCACGGCCGGGATGGACATCGCTAATTCATCACTAATTAAGGTTCCAAATTGGGGCTGTCCGCAGGAGGAAAACACTGAGGTCTCTGCACGCAGAGACACCACTGAGGCTGGGGACAGAGAGACGGGAGAGGATGAGAGAGAGGTCTCGGAAGGAGCTTGGGAGCAGAGGTGTCGAGATCAGGTCGAGGTCTCTGTGTCCTGTGTGACAGGGATGGGTCACTTTCCCTCTTGGGCCTCATGGTCGCCATCTATACAATGAGGTTAGAAAATTATCCCCCGCCCGGAGCTGGTGACTCATGCCTGTAACCCCGGTTACTCAGAGACTGAGACTGGAGCATCACAGTTAAAGCCAGCCCCTGGCAGACAAATCTATATGACTTTTAACTCCAATTAACCAGCAAGAAGCCAAAAGTGGAGCCATGGCTCAAGTGGTAGAGAGCCATCCGGGCGCTGGTGGCTCACGCCTATAATCCTAACTACTGAGGATCATAGTTCGAAGCCAGCCCGGGCAGAAAAGTCTATGAGCTTCTTATTTCCAATAAAATACTCAGAAAAAGCTGGAAGTGGCACAGAGGCTCAAGTGGTAGGCCCTGAGTTCAAGCCTTGGGTCTGGAAAAAAAAAATCAAGGCTGAGAGTTCAAGCCCCAGTACTGGCATTTAAACAAATAAGCAAACAGAAGATCTCCAGAGTTCTCTCTAGACTGACAATGCCAGTAGTCCTAAATTCAAAATAGACCCAGGAGAGGGAGAAAGGGGAAAGGAGGAGGAGGAGAGGGGGAGAGAGAGATTGGTGAGGATGGAAAGGGTGGGGGAGGTACTGGGGGGGGCATTGGGTTCTGTCCTTGGTGCTCGGTAAGGGGTAAGGAAAGGCAGGCAGGGACCAAGGCAGGACTGAGGGGTGACATCTGTAGAAGCCCAGCAGCACCTCGGGCGCCCCCCCAGCCCCTCCCAGCTGACTCCTCGTGGCCCGGGCACCACTGGCGTCCTGGCGCCGTTCCTTTGTTCAGCATCGCCACACCACGGGTGTCGGTTAAGTAAAATGGAGTCTGCCAATAGAGAGGAAAATCAAGCAGCATTTCGCAGATGGGAGCTCTGTCGATACTCAGCTGTGTATGAAATGGTATGAGAGCTGAGGCCGCTGGGTCACAAATGCCTGGCTTCCCGTTCCCCACCTGCACAAATGCGGCTCCCACTGTATACACCTTCCCAGGTGCCACAGCTACCTGACCTGCGCCTGCCTGGGACTGCACATCAGCCGGAGCTGCAACAGCCTGTTTGTCTGTCTGTCTGTCTGTCTGTGTGGGGACAGAAAGTCTTGTATCCATTCCTGACCCAGCCAGCTAGGATGAGGAAGACTACTGGAAGATTTCTTCCTCCTTCTTGGAGCTGTAAGCATTCTCCAGCTCGGGGCTCAGAGACTGGTATAATTCTGTATATCCTCCTTCAATTAAAGTTATGATGATTCCTTTGCAAGGCCATATAGGCTAGTAGTTAAGAATAAAAGCTCTGACTGGGCACCAGTGGCTCATGTCTGTAATCCTAGCTACTCAGGAGGCTGAGATCCGAGGATCATGGTTCAAAGTCAGCCTCGGCAGAAAAGTCCCTGTGAAACACTCAAAAACCAGAAGTGGCGCTGTGACTCAACTGGTAGAGCGCTAGCCTTGAGCACAAAGAAGCGCAGGGACAACACCCAGGCCCCGAGTTCAAGCCCCAGGACTGGACAAAAAAGAATATAGGCTCTGACTGGGTATGGTGGCTCACACCTGTAATTCCCGCTACTCAGAAGCAGAAATTAGGAGGATCCTAGTTGGAGGGTCCAACCTCATCTCAGCAAACAAATAAAGGATGGGGTGAATCTGAAGGAAGGCCATCCACTGAAACCAGCAGTAGGCAAACAATGTTAGACCTCACCTGGAAAATGACTGAAGCCAAATAAGGGGTGGGGTGTGGCTCACGTGGTAGAGCACTCGCCTAGCAAGTGTGAAGCCCTGGTTTCAAATGCTAGTACAGAAGAGAGAGAGGAGGAGGAGGAGGAGGAGGAGGAGGAGGAGGCAGCCTCTGTGGAGTCAGGCAGCCTGAGTCTATTGCTAGGCTCAGAACTCGGTTTCCCAGCCTTGGAGCACCACGCTGAGGTGATTTGCTTTGCCCCAGCCTGGGCAGCCGCAGGTGAGGCTCAGTGTAAGCATTATGCCCACCTTTGGTCCTCAGCTCCACCCAGACCTGCTGGCCCCGCCCTCTCTCCGTCCAGCCCCACCCACTCCCATCTACATCACTTCCTATCTCCCCGTCTCTGCTGCTAGGAGCCTGCCATGCGCTCTCTCTCCGGGGCAAATATGGCTCCTCTAATAAACCTTGTAATAATCTTTCTCCTGCACCTGCCTGGCTCTGTGTGATCCCCTGGCCTGGATGTGAAGGATCCTTTCATTGATCCTTTCATTCAGGAAATGTTCTGGTTGGTCCTGGCAATCATATTCAATGCCATAGTCTGGCTGAATTAACAACAAGATTTTTTTTTCTGGTCCTGGGGCCCAAACACTGGGTGTAGGTGTGGTCCCTGAACTTTTTGCTCAAGGACAGTGCTCTACCACTTGAGCCACAGCACCACTTCCAGTTTTCTGGTGGTTTATTAGAGATAAGAGTCTCGGGGCTGGGAAGGTGGCTCAGTGGTAGATTGCTCGCCTTGCATACATGAGGCCCTGGATTCAATTCCTCAGCACCACAGAAACAGAAAAAAAAAAAGCCGGAAGTGGCGCTGTGGCTCAAGTGGTAGAGCGCTAGCCTTCAGCTGAAGAGCTGAGGGACAGCACCCAGGCCCAGAGTTCAGGCCCCACCAGCGACCCCCCCCCCAAAAAAAAAGAGTCTCACGGACTTTCCTGCCTAAGCTGGCTTTGAACTGCGATCCTCAGATCTCAGCCTCCTGAGTAGCTAGGATGACAGGCCTGAGCCACCCGTACCGGCTTACCTCTTCATCACAAGCGAACAGACCTGTTTTCAACTTAGGCCACACTCTGAGGTTCTGGTAGTTCAGGGCCAACAAAGAAATGGGGGAGGTGGGGGCACAATGTCTGCAGTTTATTGAGGGGGCGGTGGGGTGCACTCTGGGAAGATGGGGAGGGTGGTGAAGGTAAAGGTTGGAGGATGAACAGGCCTCATTACAGGGAGGAAGGGGGGAAGAGGAAGGGGGGAGGAGGAGGGGGAGAGGGGAGGAGGAGGGAGAGAAATTTCCCATCCCACTCCAGCTCACCTGGGGTTCTTTCCCTCAGCCCCCTCCAACCTTCAGCTCCCCAGGGAAACCCTCCCCAGGTGACATGGGGTCACAGGAAGTGAACCCCCAGCCACAGTCTCTGTGTCTGGTGTTTTTCCTGGAATAGTTCTCTTTCTGTCCCCTGGGGTAAAGCAAGCCTCTCAGCCGCCCCCCGTGCCACCACCACTGTCCCACCCTACCTACAGTGTGTGTGTGGGGGGGCTGTTCTGCCCTGTGTACAGAGTGTCAGAAAGTCCCATGTGTCAGAGTGGAACCCCCCCCCCCCAGGCACTGGGGACGGGCATGGGAGTTCTGCAGTGGTGCAGATGCAGAGCCTGCCTTTGACACCGTCAACACCTTGAAATCCACCCAAATCCCAGCACATACAAACATGGGGCCTTGGATTGCTGATGAGGTATTTCCCCTCCACGCAAGGTTCTATCTCTGGTTGGATTCCCTGGAAATAGACTCCTAGGCAGAGGAATGTTCTAGAAAACAATCCCTGTGTGTGTGTGTGTGTGTATGTGTGTGTGTGTGGTGGGGACTTGAACATCCACACAGATCCCCGTGATGGGATGTCCCACACTGACCCAAGGGGACCCTCATGGGCCACTCTGTGGGTGCTCCTGTCCCAGGGAGGGATGGCTTCCGGGAAGGAATGGGGGAGGCGGCAGCTGCCAGCGGCTAGGATACAATAAACACAGAGGGGCGTCGTAGAAGTGCACCCTGACACCCACCTCCTGCCTGCAGGACGAAGGACACAGGCTGGAGGAATTCACAGCAGAATTTGTCAAAGAAAAGGTTCAAGAATCCATATTCATCATGAAGGATGGAGTGGGGAAGGGGGGGAGGGGGAGGGGGGGTGAAAGATGAGCCAGGCACTGGTGGCTCACGCCTGTAATCCTAGTTACTCAGGAGGCTGAGATTTGAGGATTGCAGTTTGAAGCCAGCGTGGGCAGGAAAATCCATGAGACTCTTATCTCCAGTTAACCACCAAAAAGCTGAAAGTAGACCAGTGGCTTAAGTGGTAGCATGCTAGCCTTGTGCAAAAAGAATCTTAGGGATACAACCCAGGTCCTGAGTTCAAACCCCAGGACAGGCAAAAGAAAGAAAGAAGAAAGAAAGAAAGAAAGAAAGAAAGAAAGAAAGAAAGAAAGAAAGAAAGAAAGAAAGAAAGAGAAAGGAAGGAAAAGAAAGAAAGGAAAAGAAAAGAATAAAGAAAGAGAGGGAGGGGTAGAGAGGAAGGAAAGGAGGAAGGGAAAGAAAGAAAAGGAAGAAAGCAAGAAAGGAAGGAGGGAAGGAAAGAAAGAAAAGGAAGAAAGAAAGCAAGGAAGGGAGGGAGGGAGGAAAAGGAAAAGAGAGAGAAAGAGAAGGAAACAAGAGAAAGAGAAAGAAATAGAGGAAAGAAGGAAGGAAGGGAGGGAGGAAGAAGGAAGGAAGGAAGGAAGGAAGGAAGGAAGGAAGGAAGGAAGGAAGGAAGGAAGGGAAATGGAGGCAGAAGCCTGAAGGACACACACCTGCTCTCAGCCCTGGTCCCTGAGGTCTCTCCCACCACCCCCATGAAGGCTACCAAAGATCTCCCTTGAGGAGTGTTTTTCGTCTCGCTCTTCATCCTTATTAACTTCAGCAGGATGTGTGTGAACCCTTGCCCTAAGCAAACACGATTGACCACCACCGCCACCGTGTGTATTCCCCATCGGCCCGATTCCAAAGCCCACAGGCCACATGTTCCCCCAGCCCTCGTGGCCATGAATACCCAGCCCCGGAGGTTTCGGACAGTGTCTGAGAGCTTGCAGACCGAGGCGGCTGGAGTGTCAAGGGACTTGATTCTGGATGGAGAGCGGACGTGCTCCAGGGCAGCAAAAGGACATCACAAGGAGACGCGAGACCAGATCTGTCTTGTCTTCTTAGAATTTGCTCTTGTTGTTTGGTGCTCTGTGTCTGCCCAGTGAGTTTCTCTTAATAGCCCAGGTGACAGCTCATCTTCAGGAAGCCAGTGAGAAAACACTGGCCCTGAACCCCCAAATCTACACAGTCTGGCTCAGCAGGCTTTTCTATGGAGCTGGCTTTAATTTATAATCAGAATTGGAAATTGTCCAACCATTCAAATAATCTCTCCCCTCCCCCCTGCTATGCGGGTACAAGGGTTTGAACTCAGGTCCTGTATGCTGTCCTTGAGCTTTTTCACTCAAAGCTAGCTCTCTACCACTTGAACCACAGCTCTACTTCAGACCTTTTGGTGTTTAATTGGAGATAAGAGTCTCACAGACTTTCCTGCCCTGAACCTCAGTCCTCAGATCTCCTCCCTAGTATCGAGGATTACAGGTGTGATTTGATCCATGAACATCAGATCTCTGAAATCTTGGCCATGGAAGTGCCTATCAACTGGGTTTTAAGTTTTAGAACAAACAACCCCAGGGAACAAAAGATTGTGATCCTTGGGGTGAACTCCAGGCTAGCACAGTCTCTCCTGGGCCTTCCATGGGGTACATGGGATGAGGTGGCTTCTGGTCTAGAAAATAGGCCTCCAGCTGGGCACATGCTTGTGATTCCCAGCAATCAGGTGGCAGAAGTAGGAAGATCAAGAGTTCAAGGCCAGCTGGGTGCTGGTGGCTCACACCTTCTGATCTCAGAAAGCTGAGATCTGAGGATGGAAGTTCAAAACTAGCCAGGTGCAGGAAAGTTTGTGAGACTCTCATCTCCAATTAATGACCCAAAAGTCAGAAGTGGCACTATGGCTCAAGTGGTAGAGTGCTAGCCTTGAGTACAAAAGCTCAGGACAGTGTCCAGGCCCTGAGTTAGAGCCCCAGGACTGGCAAATAAAAAAGGGATAGAAAGAGAGAGAGAGAGAGAGAGAGGAAGGAGGGAGGGAGGGAAGGGAAGGAGGGAGGGAGAAAGGAAGGAAGGAAGGAAGGAAGGAAGGAAGGAAGGAAGGAAGGAAGGAAGGAAGGAAGGAAGGAAGGAAGGAAGGAAAGAAGAGAAACTCAGGGATAGCCAGGCACTGATGGCTCACATCTATAATGCTAGCTACTCAGGAGGCTGAGACCTGAGAATCATGGTTCAAAGCCAGCTTGGGCAGGAAAGTCCATGAGACTCTCATCTCCAATGAACCACCAGAAAGCTGTAGCACTGTGGCTCCAAGTGGCAGAGCAAAAGGACCTCAGAGACAGTACTTAGGCCATGAGTTCAAGCCCCACAACTGACCAAAAAAAGCCTTCATGGAGGAAAATGGATCTGCTGAGTCTCAAAGGAGCTGAAGAAGAAAGACACGGGACATGGCATGGACAGCCCGTGGCCTACCAGCAGGACACACAGGGGTGTGGGGAGGGCAGGAGGGGGGAGACCTCAAAATCTCTTTCGGAGGCTGTCCTGGGTCATCTGGGATGCCATTGAAAGCTGGGGGGGAGTGGGTCTCCTGACAAGCGCAAAGTGGGGTTTTAGGTAACTCCATCTGACAGCTGGGGGCTGGGTGAACTGCATTCCTACCCTCCCTCACTTACTATGGAGAATAATTAACTAGATCACGCTGTTATTTTAATAGAGTTGTGTGGGGTTTTTTTTTTTTAGCAGAGAGTAGTTAACGGTGTTCTGGGGCTGCCAGCTCCTGGGGTCTGGGGCAGGGGGAGGCTGATGGACGTGGCTTCCATGGGCCCCACACCCACCCTGCCGAGGCTGCCTGAGCTTTGTGGGTGGGGGACCCAGTGGGCCCTAACTGGCTTCTTGGAGTTGGCCTTGACTATGATGAGGAGCAGCTGTGTGGAAACTCGCGTTCCTGCCTTAGACTCTGACCCCGACGGCAGGCAGCTGCCCAGTGGCCCTGATGAGGGGCCCTGGACGCTGCCACCTCGGTCAGGCCCACCACAGCAATGAACGCACGGGCACGGGGCGGGTTCTATTCCACCCGCACCCCCAGCCGGTCGCTTTCTCCTCCGGGGATGGACAGGACTCGTCACAGGAAAGGCGGCCTGCCCCTCCCCCGGCCCTCCTGAGCCCCTTGGGATCCCCATCAAATGCTTACACAGATCCTTCCCAGCACCGAACTCCACCTGCACTAGACTCTTCACCTTTTGGTCTCCTCCCCCCTTTCCCCCTTCCCCCCCATGGAAGGAAGTCCTTCCTGCCATGGCCCCTGGTTCTCTCCTGCCACGTCTGTCCATTCCCAGCAAGAGCGCCAGAGCGATGCATTCCCATGCACCATCCTTTCCACAGGCTCCAGATCTGGAATTAGAGACCTTCCAATTCAGTCCATGCCTGGAGCAGAAGTGACGACTATGGTGGTGTACTCCTGTAACACCAGCTATTCAGGAGGATTGGGAGTAGGGAGGATTGGAGTCGAAGACTACAAACCAGGCAGAAGGCTGTGACAACATCCCTCCAACCCTCATTTCACAAACAGCCAGGTATAGTGGGTTACAACTATAATTCCAGCTAGTTAGGAGGCAGAGATAGGAGGATCATTGTCCAAGGCCAACCTTTCTGAGACCTTTTCTGAATATCCACATACAACATTGGAGAAAAATAATGAGCAGGATCTCATACGACACATGATAGCCCTTACATCAACTTTTAAAAACGTGTGAAAATACATCACGGATGGAGTGGCCAACCTTCTTAATGCTGCCCAGGTCCACTTGGATATTTATAACATCATTACTGTACAAGCCATACACGTTTATCAGTACGGGTGGATGGGCTAGGCAGCTGAGGGAAAACCTGATACCTGTGTCCTATGATGTCCCTGGGGAGTCTGCAGGCCAGAGCTTCCCCGCCCCCGGGGAACACAGGGTACAAGAATGACAAAACAAGACCGTATGGGTCAGTGGCCACCCTGGGGATGGGGGTGCTCAGGAGGAAATGGGAGGAAGGGAGAGGGGCACTGGGCCTTCAGCTCATTACCTATCCTGAGCTTCAATGATTATGCAATTTGAAACAACACATATCCACTCAGTTTGATAGGATAATTGGATCCGTGAATATGATGGTTTACCTTGATTGATTTCTAAATATTGACCCAATCTAGAGTTCCTGGGGAAACCTCCTTTCAGTTATAGAGGGGTTTTTGTTTGTTTGGTTTTTGTTTTTTTCTGTGTAAGTGCTGGGGCTTGAACTCACAGTCTTGTGTTCTTACTTATTGTTTTGCTCAAGGCTAACACTTTACCACTTGAGCCACAGCTCCACATCTGGCTTTTTTTGTGTGTGTGCTTAATTGGAGGTAAGCAGACTTTCCTGCCCAAGCTGGCTTTGAACCACAATCTTCAGATCTCAGCCTCCTGAGTAGCTAGAATTACAGATGTGATCCACCAGTACCCAGTCTGGGTTCATTTGTAACATGTGCAGATCTGGTTGGAGCTGCAGAATTCTTGAGAAGTTCAAGGTCAAGAGTGAGGAGGCTTGCCTGGAAAATGAGCTCTTTTACCTTGTGCTTTGGGATGTACTGACATTTTCCTCCAGCAAGCATTTCATTCCTTTTTTTCAGTATTTAAATTTTGAAACAAACTCACAGAAGAGTTGCAATGTTGCTACAGAAAACTCTGTGTGTGTGTGTGTGTGTTGGTCTGTAGCCTGGGTGCTATTCCTGAGTTTCTTTTGCTCAAGGCTAGCACTCTACCACTTGAGCCACAGCTCTACTTCCAGCTTTTTTGGTGATTAGGGGAGATAAGAGTCTCATGGACTTTCCTGTCTGGGCTGGCTTCAAATTATGATCTCAGATCTCAGTAGCTAGGATTACAGGCATGAGCTATCCGCGCCCTGATAGAACTTTCATTTTCTGAGATGTTGGCAGTCAGTCACAAATCGGCGTGTGTGCATGTGTTCAAAAAATGGTATTTTCTAGGAATAAACCTCACCAGAAATGGGACACATTGAAAGTTGACTGGGATGCTACTAATGCCTGGGATACTGATCTTCCTGAACAACGATACCTACCTCAGATCTGATCACCGTTAGACAAATCTGCATTGGTGGGGGTGGGGGCCACTTCCTACAAAACAGCCAGCCTGTGATCCTGAGCCATGTGCAAGTTTTGAAAGCCTGGGGGAGATCAAAGCCGTTTCGGTGAGTGGAGACAGCTGAACCGAGCGGAAGGCGTGATTCGTGACTGAGTCCCTTTGCTGGCCAGCCTCAATGAGGGCTGGAACAATTGTCAAGACGTGAATGCGGGCTGAGGCTCAGAGGGAGGAGAGGCTCACTCAAGAATTCAGGGGTCAGAGGGCATCTGCTGTATTTCCAATGGTTCAAAACAAGAAAAAAAATTATTCTTTGTACTATCCTCGCATCTCTTCTGGGAGTTTGTTATTTCCAATAAAGTAAAATGTGTGTGGAAGGAAAATGTCAATACATTCCAAGCCTCGCCCCTTCCGCCGGCCTCCCTCCCTCAGCCCTGGCCTAGCCCCAGCCATTTCCGCCATCAGTGTGCCCGCCTCCCCTCTTCCTTCCATAGAGCTCTCCAATTTTGCTGGGGGTGTTACTGCACCCCAGAGGACAGGTCACTGCCTGGGGGAAATAGGATCATGTTTGTCTCTATGCTGAGGATTAAATAAGTCTTAGAGGAACAGAGGACTGAATTTGCTCACAGTACCTGTGTGTGTGTATATGTGTATACAGTGAAACCCCTTTGCACATATAATATACACTAATACAAACGTGGCAAGGAAAGCAGAAGCCAGTAGCTTATGCCTGTAATCTCAGTTACCTGGGAAGCTGAGATTGGTACGATATGGTTCTGAGCCAGCTCAGGCAGAAAAATCAGCAAGACTCCCTCTTCCCTGAGGAAATGGGATGTAGTGGTGGGGACTGTGACACCAGCAACTGCATGAAGACCAAAACAGGCAACTCCTGCCTGTTTCCTATCCCGGAGCCTATCCTAAAAATCACCAGCAGAGAATTGGGGATGGAGGTGTGGCTTAGCGGCAGAGTACCTGCCTAGCAAGGCTGCGAGTTCAAATCCCCCCCTCTGTCTGTCTGTCTGTCTGTCTGTCTGTCTGTCTGTCTGTCTGTCTCTCTCTCTCTCTCTCTCACACACACACACTGGGGAAAAAGTAGACATCGATTACAATGGCTGTTGCTTCGGAATGTATTGCAAGATCCCGAGTGAGTGCCTGTATATACTTTTTTCCCCCTTGTCCATACCTACCTATGTGAAGGTTTAATTTATAAGTCAGGCGCAGAAAGAGATGAACAATAACTAATAATCAAATAGAACTGCTCTAACGACGCACTGTAATGAAAGTGATGTGAACATAACTCTCTTCAAGGAGTCAAGACAAACATTATTTTCGGGTCACAGCTGACTGGCACCATGGAGAGAGGACCGCCGTCCTTGGGCAGTGTCCTGCTCACAGCTCTCTTTCCTTGCGGCTCCTCTGGATCTGGTTGGCCACCCTCAAGGGTTTGATCTTGTGTTGAAGTCGCTCAGGGTCCCTGGGCCTCCCCCAACCTGCCACACACCCCGACCCTCCTTCTCCCTCCTCCCTGTATGGGGGAGAACGAGAGAGATAAGAACCAGCAGCCTCAATTAAAACCGAGTCGCTTGAACAATAATGGAAAAGTAATTGAGCTAAATTGAAATGTAATTGGAAAAAAAAAAAAACCAGTCATGGCTTAACATGGATTTAGAAACTGGGCTGGGGGCTGGAGCCTCTCCGCTTTCCTGTCTCCAAATCTCCTGATCTCTCTTCCTTCCCTTTGGGGGCCCCAAAACTACTCAACTCAGTCTCTGCTGGCTCTACCTCCTCTTCCTGAGGCTCCTCCCTTTCTCCTCCCGGCCCAGTTAGCAGCTTCTCTATCAGGAGCAACTTCTCACAGGTGTGCACAGACTTCTAGCAATCGCTTCAGGCAACTTTGGGTTGGGTGGAAAGCCGGTGCTACTGCCATATAAGGAGTGGAGGCCTGGGGTGCTACGAAGCAGCCCCAATGCACAGGGCACCCCCAAAACAAAGAGTGATCTCAGAAGCTCTGCTCCACTCCAGCCCTTAACTAAGAGGCCCTGGGCCCCCTCTACCTTCCCAGCATCTGAAAGTCACCGTGGGTGTGTCCCCTGAAATCCTCAAGTCCTTGATTCTCAGCAGACTCCCTCCCATCCCTTCTTCTCTTCCCCAAATCCCATTTCCTTCTTCCTTTCTCTCTCCCCTCCCCTCTCCGCAGCCCGGCGTTCAAAGGCCAGGTGGAGGTACCAGAATGACACCTGGACATTTCGAACCTCCTGCCTATCCCGGTCCTTGGAGAGGAGGCCCTTCTGGGGGCTGGAGTCACCGGAGGTGCAAGCAGAAGGGTCCTTCGATGTCACCCTTGGGTGGGAACAGGCTTGTGGCCTGATGGCCAGGCCTGGGACCCCCTGGGCCTCCAGCCTCCACACCTGGGGCCTCTGCTCCTGAGCATGGGGACGGAGGAGTTGCTCATGTCCTCAGCCTTTCCACCCCGTCCACGCTTGAACTTGGCCCTGCCACCCACAGAAGCTGCCCCGCCCCCTGTCTCTCCAGCTCCCGACTCCCTCCCCTCCCTGCCCCCTCCCCCAGGTTCCCGAGTGTCACTCCAGCACTGGTGGGGGTGCTTGTTCCGGCTCCGATAAAACTCAAGAGTCAGCTGGCGTGAAATGAAGAAATATGGCTCCCGGTAAATATTTATTTTCTATCAGAAATTAGCAAACCAAATGTAATTAAAAACAACTGTGTGTGCCATCTCCACTCCCACCCCCAACCCCAAGTGGAGAAAATGACATCTCGGAATAGTGACTCATAAAGACCCGGTCCTAATTAGCAGGCTGCCCACTGTGGCGGGCCGCCACCCTCAGACTATGGGGAAGAGCCTGTGCCAGCGTGGGATCCCCCGGCCAAGGCAGCCTCTTGGGGGTCCCCGGCCCTCCTTCCTTCCCTGCACAGGGCTGAACAGAGTGCTACTAGGAGAGAGAACCAAACAGACCCCTGCACAGTGTGCCCACTGGGGAAGGCCAGACGACTCCAATCTCTGCCTGGTTCTCCCCCCCTCCACACACACACACCACAAGGCAGGCCACAGGGGCTTCTGGTCAAAGACATTGGCTTGGAAACCAGCAGACCTCCCCCCCCCATGCCCTCATTTTCTATCTGGACTTCGTCTACCTTGCAGATTCATCAAAAATGTAGGAATTGCTTAGCGCTGGTGGCTCACGCCCGTCATCCTAGCTACTCAGGAGGCTGGAATCTGAAGATCACAGAACAAACATCCAAGGCCTGTGAACACTGTCCCTGATTTGTACTACTCTGCTTTGTTGAGCACCTACTATATGCAGTTGCAGAACCGTGCTTTGTTCCTACTTCCCCCAAGGAACCTCAGCTCCCAAGCCAAAGTTTGGGGAGCAACAGGGTGGGCACAGATCTCAATACCCACTGCTGTGTCCCTCTCCTTAGCCTACCTGAGCACTGTCACATTGGGAAACTACCTTCCAGAAACCTGGCTTGTCTCCAGACAGCAATGCTGTTTTAAAAGCCAGTAGGGTAGAGTCCAGCCTACTCCATCATATGCACCTACCTTTCTGCGCTGGGTTCCTCTGTGCCCACTGACAACATGCCTGACAGCCTCTCCTCCCCTCCCCACCTACCCCCTGCGGTACACCAGCCCTGCTTCCAAGCGCTTTCTCTCTAGAGCAGCCCAAACCACCTCACCTGGTCTTGCAAATGCCACCTCTTCAGGAAGCCTGCCCAGATTGCTTCAGTTCACTCAACTCTGCTTCCTAGCTCTATCTGCCTTCAGCTCTGTGCACATGGCTTCGCACACTGGGTATGATTGTTCCTTGTCAAACAAATGAAGTATACCTTCTTCCCTCCCAGAACTCAACTGCCCAAACTTTTGTGTTTAGGTCTCGGCGTTCACTTAACTAGCTGTGCAACCCTGACCAAGTTGTTTAACTGCTCTGAGTCCTGACTTCCCTACCCTGTGAATCATGGCGACGAGAGAAACATCTCTCAGGCTGGTTTTGAATGAAGGAGCAGAGATAGAGGAGCTATTGGATAGGCTGCCAGGCTCGTGCTGGAGAAAGCAGCCCGTTGGGCCCTTTGCCTGGTGCCCACTCTTCAGCCTGCCCAGCCCCGCCCCTCTCCTGGATTGGCCCTGCCCTTCTGTGGGGAACGGACCCCAGCAGTCCTGTTCTGATTCCAGTGGTGGGGACTTCTCTTGCTCCACCCCTTTGCCACTCAGTGATTGGTAGAAGAATGAGCACATGCTCACAGTTGGGCCAATCAGAACTCTTCCCTGGGATTATTGAAAAGAGGTTCAGCTCCTTAAAAAGGGATCTGCTGTAAGGCTTGAGAAGAGGTCATTGCCCCCCCCCCAGTCCCTGACCTTTGAGGGTCAGAGAGACACGGAGACCAGAGGGCGTGAGTTTTGGTTGTCTGGAAGGCTCTCCTGCCTGATGCTCCAGCCCTTCCTGACCATGAGAGATATTCTGAATTCTTCATTCGCCTTGATTCAGTCATTTCAACCAGGTTTCTTCCATTTACTTCTCATCAAGTTCCTGACCAGCGCAGACAGCCCAGTTGGCGGGGGAAAAAAACAAAATCTTTGTTCTATTTGCTAGTGACAGAAGGCCCAGGACTCCCTGGATAGAAAAGGGAAGCAAGAGGGGCCCTCTGAGCTTTTCCTAAGGGAACTTCCTGCTTTCCTTCCTCACAAAGAATATCATGGACAGAACTTCTGACACACAAGAAGGCAATTAGTGCTCAAGAAGAATTTCCCAGCAGCTCAGAGCCAGAGGCTTCACAGATGCTAGTGTTCAGCCGATGTAGTGTGTGTGTGTGTGTGTGTTCATGGACACGGCTGGAGATGTGAGGTGTCAGGTAGGGTGGCCTGTCCCTAACCAACGGGTCCCCATCCAGCTAGCTGGGAGATTACAGGAGGTAAAGGCCGCCCAGGGCCTCCCTCAGGCCAGCGGAGATGGGGGAGGTGCCAGCTCCCTGTCTGCCCGGCTATCATTTCAATACATTCTTCAGACTGCTCAAGGAAAATTGCCTCTTTAATTGGCTCTTCTCTCGAGCAAGCTGTAATGAGGCTAAACTTCACTCCCAGGGTGCTTAAACACCCACGAGCATTACTGGCTGCCATCTGCAGGCTTGGGGCACCCATCAGCGGCACCGCAGCGAGGTTCGGGGGTGGCGGGGGTGGGGTGGGGAAAGCAATCCTGTCCTGCCTTGAACTGAGAAGCCACAGCCTGTGTTCGTGTGAGAGGACGCACGGTGGAGGAGCTTTATAGGGGTGCACAGAAGAGCAGAAATCCGGCTAGCAACGAACCCCACTCTGAGGGGAGATAGTGCTTTGTCCTCAGGGAGCTCCAATCTGTCCGCAGGGAACCCCCATGGAGGGAGACACCGAGAGCAGAGTCCCTTTTTATACCCACCTCAGAAGTCCCAACGTAACGTCTGCCCTGTTCACTGGTCAAAACATGCAACAGGGCCTCACTGCTCTTTTCTTGTCTTCTTGTTGCCAGGGAGGAGGGTAATACTGAGGTTTGAACTGAGGGCCTTGAACTTGCTAGGTAGATGCTCTACTACTTGAGCCAGGCCCCCAGCAACTGCTTGCTTTAGTAATATTTCAGATAGGGTCCTATAATTTTTGCTCAAGGCCAACTTTGAACCATGATTTCCACACACACACATTCCTGAGTAGCTGGAATTATAGGCCAAAGCTGCCAGTTTCGAGAAGGCACAGTGTATACACACACACACACACACACACAAATTATTCATGGGGCCTGAATTCTGGGCCTGATCACTGTTCCTCAGCTCTTCAGCTCAAGGCTAGCACTCTACCACTTGAGCCACAGCGCCACTTCCGGCTTTTTCTGCTTATGTGGTGCTGAGGAATCGAACCCAAGGCCTCATGCATGGGAGGCAAGCGCTCTACCACTGAGCCACCTTCCCAGCCCTGTTTGTTTCTTTGTTTGTTTTTCTGATATGTCTTTTGATGAAGAGTTGCCAGGTCATGGAAAAGCAGTTATTTAGGACCAAAGAACTTCCTTTGGGCTACATTGGAATATACAGTCTCCTACACATACTTGGACTCTTCATTCATTCATTTATCAGACTCTTACAGCCCCTCATCACTGGCCCCCCTTCCTCTACATTCTGGGGCTCAGTTGGGGAGGGAGGACATGAGGGGAAAGATGGGAAAGGAAGAGAGTGACTGACAACTGACCCAAAACATAATGTGGCTGAACTCCTGCCCCTTCTATGTGAAGTCCTGTCTGGACGGAGCAGGTGTTTACAAAGGCATCTAGGCATGCCTCCTCTCACGAGATCAAGAGAAGCCTGAAATCTGGGGCCCAGCCTTGGTACCTAACGTAGTGCTTTCCATTTAGAATCATTCACTATGTCTGTTGGATGAATGAATAAAAACAAAATCCCTGAGACTTTTAGTTGTCCACCCTCGCCAATATTTGTTCTCACCTTCTTCAAAGGAAAATAAAACTGCTTTAAAAGAAAAGGAAAATTGGTAGGTTAAGCACATGGCATTCTAAAATGAAGTATATTGTTTTGGCCCAATGCCAGCGTGGTGTGGGGCGAATCACTTCCGGGTCAGATCTTTAAAAGGGCCGGCCAGGCCCTCCTTCCACCTCCTCTCTGTCCCCAGCTGGATGTGAGACAATGGTGAAGAGTCTTGGACTGTGTGAACAGGACAGAGCAGCTGCTGCGAAGGACATCAGCATCTTGGATATGGCAAGCGGCCATTCCAAACCTTGACGACTTATACTCCGACTGTTATACAAGAGAGAAATGCATTTCTATTTAATTTAGCTATTTAGTTATTTGGTGTCTCTGTTAGAGATCTGAACTTCTATGTTAATCTGTATGGCAAGAAGGCAACATGGTGTGGGAATGAGTTCAAGTGGGTGGAGGGCACATCTAAATGATTGCTATTAGGTGACAGCAAAGACACCCAGTGACACCAGTCACTCAGAGAAAATTTAACTCTCATATTTTGAACCTAGAAAAGGAGTTTGGAGGAGGTGTCTTCATGGATGGGCTGCAGGGACTCCAGGTTCATTCTACCTTTTGGTTCTACCATCCTCAGGGCTGGGTTTTGTCCTTGATCATGGAGCCTAGAGTCACAAGATGGCTACAACCTCATCCATTACAACCTCATCCAGTCAAGCCCATGGACAGAAAGCAGGAGGAGGGGGGTTCAGGTGGTAAGATAGAAAAATCCTCCTGTCCTCCGGAGTCTCCTTTCGGCAGAAAGAATAAATTTCCCCAAAGCCCCCTGCCATCACTGACTCCATCATCTTTAAGGGAGGCTGAGGGCAAGTAAGAGGAGGAAGACAGAGGGGTGGGGGGTGAGAAGGAGCAAGAGGGGTGTGTGGAACCCCCTGTGTGTGGGAGGGGGGTCTGGCGCCACGAGGTGGGGACTTCAGAAGCATGGGGCCCCAGAGACTGGCCACCTGCACCCCAGCCCCTCTGGTGTGTGTGTGAGGGGGACCGAGGTCAGCAGGTCATTCCCACCACCTATTGTGCCTCCCAGGAGCCCCTAGAAGGGTAGGGTCCTGTGTGCTTGGGGGTGAGGGATCTATCCAGAACCTTCTCTGCTCAAGATGTAGACTAAGAGCTCCAAATTCTCCAGCTCCTTATTCCAGAAAGTTCCTCATTCCAGAAAGAATGTTCAAGGCGAGGCCATCGCTGCCCTCCCCACCCCAGGCAGATCCAACCCCAGCCCCAGCTTCCCGAGCTGGGCTCCCCCACCAGTGCTCCTGACACCCGCCCCGCCCGGCCCAAGCTGCAGCCCGGCGCCGCTGGTGCGAGCAGGGCCCGCCCCTGGGCCCGGAGCCGAG
>NW_012267336.1:1701295-1749680 GCF_000151885.1 Dipodomys ordii | reverse complement strand
GCTGCGCCCCGGCCCCGCCCCCTCCCGGCGGAGGGGAGGGCGGCGGTGGGCCGGTCCCATCATCCCGGGGTGCAGGCCGCCTCTCCCCAGGCTGTCTCCCTGGAACGAGGGCCCCCCCCCTGTGCCAGGCAGAGACCAGCAGGGACACCGGGGAGTCTGTCAGCGGCTAGAAGGGTCCACAGGGCTCTTGCCCCATGCCTCAGTTTCCCTACACAGGCCTGAGTCTGGGTGAGAGCGGAGAAGGGGGGTGGGGAGTGGGGAAGGCCGGGGAGCCGCAGTTCCCCCTTCCTCTGGGCCTTTCCTCCTCTGATCTGGGCAATCACTGACCCAGGACAGTGCAATTACCCGCTTGCTTTAGGGCTAATTACACAGGCCAGGCTGCCAGCGGCTTCACTGCAGGTCCACGCGTGTGAGCGCAGCACACTTATGCACACTTATGCTCGTTCACACCCACACAGCTGTGAGGATCACGCTATCGCTTCTGTGTTTTGTTTCTAGAAGGAGTTCTGTGCTTTTCTTTCAAACTTGGCTCCCTAGCCCGTACTTTCTGGCCCTGGTCAATAGAACGCAGTCCTTCGCTCTCCCCTTCCCGCCCAACTGCACGAATGTTTGCATTTGAATAAATCAGCAGGAAGAGGTTTTTGAGTTCAGAGCCCTTTCCCAAACTCTGTGATGGATAATTATAAAAAAAATAATAATGCGATGGACAGAAAGTGACCTTTCGTTCTAATCTATCGTCCCCGAAGACGTCTGCCTTTTTCTTTTCTCAGGAAAATAGGTTTCCCTCCCTTGGTTATTAAAAGTAATACATGTTCATGCAAAGATAGCCAGGCAAGACAAAGTCTACAGATGTGAGCCAGAAGCCTCAGAAATTTCATTACTGTTCACATTCCAGTCTTTCAGGCTTAAAACAAAAAAAGCAACACACACATTTCCATTTACACACATATTTTGAATAACAAAAAACTGAGGTGTTCCTTTCTAATCTGTCATTCTCTCCCAACAGTCTGCTCTGGACATCTCTGAATGAGAGCGGAGACTCCAGTTCGGGTGCCCCTGGCCGCTGTCACTCACATTTGCTTGAGGATGAGAGTGAGCTGGTGGTGGTTGGGGGTTGGGGGCTGCCTGAGGCTGGGGCTCTGCTTAGAGCTGTGCGTCCAGCTCCACTGGGCTTCCCAGAGCAGGAAGCCCATTCAGCTCAGCTCTGGCCTCAGAGGACCTGAGAGAAGAGCGAAGCTCAGAATTGTTCATTTTTGTCCCTAGTTGGAGCCTGAACTCAGGGCATTATGTTCTTGCCATGTTTGCCCGAGGCTGGTGCGGTACCTACCACTTGTGCCACATTTTCCATTTCTGGCTTTTTTGGTGGCTTATTGGAGATAAAGAGTCTCAACGGACTTCTCCTTCCTGGGCTGGCTTTGAAGGGGGATCCTCAGATCTCAGCCTCCCCAGTAGCTAGGATTACAGGCGTGAGCCATAGCGCTCAGCTTGCAACATTTTTTAGGGAAGATCCAACCTGCCGAAAAGCCAGGGTGATGAATTCAGCGGTGCAATTCACATTGGGGGGGGGGTGCCAGGTTGCCCTCCAAGCAGGAAGCCACGCTGGGTGAAGCCACGCTGGGTGCTGATGGGCTGAGTGCCCAAGAAAGAAGCACGCAGAAGGAGAAGGCTGGGGAAAGACGCCTCTGCCCAGGGTTTGGGGTGACTTCAAGGAGAACAGTTTCGACTTTCCTCTCCCCCCTCAGATTTATTTATATACCAGAGCCTCTTTCTCAAAAGGTGTTACAGTAGTTTTCAACAAAGGACGTATGCAAAAAGGTCAGGCAGCTAGAAATAGAAAAGCAGGAGCAGGAATCATTTCCACCTGTAGCAGAGCACTGGCGCACGACCCCACCCCCCACCCAGGATGGGATCCAGCCTCTCCTCGCACCTGGGAAGGAGTAAGAAAAGCAAGGGACCACCAGGGACAAAGAGGAGTCTGATGAATATACAACCGTCCCTTGCCCCCCAAGCCAGAATTCTGGATTTGCACCCCACCCCCACCCCCAGCCCTTCTCCTTCTGAATTTTATGAACTGCAGCAGCAACAACATCAACTTTCTGAGCCTCAGTTTTCTCATCTGTTAAGTCATCATGAGTGGCAGGTCTCTCGCTCTAAGTCACCTGACCAACTTGTACCGTTTGCGTCGAGGTCTACCCTTGCTTGGACAAGGTCAACTGGAGGACACTCATGGTGCTTGGATCACAAAACTCTGCCCCTGGGAAGGGGTGGTCACTTGAGAAAGGGTCAAAGAAGGGAGTCTTATAGTGCCTACCACCCATTCCCCAGTGGGTGAATCCGTAAGCTCTAGAAATGGCAGCTCCCAGGTAGCCCTGTTTTATATTTACCATCCCTCCCTCCCATCCAGCTGATTGGATCAGGGTGGTTCCTGACACCAGGGCAGCCAATCAACAGGTGACGCTAATGATTACCCATGGCTGGGCACAAAATGGTGGGAGAGTCTCTAGAGAGGTTGAGTCAGTAAAGGCTGGCAGCTGCCTGAGTGGGAGCAGAAGCCATTAACGCCTGAAAAGCTGAAGCTGTTGGTAAAGCCAGTCAGAAAGAGGAACTGTGATGTGTGTGTGTGTGTGCGCGTGTGTATGGGGGAGTGGCTGACTCAGGCAGGATGGCTACCTGTGGCTCTTATAACAAACAGCTCAGCCTGAAGGGCTTTGCACAAAGGTTCACTGACTTCGTTCCAAGACTTGGTTGGTTGGAAATTCAGGCAGTATCGATCAGGAGATTCTTCTCCCAGTGTGGCACTGGCGGAGGTGTTCGGCTGGTGGATGGGCTGTTCTGAAGGGTCCAAGGTGTCTTCATGGCTTAAGATGAGCAAAAGCAAGGGCCCCAGGGTAGGCTGCAGCCGGGGGCTGCTGAGATTTTGAGGGGAGCAACTGTGGGCATCTGGGGGTGATCATGAGAACATTTCAAGCACCGCACTAACTTGATGCTCCTTTCTCCTGTTTCCCCTTCCTTAGACCTTCTAAGTCTTCCATTTTTACTTAACATTTTTTGTTTACTTTTTCTTAATTATTTTTAAGGTAAGATCTTGTTCTGTAGCCCAGGCTCTCCTCCAATTCCTGATCTAGCTGGTTTAGCTTCCTGGGTGCTGGGGTTACAGGTATGCACCATGATAGCCAGTTAGACTTTTTTTGGGGGGGGGTCTGGTCATGGGGCTTGAACTCTGGGCCTGGGCGCTGTCCCTCAGCTCTTCAGCTCAAGGCTAGTGCTCTATCACTTGAGCCACAGCGCCACTTCCGGCTTTTTTTTTCTTTATGTGGTGCTGAGGAATCGAACCCAGGGCCTCAGGCATGCAAGGCAAGCGCTCTACCACTGAGCCACCTTCCCAGCAGATGTTTTTGTTTTTTAAGATGTCTTCCCTGCAGCTCCCAATCCTCTTTGATAGCACCAATTTTCTTTCAGAGCCTGAGTTACATCCATAGAGTTCGCAGAATGTCCACCTCTCCCATGAAACAGATTCCATGAAGGCAGTAAGTGGTCAGTACTTTGTGGAGTGAACAAATGTGTAAGGACAGACCGAGACACCGTCTCAGAGGACCCCTGGGGCTCAGGTGGCAAGGAGAAGAGAGGCTGTCCTGGGAGGCTGCAGGAGTCTTCCAGCCTCTTCCCTCCCCGAGCCCAGTCTGCCCCCTCCCACCCTCCGCCTGCCCCCCACCTGGCCACACACACAGCCGGAGCCCGGGCGCTAGAACACTGCAGCTTTATTGATTGAAACAACCGCGTCCGCAACTAGAGGTTACATTGGGGGCTCGGGAATGGGGCCGTGGGGAACAGAGGCTGGGTGGAGACGGAGAGCAAGGCAAAAGGGTGAGAATAGGGTCATGTGACTAAAATCACAACCCCCCAATGTGTCTCACCCGTGAGTGGGGGGTCTCCTGTTGTGCTTTTACCTTGGTGGTAGGATAGGGGTCAGACACGCAGGCCTGAGCAAGAGGGGTTCTGGCTTTTCTCCCAAGTCGTTGAGGCCCAGGGCTGGTTTCCTCCTGCCTGTCCTTCAGGGTTGGGGATAAGGACTTGGTGAGCCGGCTGTCCTGGGGCAAGGGGCTCCCCCACAGCGTTGGGCTGAGATGGACTGATGTGGGGGACAGCAGGGGAGGGCAGGGTGGGAAGGAGGCCCCGGGCAATGAGGGCAGGCCACAGGAGGGGGGAGGGCCAGCGAGGAGGGGGGTGAACAGGTGCCATCTCTCTGGGGCACTGGTTAGACCTCTGCATCTGTTTCTAAAAGTCAAGGAATTCCCCAGGAAAGAACCATCTTCCCACCCAACACACTCATACACATGCACACACACATACCACTGTGCATGTACCACACACAAGCATAGCTCACACACGTGCACACGACGCACCCAGCACGAACTCAGAGATGCCTCCCCGCCTTTGAGAGAATCCAGCCTCAACCAGCAGCCTGTGGTGACTTTCAGAGCAGTTTTGTCCATCCCATCCCCCAGGACGGACAGACAGACAGACAGATGGTAGAGTCAGACCTCCTCAGCTCTCTGGTCCTTAGGAGGCCAGCAGGCTGAGGACATGCAGACATGCTGACCTCCCTCCCTAGCCCAGGCCCTTGAGAAGACAGAGGGGAGGGGGTTGTTAGGAGTCTCAGCCAGGGTGGGTGACGTTGGCAGTAGCCCTGTGGCCGGGCCTTCCAGGGGGTGGGAGCAGAGGCCATTCAAAACCAACATTAGGGCTGCACTGGAGACCACGCCCACCTGACAGCCAGGCACAGGGGAAAGGAGGATGATGGGAAAGGGGCGGGCCCATCACCGAGAGCAAGGGTGGAGGAGCGGCCCAGGAGGAGGAGGCTCCCTACTCAGATGGGGGAGGATAGGAGGATGTCTGACTCCAGGCGCTGGAAAGCCAAGCGTGTGGTCTCAGGGTTCCCTTGCTGCCCTGCCTCCCCCCACACAGGGTAGAAGGGTCCCAGCACCCTGAGGGCCAACTCCACAGACCCTGTTTTAAGGCCACAATATGCCTCAATCACCCTGACCCAGAGGGTGAGGCTGCCACTGGGGAGAGACACTGGATCCAGCCAGCCTGGTCTCCCCAGGGCTGGGGGTATTCGTGGGCCACCCAGCCTGGTACGTCAACACGGGCACACAAGTCATCTGGGGATGCATAAAAACACCCACAAATATACACACACAGACTCACAGACGGGCACCGCCTGTAGGCACTCACAGCCCCTACACGCCTGCACACAGACACATACCCCAGCAGCTCAGCCCCTCTGCACACAAGCCTGGTGATCCCAGGCCAAGCTTTGTGAAGTAGGGCTGCTCTGGCATGCAGTCACCCCCTCTCCGCACACACTGGAACCCAGGGGCATCACGCCTCACACACAGCCGTTTCTGTGCCCAGGTCTATGGACAGAGTCAGATAACGCAGACGAACACAGGCCGCAGCTCAGCCAGGACGGGGAAGGATTATCTAGCGGGTCCCACGGAGTGGTTTCCATACTAGGCTGGCATGGGCGAGAGGAGGGAGAGGAGTCGGGGCTCAGAGGAGGAGCTCACAGTCTAGTTGGGACAACAAGCGTACAGATGGGGTCATTAGGAAACAGTGCCTGGCAGACGCGATGGAACCTGGAATAACTCACCATCCCACCGAGGCCTTGGGTGGGCCAGGAAGACAGCCATGCTGGTTGGGTACCGAGAAAGCTCTGCTGCAGCCTGGCCTGGCCACGCATAAGCCGTTGGTGATGATGACAGCACAGGCCTGGCAGAGCGAAGACAAGGCTGTGCGCGCCTCGGTTCTCCACCTGCCTCCTGGCACTGCAGCGCTGGCCTGGGCTCCAGGCCTCTTCCATGCAGCTGTCCCCACAAATGCTCTGGGAGGAGCCCCAGGACACCCCACCTAAGGTGCTTTGCCTTCAGCAGGGTCATCTATAAGCGCTCTGGGGTCCATAGGGAGTAAAGGGTGGGCGCTAGGCTCGGGGCAGGTGGCTGGGGGCTAGACTGGGGTAGGAAGTAGTCTGGCCAGTACCCCACCAGAGAAGATGGATGCGCATACTGACATACACACGCCCCTATGGAGATGGGGTACAGACTCGGCCTTAGACAGATCCATGAAGCACACATTCATCGCTTCATACACATACATCGCTGGCACATACACACCCATGCCACCTACACACACACACACACACACACACACATGAAGACTCACCCTGGGAGGGGCTGGGGCTCCTCTCTTGTACAGACTGCTGGGTGGGGGCTGGGAGGGGGATGCTAAGGAGTGATCTAGAGTCCATCCTGTCCATCTCAGGCTCTGATCCAGGCCCAAGGGCCAGGAAGCCCCTTCACAGGAACAAAGAAACTGGCAACCACTCCGTCCATCACCCAGCCCCGCCCAGGCTTTGGGGGGGCCCACTCCTCCTCCGGGTGTTCTGCCCTCCCCAACCACACTCTGTCCACAGCACCCCATCAGGCCAAACATGTAGGAAATGGAGGCCCCATTCCATCCACCTGGAAGCAGCAGGATTTCTCCTCTGCCCCTCTCAAAGTGAAGCCTCCCCTCTGCCTTCCCAGGTCCTCTGAATCCCCGCTGAGGGCAGAGGTGGGTGTTGGGGTGGGAGGGGCTGCGGCCTTGGGAACCCAGTGGCTGGTGCTGGGGGGTGGAGAGGGGAGGGGTCAGGAGCTCCAGATGTCCAGGCCCAAGACCTCCTGTTCAGTCCCCTCCAAGGGAGCACAGTGAGGAGGGACTATGATGTTCCAGAAACAGAGTAGAAGGATCTCCCTCTCCCCTTCCCCCCATTCTGGAGCAGTCCAGTGCAGCAGGTCCCCCTTCCTTGTTGTCCCCCTCTGGATGGGGACCACCACAGAGCTCAAAAAGTCACCCTCGGCTCTCCTCTGTGCTAGGAGTCCCAGAGTCTGACCGGGAAGGGGCTCCTGTGTCTGCCCACTTCCGGTTCCCTTCAGGCAAAGCCGTGGGGCTGGCATTCGGCTTGAGCTAGGAGACCCGGGAGGGTCGGAAACACGAGGCTCACGTCACGTGAAGGTCCCTGGGGACGCCGGTCAGGCGAGTCCCCTGTCTCCGCAGTAAAGAAGGTGCTGGCAGGGCGGATAGAAACTTGTGCTTTAATATATTCTCTGTGTGGTGAGTGTGTGGGTGTGTGTGCGTGTGTGGAACAACCGTGTCCAGGCCTCGTGCCGGCTGGCCTCTGTCTTTGTCCGTGGCTCACCCCCACAGCGGAGCGGAGCCCCTCCTCCCCGGCGGGCCGGCCCTGCCCTGCCCCTGGGCACCCCTGCTGGCGGGAGGTCAGTCTTTGGTAAGATGTGGACACTTTGGTGTGCCGGGGACGGGGTGGTGGGGGGGCCAAGCAGCTCTCATCATCTCTGCAGCGCCAAGAGGAAGATAGCCACGGGCCCCCAGAACCGCGAGCAGGACTGGCAGGGCGCTCGGCTGCCCGGCATCACCACCACTGCCGTGAGAGAGAGAGAGAGAGAGAGAGAGAGAGGGGAGAGGAGAGGCAGGCGGGTTGGCTGGGGAGGGGGAGGCCCGAAGGGTCGGGTTGTTCAGTGCTCATAGACGTGAGGTGGTGTGGGGTGAGGGTTTATTCAGCCTGCACACAGAGGTGAACTGGCCTCAGTTTCCTTATCTGTAAAATGGGTCCAATAGCATGAGATACCCCAGAGGGCCCTGGTGAGGACTGGGTGAAACAGCAAAGTGGGGTTTTTAGAGGATGTGTGGGGACCCCTGGCCTCCCACGCCTGAAGGCATAGGGACCCAAGAAAGGGGCTCAGCCCCAGCCACAGAGGCTCTGAGACTTGTGAACAGCTGTGCACTCCCAAGGAGGGGGACGGGTGGGGGGAGGCTGTGCTATGCCCCACGTGACACAGGTAGAGCCGTGAGGGCACACATTCACAGACACGCCGTCCCGCCCCAGCACTCCCTCCCCTCACAGCCCCACGCGTGCCTCCCCACCCCCTTCTGCACCCTGGCACCTTTATTGGGGTCCATGGGCTTCCGCGGACACTCTCCTTTCTTCAGAGTGACGTCATCGATGGCAATGTCGCCTAGGTAGCCTGAGCCTCGAACTCCCTCGAAAATAATCTGAGGTGGGGGTCAGAGGGCAGGGGTTGGGGAAGTTCAGCTGCGTCCCTGCCATCCACCTGCAAGCCCTCCATACCCTGCTGGCTTCTCCCCCCCCCCCCCAAGCCGGCAGGGGAGGGTCCAGCCTGGGCTCCCCGCAGGGCGGCCCAGGCGGCCGGCCGAGGACTCACCTGGAATGGCCCGCTGGGGTTGATGGGGACGTGGGCCTGCTGCCACACGTTACCCTTATTGCCGCTGAGCGACCAGGCGTGCGTGTCCAGGGCTCCTTTATTCCGTGACCGCACCAGGAGGTTGAGGGAACCTGTGGTGGTGAGAGGCGCAGGGGTGCTGAGAATCCCACCCCCCCCGCACCCACCCTGGAACTTTCTCCTCATCCTCAGACCCCTTCACCCCTCCATCACCTCGCAACCACAACAGTGGGGAAGAGGGCGGCGGCGGCGGCCTGCAAATGTTCCTTTCTTCCCATCCCTGCTAATTACTAAATCTGTCCCTCAAACACCCACAGCCAGTCCCTGAAGTATGTGTGTTGTGGAGGGGGGTGGGGGGGGATTGTCCAAGGTTATCTTAAAACACACAGCCAGAACAAGGTTCAAGGCACACCCCAATAATATGTGATTTTCTGAGGGGAAAGAAGGAATTCAATGATTTTTTCCCCCTATTTATGTATGTTTTGTGTGCTGAAAAAAGTCAGCCCTTCCAACCCACCCAGGATTTCTCTATAATACTAACATTCAGGACAAAGGGGAAACTTAAAAAAATAGAGAGAGAGAGAGAGAAGGGGAGGGAGGGAAGGAGGGGAGAGAGAGATAATCTAAAGAAAAGATACTAATTAGTCTGCAAGCTATATGGCTGTGATAAAATAATGAGAGAGAGAGAGAGAGAGAGAGAGAGAGAGAGAGAGAGAGAGAAATGCTGAACACTAGCCTGGGGGTACTGAGCCCATCTGCCACAGCCCCCAGGTTCTGCAATTGGAGGACTGGCAGAGGAGGGCTCATGGCTTGGCTAAGCGCACCCAGACAATGCCAGTGCCTCTCCCTGCCCCTTCCAGCTTGCCTCCAGCTCCCCAGTGGCACAAAAGAAAGACCTGGCTCCGAGGGAAAGGAAATCAATCTTAGGTGGTGCCTGGTAGCTGGCATTTCTATGGCACTGCCCACAGACAATGCTGCACCATCTGTGACACCAGATACAGACCCCTCCCCGGCGGGACAGGGCCACCAAATGTTACCTGCCCGGGATGAAAGGAGCTGGCTGGGACAATGAGAGCCAGCCAGACCCAAGGTCGAGGGACAGCTGGTGCCCAAAGCTGCCAGGCAGGGTGGGAAAGAACAAAGGGAAGCCCCCTCCCCCCAGCAGGAACAGCCCCTTCCCAGCGGCACAGCCTGGTCTGGAGAACAGAGCCTCGAAGGCTCAGGCACGTGTGGCCTCACCAGCCAGACACAGCCTTTAAAGGGCTGTGCCGCGTCCAGAACAGCAGCCAAACACCCAGGGTCTCGGAGGTTCCGATTAATCCCACCCCCAGCTTGGTCCCTGCCCCATCCCCCTGGGGTCTGGTGTCAACCCCTTTCCCCCCCTTTATTCCTTCCCCACTAACTCCCCCAGCCCCAAGAGCCCTGAAGGGCAAGCATGATTTTTTTTTGGTACTAAGAAAAAAAAAATCTAGCCTGGCATCAGTGAGTCACACCTGTCATCATCCTAGCTACTCAGGAGGCTGAGATCTGAGGGTCACGGTTCAAAGCCAGCCCAGACAGGAAAGTCTGAGAGACGCTCATCTCCAATGAACCATTGGAAAACTGGAAGTGGTGCTGTCGTTGAAAGTGGTAGAACACTAACCTTGAGCGAAGAAAAAAGAGCTCAAGGATAGCACCCAGGGCATGAGTTCAAGCCTCAAGAGTCCCCCCCAACCCCACCCCCAAAAAAACCCCTAGCCAGGTGTGGTGGCTCACGCCTGTAATCCTAATTACTCAGGAAGCTGAGATCTGAGATCACAGTTCAAAGCCAGCCAAAGCAGGAAAGTCCTTGACTCTAATATCCAATTAATCACACACAAAAAAGCTGACAGTAGGGCTGCAAGTCAAGTGGTGAAGCACCAGCTGTGAGTAAAAAAAAAAAAAAAAAAAACTAAGGGATAATGTTTAGGCTGAGTCCAAGCCTTGGTATTCACACACACTCGTGCGCGTGCGCACGCACACGCGCACGCACACACACACACACACACACACACACACAATTTTCAGCCCCTTTTCAGCCCCTGACAGGTTCTCTGCTCAGGGCTTCCAGGCATCCCCTGACAGACATCAGCCAGAACCCAAGGGGCTTACCTTGCCCTGAGAGTGAGCCTGGATCGCTACTTTGCATCCAATCTCCCTCACTGCCCAGAACCAACCAGGGGTGTGAGCTCACACCTGGTCCATGAAGTCCTCCACTGGCCGGAGATGCCCTCATCCCCACACCAGGATCCCCCACCCCCACCATGATCTCCTGGTCACCTCCTCCTCGGTCACAGCAGTGCCGAAATGCAACCTCCTCCAGGAAGCCTTCCTAGACTCTAGCCAGGGAACCCGTGACGCACCCGGAAGCCACCCGCTCACTGTCCTGCGGGGGTGGGGGCATGGGGCTCCTCAGTTTCCTACATCTGTGAGAGGGGAGATGGGGACCAAAAGCCTATCAGCTCTCACTAATAAAGGTAAGAAGAGGGGTTGGAGGCCTGGTTCAGGTGGTAGAGCGGCAGACAATGGGAGAAAGCAGATACTGAGTGTCAGTACTGAGTTTGAGCTCTGGTTTCAGACAAAAAACCAAAGGGGGAGGGAGGGTAGGAGTCCCAGGAGATTTGCTCTTAAATCTAGTCTGTGGTTGTCTCTGAGATGTGAGGGCCTCTAGTTGGCAGGTCTGGGAAGTGAGGGTTTGTTATTGTTGGTTTGTTTTTAATTAGGACACCCTTTTGAAATTCATCACTTTCTCTACATCTCCAACAGCTCCGCCTCCTGCCTTCACCTCTCTGCGGTCCCCAGGATCATCAAGTGGGGCAGGTTTCCCTGCTACGAGCTGCTCAGAACCTGTCCATCTAGCCATGGCCACAAGCTCCTACCTGATACCCCGTGTAGTCCCATCCGTCTCTGACTCATCCATCTCTTGCACCATATACTGCATTTCTGGCCCAGGGCAGGAGCGCTGGGTTGGAGTACCAGCTCAAGGGTTACAGTGCAGCAGTGCTGCCCGGGCTGGCCTCCCAGAGCTAGTAGTCCCAGAGCTCACGCCCACCCACACGGAGGAAGCGGCACTGGCTCTCAGGGCTCTGAAGGAGGCACTTTGCATGGACAGAGTTGGGCAGACCTAGATTGTTGTACTGTGTGGTCTTGGGCGAATGCTTAACTGCTCTGGGTTGTTATGGATACAGCCTAGAACCTGCCAGGCTCTCAGTAGACACGCGTGCGGAGTTCTCCGCCCCTCCACTGAGTTTTCCCATCCCCTTCCTGCAGGAGCCTCTTTATTCGCAGACTCAGGGAGCCGGGCTCATTCAAAACCCCAGCTGCCTCTCCATTTCTCCCCTTGGCCTATCTGTGGCTCATACCCTATGCAAGGTGCTTCGGCCTGGGGAGGGGGGAGGGCCCTGTTCCCCTCTTCGGGCGGTTGCAGCACCCACTCCCTCGTCCCTACTCACCGATGTGCTTCCCGTACATGTGGTAGAAGAAAGACACGCAGTAGAACTTGGCGCTGGCGTTGTAGAGGGGGCTCACCAGCCGGGCGCGGTCCCCCAGCTCCCGAGGCCGGGAAGTCTCTATGAACATGTAGTAGCCTGCAGGGGACAGGAAGCTGCACCAAGACTCCCCCCACACACCCGCACCCGCCCAGGCCAGCCCGTGACCCCTGCCCAACTCTCAGGGACCTCGCTCCGGCTCCCCAGCTCCTCCCAGGCCAGGGCACCTGACGGCAGGGTTCTCAGTGCAGAATGTCTTCTTCCAGATCCCCAGTCAGAACAGACTCTGCCCCCTCAGATGGGGGCTCCCCCCACCCACCCAGGACAGGTCTTGTCCTACAGCCCAGAACCCTCTAGGACAGGTGGCATTTCCCTCCCTCCTCAGACTGGGGCTCCATGGGCCTAGATTACCCCCACACACACGTGCGCACCCACTGAAGCAATCCCTATTCCTAGCAGCAGCCCTTATCCTCACCCTCCGGGGTTCCACTGATGTCAGTGGGGGGGCCGGTATTGGGGGAGCGCTTGGGGTTCTGGGTGAGGGCATTCTGCCGCGTCCAGTCAAAGTTGTCCGTCAAGTCCTGGGTGTAGCCACAGATCTTCTCGTCCTCAAAGTGGCAGGTGTTATCTGCAGGGAGGGGGACAAGGGGCAGGGTGGCGTAAGCAGGGCTGGCCTGGGCCCCTCTCATCCAACCCAGCCTCCCTCACCACCCCAACGTGGCCCCCAACCAGCTCAGCAGCCAGCCCAGGTTCTCACGGCCCGAGAGAGACAAGGTACCAGGACACGGAGCAGGACTTGCTGGCGCCCCTGCCTCTCCTGACACGAGAGAACCCAGTGCGGAGTTTTAGACACGCCTCTGAGATGCACAGGACTTCAAAGGGAGTCAATGACAATGAATTACAGCTGTCAAAATAGCTTTATGATCTTCTATATAATAACTGGGCTTCTTTACTCTCTAATTAAATCACAAAGTCTCATGGTAGGCCTAGTTACGACCACAGTTCGGAAATAGTGATGGATGCTGGTGTTATTTAGAGATGGCGGCGGCACCTGTAAGGTGACAGGCACACATTGGATTCCGGCCGACGGGAGCAGCCACAGGTACTGAGAATTCTACTGCGCTCTGGCGCCTGTGCTCACTGTGGGATCTGAGAAGCTTCTGCTAGAAGCCAGGGGAAATAAATTAACAGTAATTGCTCTCGAGTTCATATAGATCTTGATTCTCTTTTTCTTTCTTTGTGTGGGTACTGGGGCTGAACTCAGGGCCTGGGTGCTGTCCCTTAGCTTTTTCACCTGAAACTGTCAATCTAAGACTTGAGCCACTTCCAGTTGTTTGCTTTTTTGTTTTGGTAGCTAGAGATGGGAGTCTCATGAACTTTCCTTCCCTGGACTGGTTTTAAACTGCAATCCTCACATCTCAGCCTCCTGAGTAGCTAGGATTATAGTCATTGGCCCCTGACCATCTTGAATTCTATACTCAGATTCGTTAGGGTTCCATGGATCCTTGCTTACCCCTGTCCCCCGCTCCCCAGCCCTGGGAAATGGGGTGTGGATTTGTCTGGCTTCCTTTGTTTTCTCTAGGTGACTGAACACTACTCCCCATCCTCCCACCTCCCACCCCAGAATAAATCCTGGATGCAAAGATCCCCTATCCGGCCCCTGAGGTTGAGGCAGGTCCCCTGGTCCCTCTCTGTGGGGTCACAGGGACAAGTCACTTTCTCTAATCTCTCGAAGTTCCTCCCTCCCACAAGGACAGCCTGTGTCCTTAAGGGAAAGGGAAGCGAGGGGAGCAGAGGTCTTACCCGACAGGCTCGGAGAGTTGATGGCTGGAAAGCAAGCAAGGAAACCAAGTTAGAAGCCAAGTGTGAGCTGTAGCAAGGTCTCCCAGATTTCTACTGGGACATTATAAGAGAGTACACCATGGGGAACCCCAAGTTCAGGAGCAATGTGAGGTGAGTCCTCCTGTACCTCCCCTTCCCTTCTCCTCCTGTCCTGATTACCACTGCCACCAGCACCACCACTGTCACCTACGCTCTGTATAATAGATGGTGCGGGACGCCGTGTCGCCAGCCCCGAAGGTGGTGTAGGGAGTGAGGCGGATCTCATAGCTGTGTGGTACGCGGAGATCCGTCAGGATGAACTCCAGCAGCTGCCCCTTCTCCACACGCCGGACAGGAATGGCCTTGACCATGGCATTGTGCTGGTTCAACTGCAGATACAGAGAGTTCCCAGATGCCTAGCAGGTCGTACCCTCCCCCAGAGAACCAGCCCTGGTGAGACTTGGGGGCGGGGCAGAAAAAGCAAAGGCCTTGGACATGAGGCCCTTGGTTTCCTCATCTATGAGGTGAGCTCATCCCTTCCAGGTCCAAGGGCTATCTCAATAAAAAAACCAGTGACAGGGACATTTACCAGACAACTAGAGTGTCTGGGGGGGGGGGAGGTGCTGTTCTAAGCTCTTGGAGGGTGAACTTGCCAATGCTGAGCAAAAGTCCTCTGAGGGAGAAGATTAAAATTGTCCCCGTTTCACAGAGAAGCAAAAAAGGCCAAAGAGACGTAAGCCTGGCCCAGCTCACACAAGCTGTCCTGTAGACTAGCTACGGTCTCCAGAGCCACTCTTCCCCTCCCCAGGCCGAGAGGCACACAAAGGCTCTGGCCTTGCACTGCAGAGGCCCCAGCCCTGCGTTCTTGACCCAAGAGTGCAATCAGTATTCTCTGACCAGTGCTGGCTGCCCTGGCCAGCTGTCAGGTCTGTACCCAGAGACTGGTCCAGAAGGACTCTGTGGCTAGAGGGTCCCAGCTCCCACTGAGATGTCTAGAACTTCCTCTGCCTCAGAAGAGTTTTCTACGAAAGGATCACTGTGTCTGAGCCTGTCAGGCTCACACTTGCCCCCCTTCTCCCCTTTATGAGCATTTCCAGGATCAGCCACGCAGCTCTCCACTGGCCTGACTCCTCCCCCTGGTCCACCTGGCTCTCCACTGGCCTGACTCCTCCCCCTGGCCCACCTGGCTCTCCACTGGCCTGACTCCTCCCCCTGGCCCACCTGGCGGACACTGAGTCTGTAGTTGAGGACGGGGTCCACAGCGTCCGGCTCCCTCTGTGTCCACTGCAGCACGTAGGAGTAGTTCTTAGACAGCTTGTGGCTGCGGGTGGGGTTGGGGGTGTCGAAGTAAAACTCCGGGCTGTAGGCTTTGGCTGAGAGGGTGGGGAGGGGGGCATGGGGCCGTGGAGGGGGGGGATGGGAGAGACAGAGGGGGAGGCATGGGAGCAGCAGAGAGGGAACACAGGGTATAAAGAGAAAGGGAATTTGGTGAGGAGAGGGATGTTGGGAGTGAGGGGTGGGGAAGAGGGGTGGGGTAGAAGAGAAGATGGAGATGGAGAGGGAGGTTACAAATTCCAAGAGGGGGTATTGGTGAGAACAGAGAAGAAGACAGGGAAGACAAATTGGGGAGGACATAGGGAAGGAAAAATGCAGAAAGAAGGTTGGGAAAGAGGAGAGAGAAAATAGAAGCAAAAAAAAATGGGGGAGACGGGAAGTGTGGGAGAAAGGGGAGAAGGGGAGGAGGTGGGAAATGTCACAGGGGCCTCTGGCTGGCAGGGCTGATGGTGGGAGGGGCAGGGCAGATGGCCAGTGACATGAGGTCCTAGCCCACACTCATGCATGGAAGGGTTAGAACAAGAGTTAAAGGGGCACTCTGTTAGGGGCTGTTCAGAAAGCCAGGTTCAGGGAAATGGGGGGAAAGGCAGGGGGCTCTTCCCAGATGGCCATCCAGATAGCACTGCCTATGTTCCTCTAGGCCTTGACTTCACATCTTTCTGACTCATCCACCTGCAGCCCCAGTCGGCCCTGCCAGAAATGACTTGAGGTGGATGTGAGGCCCAGAGGGATTTCTGGGGGCCAAACAGCCTGCATCCCTAGGGAACAGGAACTGGACGGCCCAACTCCTCACTGTTCTAGGGAAGCTGGTGAAGAGCATCTCTCCCCCTCTAAGCTACATCTCCATGCCTTAAGTCCCCTTTCTCCATCTGCAGCCTCTGGGATTAAGGATGTAAAAAGCTGCAGACTGAGATCTAACTGCCTAGGGTGGAGGGTAGGCAAAGCTGGAGGATCAGGAGCAGAGTGGGGATTGGTCAGGACTACAGGGGGTGGAGCCTATGCCTTATGTGGGCGGGGCCAACACACAAGGTTGCCTAGCCTTTAAAGGCTGGGCTTAAGGGGGCGTGGCTGCTAGAGGCCCTGGAAAGGGAGTAGGCTGCGGTGGGCGGGGCTTGGGCGAGCAGGGGCGTGGCTGTTAGAGGCCTCAAAGGGACTGAGCTGCGGTGGGCGTGGCTTAGGACAGGTATCTGAAGGCCTAGGAAGGGAAAGGTGGCCACATCTGGGGAGTCAAAGGTGGGATCTGGGCGGCACAGGGTGGAGCCGGGCGGGCGGGCCCAGCAGCCCGGGGTTGAGGCAGAGCTGGCCCCGGGTGGGCGCGGGTGGGTGGGCAGGTGGGGCGGGACCGACACAATGCTCACCGGAGACCTGGAAGAGGCAGGTGGCCGAGCCCACGTCGTTGGAGAGGCTGCACTCGTAGCTGCCGCTGCTGTCGCGGGTGAGGGCGTCGAGGCGCAGCTCGGCGTGGTCCGCGGCCTCGGTGGCGGCGGGGACGACGGGCGGGGGCGGCAGCAGCTGCCCTTTGAAGCGCCAGGCGACCGAGGCGATGCGCTGCGGGCTGCCCCGCAGCAGCGAGCAGCGCAGGAGCACGGGCCGGCCCAGCGCCTGCCGCACGTCCTGGGAGCTGGGCTCCACCTCGGGCGGGACTGGGGGGCGGGGGGGGAGGGGGTCAGCGACCCGCCGCGAGGGGCTCGCGCACACACACACACACTCTACCCCGACCCCGGATGTGAGCTCCGGGCCCTTCCCGCCCCCCCACCCCCCGGCCCAGGTCCCCATGGAGTGAAAGGCGGTGCAGGTTCGAATCCCAGTCATGCCTCTCCAACGACCTGAGAATGTAGGCCAGTTACTGAACCCTCGGTGCCTCCCTCCCTCCTATTTGTCATGGGGGGCGGGGGAATAATAGAATCTGTTCTTAGGGCTGTGGGGAGTTAAGTAGGTTTCCACATTGAAATATAGTGAGCCACTTTTCGTGACCTGTCAAAGCACCCTTTGTTCCCGGGGTCCCCACAAACGCAGGTGAGGGGGACACCTTCACGGTGGAAGTGGACCCAGGACGGAGCCTGGTGTGAGGGCAGGTGGGGGGGCCCGGTGGGGGGGTGCAGGGGCCGGGGTGCAGGGGGGACTCACACTGCACGTTCAGCTGCACCTGGGCCTCGCGGGCTCGCACGTTGAAGCCATTGTAGCGAGCCGTCTGGCAGCGGTAGGTCCCGCTCATGTCGCGGCTCACGCGCTCCAGCCTCAGTTTCCCATCCGGAGTCTCCTCCAGGGGCAGCCCCGAGGGCAGCAGGACGGCCTCCTTGTCCACGCGGGACCAGAGCACGGGCGGCCGAGGCTTGCCCCGCACCTCGCACTGCAGCTCCGCCGGCGAGCCCTCGCGGACGGTCACCACCGCGCGGCCCTTGGGCACGCTGATGGTGGGGGGCACTGATGGAGGGAGGGGGAGGGGAGGGTCAGCAGGGGCATCAGAGCTCCCTGACCTCCGCCCTGGACACCTGCCTGCCCCCCCTCCAGGTGCAAGCTTCTCTCCTCCATCCCAGGCTCCCCCAAAGTCTCTGGAAATTACCAAAGCACAGCTGACCTTCCCAAGGCCTCTCAGCTTTCTGGGCGTCCATCCCAATTCACCGAGGGCCCGGAAGTGAGCCTCAGCACCACCACACCCTTTCTACTAAGCCCTCCTCTTCTGGCCTCCCTCTCTTACCCCCCTGGCCCCGGACAGTCAGAGTCTTCATCTTTCCCTGACTGGAATCTTACTCACCACAGAGGGCTAGAGTACCCCAACATCCTTGCCCTTTCCAAAGTCACAGGATGCTTGGTTGGTGTTTGGCAGAGTGTACACACCATCTCCCAGTGTGCCTATGACTAAACTCAGACCGGTAGGGTAGGAGGGGCAAACCGGGGCTTCTGAAAACAAGAGACGGCCGGGCCCTGTGGCCCATGCCTACAATGCTAGCTACTCAGGAGGCTGAGATCTGAGGATCACGGTTTGAAGCCAGCCCAGCCAGAAAAGTCATGAGATTATCTACACACACACACACACACACATTCACACACAGAGGCTGTCAGGCACCTGTGGCTCATGTGTGTAATTAATCCTAGCTAGTTAGGAGGCTGAAATACAAGAACCACAATTCAGAGCCACAGAGCCAGCCTGGAAAGTCTATGAGACTCATCTCCAATGAACTACCAAAAAGCCAGAAGTGGAGCTGTGACTCAAGTGATAGGGGTCTAACCTTGGGTGAAAAAGCTAAGGGACAGCATCCATACCCTGAGTGCAAGCCCCGTGCCAATACAAAGAAACACAACAGCAACAATTAAAGACAGCAACAATTAAAAACAAGGCAGGCCGTGTCCCTGTCTCCTTCCAGCCAGGACGCAGGTCACTGGCTGCAGCCAAACCCTCATCGGAGCCCAGGTGGCATGTGCTAAGGAAGAAGGGACAGAATAGAACAGAAGCCAGGTGGAGCCTAGAGTCTGGAGGAGCTGGGGCAGAGCTGGTACTCTACGCCTAGCAAGAGGAGCAGGTGAAACCCATCCAGCTTGCTTAGCCCTGCCCCTCCTCGCCCCTCCCACCCCAACGCGCTCCCTTCTTTTTCTACAGCATGGAGGACAGAAGCCAAGACCTTCCACAATCTGGACAAGTGCTCTACCATCGAGCCCCACCTACAGCCCCTAAGCGGCTTACAACTCTCCGTTAGGCACGGCTGAATCTTGTGCAGCCCCACACATCGCCACGGAGGGGTTCCTGAAGACGCTCCCTGGGTCCCCTCCCCTCACTCCTCAAATTAAAATGCACTCAACTGACTTGCCATTAAGTATTACACATTTCACATTCAACAGGAAGTTTTTATTTGTAAATAATCCTACAAGGCAGCTAGGATCCAGCTAGCTGGTTGGCATAATTTATAACCCATAAACATGTATACGTTTATTGGCTTTCATTCTTCTGTTTTCTCTGCTCTTTTGGAATCAGTTCAGTCTTTTTTTTTTTTGGTCTAAATCATTTCCAGGGGCTCTTAGAAAGCTTCCTTGCCCGCATCTGACCTCTGAACTAAACAAACTAAATGCAGAAACAGCCCTGGGTCCCATCCCTATCCTCCTGATCACCCCAACTTTCCAGGCCCCCCTGCCCCAGGCTAGAGAGTGGCCTTTCTCCCTCAGGCTCCAGTGCCCTCAGCTCTCTGCAAACAAGACCCTCAGCCTCTGCTCCCCACCCTTAGCCTCAGGGCCCCCCCTACCCCCTTCTCAAATGTCCCAGCTTCAGGATTAAGTTTACATCTAGCTGGGTGCTGGTGGCTCACACCTATTATCCTAGCTACTCAGGAGGCTGAGATCAGAGGATCATGGTTCAAAGCAGGAAAAATTCATGAGACACTTATCTCCAGTAAACCACCAGAAAACCAGAAGTGGTGCTGTGGCTCAAGTGGTAGAGCGCTAGCCTTGAGCTGAAGAGCTGAGCGACAGTGCCTAGGCCCAGAGTTCAGGCCCCACAACACACACACACACACAGACACACAGACACACACACACACACACACACACACTTTACATCTAAAAGGACCGCCCCCCTATTCTTTCTGCCTATTGCATCCCTTCCTGGATTGTCCCCACCTGACAAATCCCATCCCCCCCACAAGTCCTCTTTCACTTGCAGTACTCCCTTTTTAGTGACCCCAGGATGCTCTGTGGACCCCTTGGGACTCTCCCTGCCACATTTCTGGGATTTGCCTTGAGAGTTTCTGCCATGCCCCTCCCTCAACATGCCTAGCCCCACCCCCACCCCGCCCCACCCCAACCCCTGTGAGGGAGGGGCTGTGTCTCAGGCTGGATCCTCAGCAACTCCTCCAGGCTTGGGAACAGGCCATTTGCCTGGTGAATCTGTGGGGGCCTCCCCCACCCCACCCCTGTGCATTCCCAAGGCCCAGCTCAATCTAGCCCATCTCCTTCCAGAAGCTTCTCCTGGACTCTGCAGCTTTACTGGACGTCACTTTGTCTAGAGTCAGGGTAGAGGGGTCTCTGAGACCCCTTGGTCCCATCTGTCACAGCGAATGAAGCCCAGGCCCCAGAGTGGAAGGGCCAAAGGGGAACCTGCTCCATAACTAAAGTCCTGGGCCAGCTGGCCACGCCAGCCGCTCCTCAGCTCAGGGTCTGGGGCTAGAGGCAAGATCCTGTCCCAAAGACCCCCTCTCCCTCCGGTCTGCTAAGCGTCTCATGCTTTTGGAACCCATTTCATCATCTGTAAAATGAGAAGACAAACTACTACCGCACAGGGAGGGAATCACAAAAGGGAAAGAGAAATACATAACATCATCAGGATCCATAGCAAAGACTCAGTACATACTAGCCTTCATCATTGCATCCTCATCTTCCTCTTCTTCTCCTTACTATTATCATTACTACCACCACCATCATCACCATCACCACCATCACCATCATCATACTACCACTACCATCATCATCATCACTACCACCACCACCACCACCACCACCACCATCATCACTACCACCACCACTACCACCACCACCACCATCACCATCATCACTACCACTACCACCATCACCATCACCATCATCACTACCACTACCACCACCATCACCATCATGATCATCACTACCACTACCATCATCATCCCTACCACTACCACCACCACCACCATCACCACCACCATCATCACTACCACCATCACCACCACCACTACCACCACCACCACCATCACCATCATCACTACCACTACCATCATCATCACTACCACCACCACCATCATCACTACCACTACCATCATATCACTACCACCACCACCATCACCACCATCACTATCACTACCATCATCGTCACTACCACCACCACCACCACCATCACCATCATCATCAGAACAAAGATTTGAATCCTAGCCTGGCCTGGTCTGTGCTGAGTGCAGCCCGCCCTGTGTTGGAGTCCTAACCCTCACTCCCTCAGGATGTGACGGTGTGGGGAGGAGCGGTGAGGGTTGAACAACGTCACTGAGACGCCCCTAGCCCAGTGTGACCTGTCTCCTTCTGAGGGGAAACCAGGACACAGAATGCACACACACAAAAAGACCAAGTGAAGACAGGGAGACGATGCCCATCTACCAGAGAGGCCTCTGAAGACACCGCCCCTGTACCACACAGCACTTTGACCTTGACCTTAGATTCCCAGCCCCCAGAACTGAGACAAAACAGAGGCACCCAGTCTCTGGGTGCCTTGGCTAACGTACCTAGACAAAGAGGCTGTGTCTCCTGACTCCAGGTCCCTCTGTAAGTCCAACTCACTCCATTCTCCCCAGCCACTTTCCTTCCTTCGAGTCTCCAGTGGCTGAGGTACTTTCCTGCCTCAGTGCCTTTGCACATGCAGATTTCCTGCTCTCCTTTGCCTGATCAAAATCATGCCCCTCCCTCAGAGGCCAGATCATTCAATCTCAGGAAATTCTTTCTAGATTCTCGCAGATCCTAGTTCACAATGATGGATCTATTTGTTTGCTTTTTTTCCCCTAGCCGGGCATGTCACAGCGTTAACACGTGTGTGCATATGAACAAACAGGGCCCTCCCTCAGCCCCTCAGGCCGCCGGCTTCCCTTTCTCAAGCTGCTGGCCCTCTCCAGCTCCCCTCCCCCACCGTGTCCCCGATGTGCCCCTCCAGCCACCCACCTGTCTCTGAAGAGATGTTGACCTCGACGCTGAGGTCGGGCACAGGTGACCCGGGGAAGGAAGCCATGCACAGGTAGGTGCCATAGTCACTGAAGTGCAGGTCGATGAGCTCCAGGCTGCTGGTGACGGCGGGCAGCTCAGGGTCATTCCGGGTCACCAGCAGCCGCTTGGACATGCGCGCCGGCTTGCCGTTCTTGAACCACTGGTAGCTGACTTTCTCTTGGGGTACGGCGTCCACGTGGCAGGACAGCTTCAGGTCCTGGCCCAGTTGGATGTTCTCGCTCTCTTTGATCACATCGGGGGTGATTTGGAACGTGGCATTCCTCATGGCTACAAGGGAAAGGGAGCCGGGGTTAACAGCACAAGGGGTCCTAGCCCAGCATGGGTGGCTCACGCCTGCAATCCTAGCCACTCAGGAGGCTGAGATCTAAGGATCGCAGTTCAAAGCCAGCCTGGGAAGGAAGAGCCCAGGGAAGGAAAGTCTTTGAGACTCTTATTTCCAATCAACCATCAAAAATAAAAGCCAGAAGTGGAACTGTGGCTCAAAGTGGTAGAGCACTATCCTTGAGCACCAAAGCTCAAAGACAGCACCCAGGTCCTGAGTTCAAGCCTCACAACTGACATTCCAAAAAACAAAAACAAGGAGTCTGTGGCCCAGCCTAACCCTGCTTCTTCCCCTCAAACTGGCCATCTGCAAGTTAGATGGGTTTGGGGTAGGTAAGGGGGGTGTCTAGGACATACCCTCATGAGAGACCATATGCATGCTTGCTCACATATGTTTGAAAGGATGGACATGGTGGTCCACATCTGTAATCCCAGCACTTGAGCGTCTAAGACAGGAGAATTGAGAGTTCCAAGCTAGCCTGGACTACTCAGGAAGACTGTCTCAAAAAAAAAAAAATCTGTCTGAAGTAATAAGACAAAAGAGTTCTTCACATGAGGACACTGATGAGAACGCTAATGAGAACACTGGTAGATGAGCCACAGAAGCCACAGACCAGGACAGGGCTGGGCAAAAGCCAGCTGCAGTCACGCTGAAGATGGACTCCACGGACTGACCTGCTCTGAGGCAGCTTTTCAAGGCCAGGTAGAAACGAGTGGAGAAGAAACATCTTCCCTGATGGGAAACACACCATTGAAGGCCCATGGGGGTCCCCAAACATGGCCACCATCTTGTGACCTTATTTCTTAGCCTAAGGAAATGTCAGCAAGGGCTGGCTTCCAGGAGAAGAGTCTGGAGATGGACAGGTCCATGAAAGAAGATGGGCATCAGCTATGGTATTTTATGTTCAAGGCTAAAGATCTTGCGAACAATCCTAGAGCCTGGTCTAAAAACCAGCCACACAGCTGAAGCAGCACGAGGAGAGGAATTCAGAATTTCTTCCTTGAGACTGAGTAGCAAAATGAAGATCATAACTAAGGAGAGAGTTTGGACTTTTGTGGACCTTGTTCCAAGTTTTATATGGCTTCCCACTTAGTAATGACCTTTCTAGTTCCTGGCACGCTTTGCTACATAAGAGTTACATAGAAGATAGGCAGCACTGTGTGTTATTTTCGATTAAACTCGGCTAATCTTGTAGCTAGGAAGAAAGCCAGGACATTTCTCTTGAAGCCTATGGTATTCCACGTTTTTGCTGCCTTCGTTTCCCAATCTAACAAAACAAAAAGTAATCAAAGTTGGGAGCCAGTGCCTCATGCCTGTAATCCTAGCTACTTAGGAGGCTGAGATCTGAGCACTGAAGTTCAAAGCCATCCAGGTCAGAAAGTCTTTTCTCTGAGATTCTTATCTCCAATAAAGCCAGAAGCAGAGCCGTAGCTCAAGTGGTAAAGTGCTGAGCAAAAGAAGCTCAAGGACAGTGCCCAGATCCTGAGCTCAAGCCCCAGTAATCAGTATCAGTCCTTCCTACATTTGCATTGCTGAGGTTGTTACTTGGAAATGTAAACTCTTAAACAAAGATTTCTATTTGAGTCCTCTGCCTCCTGCTGACAGGTGGCAGAATTGCAGGGAAATCAACATTGGTATCACACTCATCTACCAGGGGAAGGGTAGCTGGGTCTGGCTTTGTTCACAGGTAGTCCCTGGAGGGCCGGGACCCCGCCTCCCTCACAACCGCCCTCCTCCCCGGCCTGCAGTGGTCACATACATCGCACCAGCAGGTTGACGGTCTTCTTGGCGGGGTTGCCCACATTGTTGGTGGCTGTGCAGTTGTAGTAGCCAGAGTCCCGGGCTTGCACCGAAGGGATGCTGAGGGTGCCACCCTGGGCCAGAGCACCCAGGGGCAGTGGGCCGGGCCCATGAGACCACTGCAGCTGGGGCAGGGGGTCTCCGCCTGTCAGCAGACACTGGACTGTCACGTTCTCCCCGGGGTTCACCACCAGAGTTTCGTTCACGGACAGCTTCAGGGCTGGCGGTGCTAAGAGGACAAGGAGGCTGGGTCTTAGGGGTGTGGGGGGGCTGGATGAGGGGGAGAGGGGGCTAGGAAGCCTTCCCAGGAAGGGGGGGATGTGACAGGAGCAGTCAGAGGGAAGGAGGGGCTGACGCCAGCGTGGAGCACGGTCACCAGGGAGGAAGCTGGCCACCGTGGGCAGGGGGCGTGGGGGGAAGCAGTGTACCCGTGGCGTTGGTGAGCCGGAAGGTGACGGCCCTGTCTGGGATGCCGCACACGTTGCGCACCGACACCTGGCAGGTGTAGCTGGCATAGTCCTGGGGCCGCAGGTTTTTCAACTTCAGGACCTTGGTCTCACCCTGGGCCACAACAGCAATGGCGTAAGGGCCCCCACCCCCAACCCCTGCCACCAGTCACCCCGCACTGCAGGCCAAAGCCAATTCCTATTCAAATCCCACCTTCCCAACACCATCTTCACCTGCATGTCACCCCCAAGGACCCTGTGTGCCCCGGGCACAACCTCCACAGGCAGAACCTCTGTGAGCCTGAGGCTGCCCTGGTGCATGCTGGTCGGGACTAGGCCTCAGTTTCCCCACTCTGGGAAACAGAGGAGAAGGGAAGGGAGGAAACTCACAATCACAGAGCAGGCCCACAAGCCTCATGTGAGCCTCTGAAAGCCATCCTCAAAGGCCTCCCTGCCTCCAACTCCCGATTCTCAGGAGGTCCCAGCCTCAGCCAGCCAGCGGCTGCCCCCGGGCGCCCCACTCCCGAAGGCCACGCAGCTTCCTGACTTCTCTCTGCTTGGGTTTTTCATCCGCAGGTGTCTGATACAGAGCCTCTCCCCCCTGGGATGCAGGAGGGCCGTGTGTGGTGGGGGGCGGGTAAGCTAGCTGCCAGTCCTGACCTGGGTGTAGAGCGGTTCGTAGATGTCCACGCCGTTGTCCTGGCTGTGGGACAGCGTGTCGGAGCCTCGCTTCCAGATGAAGCGGGCGGGTGGGTTGGAGTTGACCGTGCAGCGCAGGAACACCGTCTTCTCCTGGTAGAAGTTGCCTCGCACGTCGCTCACGGTCTGGTGCACGGTCAGCACGGGCTCGTCCAGGTCTGCGAGGGCACAGGATGGGATCAGCCCTGAGGCGGGGGCTCCGGCCCCTGGAAGCTTCCCCCCCCCTCCTTTACCACCCCCCTGCCAGACTGCCACTCCGCCACATGCTCCCCTGCCCCTGCAGGCTTGCGCAAGCGTCAGGCTGAGGAGAACTGGACTCCCCCACGGGGGCCTCCCCAGGCCCCTCCGCTGGGAGCTGCACCCACGGGGGGCGTGGGGACGTCTAGCTTTATAATCACGTCCTCCGACGTGCAGAGATTGAAGCAGACTGGAAATCAGGAAAGAAAAGCCTGGTTCCATTCCCCCTTTGGCTATGACTGTAGTGTGACTGGCCTAAGTCCCTTCTCCCGCCGGGCCTCAGTATCCCCACTGGCCAGTTAGACTCGACAGACAGCTTCCAGCCCTGCGTATACAATAGACTCACACGCGCGCACGAGGACTTTCCCTGTCTCTTTCCCTTTTCTTTGCTTCATCTTTTTTTTTTTCTTTTGCTTGTATCAATGCTGGGGCTTGAACTCAGGACCTCACACTCCTTGCTTAGCTTATTCTCACCCAAGGCTACCACTTTCAGCTTCTTGCTGGCTAATTGGAGATAGGAGTCTCACAGACTTTCCTGCCCAAGCTGGCTTCAAACCATGATCCTCAGCTCTCAGCCTCCAGAGTAGCTAGGATGATGGGGTGAGCCAGCAACCTATCGGCTCATGCCTATAATCCTAGCTACTGTAACCCCAGTGATAGAGCTTGAGCCTTGAGCACAAAAGCTCAGGGACAGTCCCCAGGCCTAAGTCACAGCCAGCCCTCTCTCCCTCCTCCCCTCCCCCACCGGGGCTGGGTGAGTGCTGGGGTGTGGGGATCCCGGGCAATGGACTCACACTGCACGTCCACGCGGATGGACTTGATGGCTGGCACCCCCACGCCGTTCTCTGCCTTGCAGTAGTAGCGGCCGCCCTGCGTGCGCGCGATGCGCTCGATGCGCAGCGTCTCGTTGAACACCGACGTCTCCTGGAACTTGTCAGAGGCGCTGCCCGCCGTCTTGGTCCACCGCACCTGGGTGGGAAGGGCGGGGCCGGTCAGACCCCCGAGCAGGTGGGAAGAGGGGGGCCGAGTCCCCTGCTGTGGTGTTCCCAGTGTCTCTCCATGGGAGAACACGGGGAAGGGGGCAGATCCAGGCCTGATCCAGGCAGACAGCCGAGTGCACCACGGGGCAGGGAAAGCCTGGACTTGGGAGGAGACTCTAAGTCAGGGCCACAGCGCTCCCGATCTGAAAGCCAGTGGGTGGCCTGCCTTGATTTGCCCCATCATGGAAATGGGAAGTAGTACCCCCTTCCTTTCTCCTTTCTAGTCTGATCCGATGAGCAGAAACTTAGGACTGTGCGTTTTACTCCCTAGCTTAGATGGGAAGCTAGTCTCAAAGATGGCTCCAGGATTTTGCACCCTGCCTCATCCCCTCCAGTCCATACTAAGTGAGGGTCCGTGTGACCAAGGAGTGACGCGATGAATGACACTCGCAAGCTAGATGGTGACAGGCTCGTTTCCGTCTCGGTCAGACTCCTGAAGAAGGCCAGCTCTTCTTGTCCTAAGCAGTGCAATGGAGGAGAGCCTGGGGAGGGACAGAGCCGCAGGCCCACGGCCATGAGTTTGCTAAGAAATGGCTTCTTCAGCCTCAGTCATCTTCAAATGCCTGCGGCAACCTGGCTGACACAGCGATCGATGGGAGCCTCTTACGACGCTGAGCTGCGTCTGTTTTCCTGCTCACAGGTACCGTGAGACCAGACTGTTGGTGGGTTCTTCTTTCTCCTCCCTCTCTTCCTCTTCCTCCTCCTCTTCCTCTTCTTTTTTGGTGTAGGTTCAGTGGCTTGAACTCAGGACCTGTACCGTGTCCCTGAGCTTTTTTTGCTCAAAGCCAGCAACGGTGCCGTTTGAGCCACAGCTCCACTTCTCTCATTTTTGTGGAAAACTGGAGATACAAATCTCATGGAATTTCCTGCCTGTGCTGGCTTGGAACCGCAATTCTTCAGCTCTCAGCTCCTAAGTCGCTAGGATTACAGACGTGAGCCACTAGCACCTGGGTAAGTGCTTGTGGTTTGAAGCCCCTGAAGTTTCAGCATATTCATTAGACAACAATAACTAAGTCCTTAGGAGGCTTAAAAAGTATGATGCTGGCATACACTTAGTCATTTGGCAATTTTTTAAAATTCTTAATTTTGCCTATGAAGGCAGAAAAGATATCAGCAGTTATGTGAGCTGCCAAAGATTTTTAAAAAACAAAACAACAACAACAAAACAGCTGATCAGTTTCCAGATACTTAATTGGTCTGTGGAGTACTGGGAGCTACTATGAAAGCTTCAGTTTGAATTCGGGGACTGGTTAGGAGGAGACAAGCAAGGGTCAGAGCCACGCACAGATGGGCCCACTGTCCACAGAGCTTGTGCAGTGAGGAAGACAGCTCTCCATTCCCACTCACCCCAGCGCCATGCAGTTTCCAAAACTTGAAGGAGAGAAGTGATTTCAGGAAATCTAGACTTAGACAGGTGGCCAATGCCTATAATCCTAGCTACTGAGGAGGCGGTGATCTGAGGATCACACTTCAAAGCCAGCCCAGGCAGGAAAATCTCTGAGAGTCTTCTTTCCAAATACCCAGCAGAAAAGATGGGAGTGGAGCTGTGGCTTAAGTGTTAGAACACTAGCCTAGAGCACAGGCCCCGAGTTCAAGCCCTAGGACCAGTACAAAAAAAAAATTCTTTTGTTCTTGCTGTTTTATAGTTTTGCCATCATTTTTTTTTTGTCAGTTGTGGGGCTTGAACTCAGGCCTAGGCACTGTCCCTCAGCTTTTCAGCGCAAGGCGAGCACTCTACCACTTGAGCCACAGCACCACTTCTAGTTTTCTGAGTGGTTTATTGGAGATAAGAGTCTCATGGACTTTCCTGCCCAGGGCTGGCTTTGAACCGTGATCCTCAGATCTCAGCCTCCTGAGTAGCTGGGATTACCGGCAGGAGCCACCAGCGCTCAGCTCTAGGTGGGTTTTATTTATGTACCTCTTTATCATCATTTTTGAGCAGCTACCTTTCTCCAGTTTTGCAAAATGCTTGGCCTCTGTCTCTTTAAATATTGCCTCCTCTGTTTTCTCTTCTCTCCTTCAGCTTCTCAGCCTATCCTTCAGATTGCAGCTTCTTTTCGGTTCTAGGGACTGAATGAATTCAGGGTCTTACACTTGCTAGGATACACCCTGCCTCGTGAACCACACATCCTCCCAGCTCTTTTGCTTTTACTTTTGTTTTCCAGATCATGTCTCACTAACTTTTGCCTGGGCTGGCCTCAAATGGCAATCCTCTTATTTTTGCCTCCAAAGTAGCTTGGACTACACGTATGCATGCACCAGAATTCCCAGTCTCTTACTCTTTTTCAGACTCATGATGGTTAATTCCCTCAGCTCTATCATCCACTTTACTCATTCTCCCTCTAGGAGTCTGAAACCGTTTTTTTTTCCTCTTCAAAGACTATATCACTTTTATTTCTAAAATTTCCATTTTTCCCCCTCCATCAGGTTTTGCAATCTCTGTCTTAGGTATTGTATATCTCCCATGATCTCTTCAAAAGTGTAAGCATCTCTGTTCGGAAGATCTCTTTGGAGTTCTCTGTTTTCTAGAACTCAGACATGAATTGTTCAGCGTGTCCGGGCTGTGGACAGGCTCTCCCGGCATAGAACTAACGGCTGTTCCAGGGAAACAGAACTACAAAGACCCGGGCCTTGCAGCGACCTCGCCTTCTCTTCAGATGCCCAGAACCTGCAGGGCAGAGCAGCCCTCGGATCAGCAGAGCAGGTTGCCCAAGTCTGGAACACACAGCTGCCCCGGGCCTGCCTGCAGCGGCCCTGAGCTCCCTGGGCCCGAGACCCCCGAGGGAAGAGGGTCTTCATCTCAGTTGGTTTGCTGGCTTTCCAGATAAATCCTTTTCCTCATCCCACCTTGTCCACAATCACTGGCCTTTTCAAGGTGCATTGGTGAGCGTGAACACATGGTTTCACCATCCCTGTGGACTTCCTTTCTGACACACTTATTTCCTCTTCCTGCTCCTTCTCCTCTTCCTCCATTTTCTCCTCCAGCCCTCTCCCACCGAGGCCACGATCCCAATCCTTTTGCATTTATTTATCTATTATTGTTTACTTATTTTTGCCTGTCCTGGCGCTTGAACTCAGGACCTGGGCTCTGTCCCTGAGCTTTTTTGTGCTCAGGACTAGCAGTCTACCACTTGAGCCACAGCGCCACTTCCAGCTTTTTTTCTGAGTAGTTTATTGAGGATTAGAGTCTCACAGGCTTTCCTGCATTGGTTGGCTTCGAACCTCGATCCTCAGGTCTCAGCCTCCTGAGTAGCTAGGATGACAGGCGTGAGCCGCCCGCACCCGGTTTATTCTGCTTTTGAGACCGTGTGTAGCTAATGTTGCCTCTCTCTGCTAGCCTCAAACTTGCAATCCTCCCTCCTCCACCTCCTGAGTGGCAGGGATTCCAGGAACACCATGTGTACTCAGTCCTCCATCCTGACCGCAGTGTGAACATGAGCGTCGGCTCTTGCTCCTGTCCTGGGCCGGTTGCTCTGTGGGAACAGAAGCTGCAACCTCAAACTCAGGAATGGTTGCTGGCTTTGGGACGTGACAGTACTCAGCCTACGCCGGCTGTCCTGCAGCGAGCAGAAGGCACGTCAGGCTGGACGGAGGACGGAGGTCTGCAACTCCATGGTAGGAGCAGATGGGAGCTGGGAACTAATGGGGAGCACTGGGGTTGCTCAGCAGGGGAGCGGTGTGCTCTGGTGGGTTTGGGGGGTGATCACTCCATTAGCAGAGTGTCGGGATGGACCAGACGGGGAGCAAGTGCAGTCCAAGAGCTCGGGGTGGAGTCCGCCGCACTGAGCCGAGGCCTGAAACTGAAGTCCTGACTGAGGAGGACAGTGAAGGACAGAGAGGAGAAGGTTCAAACAAGCCACACAGGACAAAAGCCTCAGAGCCTGGCTAGGTGTGGCGAGGAGAAGAGGCAGACTCAAACAGGACCCTAGGTGTTTGCGCCTCCAGAATAGCACTAGGCTGGACACAGTGTCTGCTACCTGTAATCCTAGCTACTTGGGAAATAGAGATCAGGAGGATTGCGGTCTGAGGCCAGCCCAGACTAAAATGTAGTGAGACCCTATCTCAACAAAACAATGAGGGATAGTGGCTCATGCCTGTCATCCCACCTCCGCAGGAGGTCTAAGTAGGAAGCTAAGGGCCTGAGGTTGGCACTGGTAGAAACAGAGACTGTATTGAAAGAACAAAGCAAGCGTGTGCTGGGGACATGGTTCAAGTGGCAGAGTGCCCATGTGGCAAGTGCTAGACACTTGGGTACTACCAAACAAGAACAACAAAAACCACTGGTGAAAATAGAAAAAAACAAGTGCAGGGGCATCCTGAGGACACACACAGCTGACACAGACAGCCACACATCAGCGCTGTGCGGGGTGAGCAGGCAGCAAGCCTGTCCGGCGGGGCTGTGTGTCTGCCCACTGCCTTCCCCGCTCCCACCATTGTCCAGACCAAAAAAAAAAAAAAGACTGCATTTCAATGTCGCTCCCAGCATCCAATTGGCACACCTGTCCTACTGCTGGTAAAGGTCAGGCTGCTGGCCGATCGCCAGGCCCCTCCGTCCGCACCTCCTCCCCCGGGCAGCAGCTATACGCGGCCCCCACTCCTGCCTGCCCTGGGCACCCCATCGGTCACAAAACTCACTGAGCGTTTCCACAAACTTGCCTTCTGCTCCCGTCTGATTGCTTTGGGTCTTTGAACCTCCAGAGCGTGCAACTTGCTGGCCGGGAGCCTCGGAAGTGGAGATCGCTATGCCGTGCATCTCTCTGAGCCTCTAGCCCAAACATGGATGCCCTAGGATCCAGGGTGAGGGACTCCGGTTCTAGATTCCGATCTTGCTCCCCCTCTCATGAGAACTGTGTGGCCTTGGGAGTTTGCCCTACCTCTCTGAGCCTCCCTTTTCCCAGCTGCAAAATGGGACCATGAGAGGCTCCTGGGAGAACGCAGTGCCTCAGTGCAGCGTGCACGGTGCCCGCTGCTGGCCGGCGGGCATGGTTCGGGGCGGGGCGCAGGCTCACCTGCGGGCGGGGGTGGCCGGTGAGCAGGCACTGTAGCGCCAGCGTGTCGCCCTCTCGGATCGTGTACACGCGCTCGCTGATGTTGTCTTCTTTCACCACGCACGCCTGGCCCGCGTGCACAATCTGGGCCTGGGCGGGAGCTGGCGAGAGAGGGCAGCGGGGGCTTAGGGAAGCCCGGGGAGAGGCCCGGCCCCCACCCCCACCCCGCACCCCCACAGCCTTCCCTCGGAGCCAGGGCCGCAGACCCAGGGGCCCGGAGCCCCGGGAAGAGATCTGAGCTCCTGGGTGCGCTGGTGGGTGAGGGGTTACACCCACCCCTCCATCAGGGGCCTTGTCTGGACCGCTCCCGGCCCTGGCTGCCCCTGGGGTCCCCCCACACCCCCAAGATGGCAGATACACCAGGGACAGCCTCACCCAATGGAACAGCCCTAACCAGAGGTCCCCTGGTGCACGTGTACACAGGTGTCCACACGCATGCGTGTGCACGCGCGCGCGCGCACACACACACACACACACACACACACACACGTGCGCACCCGCGGCCGGCTCCCGCTCCAGGGTGCCCCCTGGGCACAGGTCAGGGCTAAGTTCCCTCAGTTGTTCCATTTTCCCTAGGACCACCCCCCACATCCCAAGCTCTGCTTCTAGAAAGTTCAGTGTGACACCTGCCCCCCTCCCCCCAGCCCAGCTGTCTCTCCAGGCCTGATTTTTTTTTTTACTCCTTCTGCTGCTGCTTCCCAGGGACCGGAGGGCTCCTGAGATGGTGCTTCCCCCTCCCCAGGCCCGTCACAGCCCCCAGGGTGGGAGAGACCAGGCCTGGGCCCAGGGGCCCAGGAGAGGAACAAAAAAGAGGTCACAGCCTCTCTGTGTGTGCCTCACCCCATCCTAGCACCCGTGCCCGGGGCACTGGGGGGACTGGGGAGGCCCCCCTAAAGAGGCACAGAGAGGTTAAGGCCAAACTGCACAAAGCAGCCACTTCCTCCAGGAAGCCCTCCAGGACTGGCGGGCGGTGCCCTCCCGTACTGGGTCAGTGTCCATCACCGCCCCAGCGCAGAAACAAAGCAGGCGCGGATTCCAGGCCAAGTACCAACATATAGGGAAGGAAGGAGGGAGAGGGGAGGGGGCGGGAGGGGGAGCCCGGGGGACAGGCAGCCACTGAGCATGGCTCAGACCCAGTTTAACCACACAAATCCACACAGAGGCAGATCCCTGAAAACAAGGGCCGCGGCTGCCCTGGGATGGGCAGCTGTCCTGCCTGCCTGCCACCGGGAGATGGACCTGGGCCAGCAGGCAGGAGGCGAGCTGTGTGGCTTTGGGCCACTGCAGGCACCTCTCTGATCGCGTTTCCTTGCCTTGCTGGCCTCTGAGGTCTGTCTGTGAGTGGTGGGATGGGTGTGAGGCCCACCGCAGGCTCGAGGGGCTGAGCCCCGCGCTGGGCCTCTGCCTTGAACACCCACAACCCTCTCCAGGCAGGGCAGAGAGATAGGCATCTGTGACCAAGAGCCCGAAACAACCCGCCAGGAAACGCAGGGCGTGCTGGACGCTGATAAGACGCGAGGCCGTGCACGGGGGTGCCAGAGGCCTGTGAACACAGAGGACGCGGCGTGACCCCAGTGCAAGGTAAGCCGCCGTGGACACCGTGGCTCAGTGTCCTGACAGCCACGCTGACTGATAAGGAATATGGAAACGGAGCTGGGGAGCTGTCCTGTCTCTGGCCACAGCCAGGGACTCGGGAGCCCGGCCCTAACTAGAGATGAGGTCATCACCGCGGGTGACATCCGTGGGTGAGATCATCCCTCCCTCCCGTGGTGACATTCAACTCTAGAATGGCAGAGCAGAGGCGGCTGTCCCTAGGATGGCAGGGTCCCATGCCTGGAGGTGAACTGCACAGAAATGAGTTCTTACGACAAACACACAAAAGCAGCTTCCTACTCTAAATGACCTCCTATGAGTGGCTAGCTAACACCTGAGACCCAGAAAGAACACATAGAGCCATGAGGGTCGGGCATGGTAGAGCCTACCTATAATCCCTACTTCTCAGGAGGCAGAAGTAGGAGGATCAGGGTCTGTGGCCAACTCTAGGCAAAGTTCGTGAGATAGTCTATCTACAAAGAAAGCAGAAAGGCCTAAGGGTGGATGGGGTTCTTGAAAGCCGGGACACTGCAGAATTCTTGCCTAGCAAGCGCAAGGTTCTGAGTTCAAACACACTATCTACCCTTTCAAAAGAAAGATGAGCATTCACAAGAACCTATCTGTATCCTTTATGCAAAAAATAATAATAATAATAATGCCAGTCCTGGGACTTGAACTCAGGGCCTGAGCTTTATGTGTACAAGGCTGGTGCTCTACCAACTCGAGCCACAGTTCCACTTCTACCTTTTTTGGCAATTCATTGGAAGTAAGAGTCTCACAGACTTTCCTGCCCAGGCTGGCTTAGAACCATGATCCTCTGAGTAGCTGGGATTACAGGCGTGAGCCGTGGCACCCGGAGGAGAACACATCTGAATCATTACACAGTAGATTATCACGTGTCAGCGAAGAAAATGAACTATGGAGAGTCTGACACTGATGAAGCTCACTGGCATCAGTTGACAGCGCGCAGACACAAAAGCAAACATAATAAATGCATTTATCCTCCATTCCAACGTGGGAAACCATCCTGTGGGCAGCAGAGTCTTGGGAAGGGCAGGCGCGGAGCTTACTGGGAAAAGACGGCGGCCACACGTCTCCCTCTGAGCACTGGTTACATGGTGGATGTGTGACAAAACGCGCTAGCCATTGGCTGAAGATGTCCCCAGGTTGGTAATGGTTTAAGGATGGAATGTTCCCTTCCCCAAAGGCGCATGTGTTGAATGCCTGGTGCCGGCTGGTGGCGCTAGCGAGAGGTGACGGGGTGTGGAAGTTGCTGACTTGATCAATTAGCTCCCGGATGAGCTCAAAGCTGCAGGGGCTACTGGAAAAGGCTTTGTGGCTCTTAACAGCGGAAACCCAGAAGCAACCTGTCAAGAGTAGCAGAAAGTAAGGGTTGGGTGGGTCCCACCTGTAATCCCAGCTATACAGAATGGGAAGGTGGGAGGCCACAGACAGAGGCAGGCTGGAGCCTCCAAGCAGAATTAGGTCACGAGGGTGTGGCTGGCAGGGGTTGGCTTTGTACCAGCAGCACACGCACGCACGGCGTGCACATGCACGTGCAAACACACACACACACACACACAAAGTTAGTTGTCTAAGGACACCCTGTGGCCTGGAGTCCGCCTCTATCCCAGCTCTTGAGTACCTGGCACCGGGCCTCAGATTGCTGGGCCTCCAGACCCGGCCTCCCCAGCGCTGGCTGGACCCTCGGCGCGTCCTCACAAGCCATCCGTCTGTGGTGGCACTCGTAGCCTCCTGGCGCCTGGTCCGCACGTGTTTATCGATCCTTTTATGCATGTAATGCACATGGACACTTAATAATTTAGCGGAGTTAACAGTGCTGAAATATTAACAGGCTTTTCTCTTTTAATTAGCTGCTCCGAGAATGGCGGCCAGGGGCTGGGGAAGAAGTTTTCCCCGGGCAGGTGCTGTTGGCCAACCAGCTCTGCCTTGGCCTCCTTCAGCCAGGAGTGAAACTCCTACGGCTCATGACCACTGCGCCCGGGCCTGGTAGGGAAAGGACGATTGTCCTGTACCCTCTGCCCTTCCCTGGCATCCCCAGAGCTCAAGGAAGGTCCTGAGGGCCAAACCCCTGAGGCCTGAGGAAGGCCCCAGACAGGTCGGCTTTAGGAGGAGCAGCAGCGGATTCCAGCCCTTCTCTAGTCATTCCCTCCCAAGCCCAAGTTCTTTCCCTCCCCATCCCCTCTCTCCCCTCCCGCATCCCACGCCGTCAGAGCACACGCACAGCCACGCGTGCCACGGAGCACAGATTCATTCTGCAGCACCACCTACGTGATGTCCACATCAAGACACCCACCTTGCTCCGGAGAGCGGCAGCCACAGACTGAGATCGAGAGGATCACGGTTCAGAGCCAGCCCGGATAGAACAGTCCATCAGACTTCATTTCCAAAATAAGAAGCCAAAAGCAAGGCTGGAGGTGTGTCTCAAAGGGTAAAAGTACCAGCTATGAGTGAGCAAAACCATGAGTTGGAGCCCCAGTACCAGCAAGTAAGTAAGTATGTAAGAAAATGAATGACTGGAGCTGGACTCACGTTTTCTAACCCGGAGCCCACAGCCCCAAGTGCTGCCATCCCTAGCAGCTACTGACAGTGCGGCCCCGGTCTTGGAACTGCGAGATTGGTGGCTTTGTGGAAGCCAGGAGCCCCAGAAAACTCTCGACCCCAAGTCCCAGTGAGACAAGGGAGTCACACGGCTCCATCTGCGCCCCAGGGTGCTGACACCCCCTCCAGTCTGAAGCCCAGGGCCCAGGCCCACACACGGGGGCGGCCGGAGCCAAGGCACTGGACTTGGGCTGAAATGAGAGAACGGGATAGCGGAAGGTGACAACCCTCCCCGCCTGCCAGTCCCGAGCCGAGGCTCCACGCCAGGTCTTCACTGAAGCCCATCTCCCCATGTAAAAAGAATGCCAAGCAATCTCAGGCCCCACGGGGTTGTCTAAGTGAGATGACATCTTGCAGCGCGCGGTGTAAACTGTAAAGTTCCGCACAGATCAGCTCTCGTTATGGTGAGGTGCAAAAAAAAAAAAAAAACCAAAGGGAAAAAAACAAAAACAAGAAGCGAAAACAAGAAACTCAAAAGCACGTCACTGTGCGTCTGTGAAACCCGGGCAGGGCTCAGGTGTGGTAGTGCACACCTGTAATCCCAGCTACTCCAGAGGTAAGAGTGCGAGGAGCCTGATCTGGAGCCAGCCTTGAACAAAAACGAGAGACCAAACCTAAAGATTACTGAGGCAAGAAAAAAACAACCAGGCCGGAAGCATGGTTTGAGGGCAAGGTTATTTGTTCTGCAAGCACAAGGTTCTGAGTTCAAACCCTAGCATAACTCCCCCCACCCCCACACTCGGGTGCGCGCGCGCATACACAAACACACACACACACATTCTATGTGGCTGGACTGGGCACACCAAATTCAACTTTCCACTAGCCCAAGCCCACAGTACAAAATGAGACCATAAAACAGCCATACTAGCTGCTCAGGAGGCCAAGATCTGAGGATCGTGGTTGGAGGTCTGCTCACTCAGGAAATCTGTGACTCTCTTTTCTCCAATGAACCAGCAAAACCGGCAGTGGCGCTGTGCCTCCAAAGGTAAAGAGACACTGCCCAGGCCCTGAGTTCAAGCCCCACCACGGACCGACCAGACAACAGAACCATTCTCTCTCCCATGGCCTACGAGGCGATCTCACTTTGGGGAGTCGGCTCCCCCAAGAAAATCATTTCGGTGAAGTCACAGATGGATGCGCGGCCACGCTCTTTCAAGGGACGGCGACCGGTGTCCAGCCAGAGGCCAGCAGTGGCCGGGACTGGACGGGTCGAAGCCGGAGGTGCTCGGAGCTCATTCAACTGGCAGGTCTGAGGGCTCGTCAATAGCCGGATGAAGCCAGCGGGAGGGAGGGGCGCGGCCGGCCTGGCTGCTGAATGACGGGCTGGGCGGGAGCTGAGGATGAATGAGGAGCGGTGGTGGTCACCCGCCCCTTTCCCCTCTCGCGTTGTTTAAGTGGATAATAATAACGAGAACAACCCTGAGAGCCCAATCAATCTGCGGCCTGACAGCGGGGGCGGGGCGCCTCTGCGTCCACCGTGGTCTGGGCCCTGACCCAGACTCTCTGGGGAGCCTGGGGACGCCTCCCCCTCCCCGGCAGGGCCTTCCGAAGGCTGCTTTGCACCTGCCCAGAGCCAGCCCTGCGGGCCGGGCTGCGCCCGCGCCAGAGCCCGACCAGCTCGGGCCTAGCCCTGCAGCTCACAGTGCCGAACACAGACTCCCGCTGGCCACCCGGCCTACAGCGATTCCCCGAGTGACTTCCAGTCTTGGCCTCCCACCTCACCCCCCTGCCTTGCCCTCTGCCCCCTGTTCCCCTCCTTCCAGCACCTTCCACTGCCCCATTCCCTACTCCATACACACCGCCCTCTGCCATTTCTCCTAGCAGCTCATGCCGACTCCTACCTCAGGACCTTTGCACTGGCTCTTCTCCAGGTTGCCGCTCTCCTCTCCTCTCTCTCTTTCCTCTGAGGCTTGAACTCAGAGGCCTGGATATTTATCCTTTAGCTTTCCCCCTCTACCACGGATGCTGATGCTCTACCACTTGAGCCACACCTCCAAGTCTGGCTTTTTTTTTTTTTAATGAAGTCTCCGTCCCTCCCCTGCTTGGCCAACCTCTCTCAATACTCCCGGGGGCCCAGCCTGCTGCGGGGTCACTCGGCACACTCTTGGTGGGAGTGAAGAGGAGAAGACATCTTTTATCCAGCGCCCATTGGGAACCAAGGGTGGGGCGGATCTTCTTTAGCATCTGCTCTATTGTTACACACATTGGGAGCCTCCTGCTCAACATCTCTCAGGATGTTCCCCCCCCCATCCCTGAGGGTTTCCTGTCCTTCTTTGGCTAAACTTGTAGAGAGCCTGTGTAAGTGACGGGCAGGCACCTCTGAACACCTGGTCATTGGAAGAATCTCAGGGAGCAGGGCTGGGCGGGGCTGGCGGGTGGCAGGGCCTCCTAGGCTGGCCCCACGCTGTGGCTCTGTCCCTGTCCCTCTCTGTGTGACTGCCGTCCTTGCTGGAGGTGGGATCTAGGCCCAGAACAACCCCCTCCCCCACCCACACCTGCCCCCTCCCTCCTCTGTGACTATGGCCAGCCCTGTCTTAGGAGTAGGGAAACTGAGGCATGGGGCAACACCCTGTCCCAAGTTTTCCAGCACCAGTGGCTGGCGAGGGGTGGACGCACCCAGGCCCACCTCCGTCCCGCAGCCCGGGCGCCGCTGCCCTTCAGACCCCGCCGCTGCCCACTCCCGCCGCCCTGGGTAAATATAGTTCCCTGCTTCTGAAATTAGACCCGGCCTGGCATCAGGCGCCACAGCTAACCTCAGAGCTGCCAGTGGCTGGCACCACGGGGTGCGAATGTCCCCCCTCCCCGAGGTGCCAGGCAGGAGGGAGGAAGCAGTGCAGGGGGGGCCCATGGGGACCAGGCCTGGTTTGGCCGAGGTGCCCAGCGCTCCTCTGAACCCCGCAAGTCCGTCCCTGCACGGCTGGCAGGGGGGGGGGTTCAGGAGACCACCCGCCCTCCCCCATGGCCGGGCCCAGCTGGGCCCTCTGCTGCCTGCGCCGGCCCAGCCCCCCTCCTGGCACGGGCACAGCGGGTGAGCGCAGGCCTGGCACCGGCCCCACGCCCCCCGGAGCGCGCGAGCCTCCCAGCCGGCGGCTTTGTGTTTTGTGAAAATCAAATCCACCACTTGGCCCTTCAGCCAAGCGGGGCCTGCTCGGAGCGAGCCTGGCCGCCCTTCCTGCTGCCCCCCGGGGCACCAGCTGCCACCCTGGCGGGCAGAAGGGGGCCGTGGAAGGCTGGGCCAGGGTCTGCCCTCCCACCCTGACCCCCCCTTCCTGCCTGGGAGAAATCGGCCTGGAACGCGGAGGGAAGGACTCCCCCCGTCTGAACAAATTGCCCAGGCCTCCCTCCCGTGGCAGGTCAGGCCCCGCCACGGGGAGACTTCCACGCGCAGACTGCTAATAGACTCGGGGGAGCCGCCCGATCGATGGCCGCCAGGAACATGAGCCGGGAGCTCCAGGCCAGCCTCCGCTTGCCCCTGCCCCCCACACCCCAACTTGCGGCTCCTGGAAGGGGCAGAGAGCCGCCATGCTCACTCTACAGCAGGGGGCTGAGCCCGCTGCCGCCCAGCAGGGCAAGGCCACACACACACGCTTGTGTAAATTCTGCCTCCGTGCACACACAGAGCTGCTGCCAGTCCATGCATGCGAGAAATGCAAGCAGAGCACGCGGCGGGCAGAGGGCACGGGCACTTCAGCCCGTCAAAGCCCTGCGGAGAGCGTGGGCCTGGGCACCGTGCACAGAGCACACCCGTACACACAACCTCTCAGCAGCCAGCCCGCCCTGGCCCCAGCAGGGTTACCCCCCTCTTCCTGTTCCCCAGAAGGGAGGAAATGAGCCAGGTGGGGTGCTGGGGTGTTGGGTGCATCCTGTGGCCCTCTGGACACCCACATCACCCCCAGGCTACTGTGCCAACAGAGCCCACCATGAGTCAAGAAGCTCAAGGAAAGGCTGAGAGTGCTTTCAGTCTTCTCTGAACACCTCAGGAGGAGGGAGGCGGCTCCATCTGGAAAAAGCCACTCAGAGTTCTTCTTTCCTGTGGCCCCAGGCCCTTTGCATACACCCTTGGTCCATTAGAACCCAAATCTGGCAGAGGAGATCTAGAACGGGAAGCTACACAGGCCAGAGGCCCCTTGTGCCTGGCCATTTCCCTCTGCCTGTAAAGCGTGAGTGGGTCACCTCTGACCTGTTACCCCTGACCTCGTGAGGCTCTAAGCTGGGCTCCCCGACTTGCTGGGTGGCCTGAGGACTTCCTGTCACCTCGCTGGGCCTCAGTTTCTTTGCTGACAAGCAGTTTGATTTGCCCTAAGAGCCTCCGGGCTCTGTCACCCCCTCAGCCCACCATTCCAGATCATCTGTCTTGCTCTCTGGGGTCTCCTGAGCACCAGAGCAGGGGCGGCAGGTGCACCGGAGCCCTTGCGCTCAGAGCCCCTGCTGACAACGCCCCAAGGTGGCCGCAGGGGACCCTCGCCCCAGCTGTGGGGTCTGCGGGTACAAGGCCTCAGCCCTCCCGGAACTGCCTGAATTCCACCAGGAAGGTCGTGGGATTGCCACGCCAGGCTTCGGGGCAGACACGCCAGGGCGGTGAGCAACAGCCCATGAGTGATCGAAGTTAGTTTCTTTTCTGGTCCTGGGGCCTGCACCTAGGGCCTGGGCGCTGTCCCTGAGCTGTGTCATGTAAGGCTGGTGCTCTGCCACTTGAGCCACACCTCTACTTGTATCTTATTTTGTGTGTCGGTCCTGGGATTTGAACTCGGGGCCTGGGCGCTGTCCTTCAACTCTTCAGCTCAAGGCAAGCGCTCTACCACTTGAGCCGCAGCGCCACTTCTGGCTTTTTGTTTAGAGTCTCATGTGGCTGCCCGGGCTGGCTTTGAACCACGATCCTCAGACCTCAGCCTCGTGAGTTAACTAGGATGCCAGGCGTGAGACACTGGCATCGGACGCTTTCTGGACACGAGAACTCGTGCCCGCACCGAGGCTCCTTGCTGGGGTGTCTCCTGCTTCCCTGTGGCTCCCCCCTGCCCTCACCTCCCAGATAAATCACCCACACCCAGCCTGCCTCGGGCTCTGGGCCCCCAAGTCTCAGTGAGGCTCGCCACCCAGTGCTCACCAGGCCTCTCCTGATGGCCACAGCCGGAGCCCAGCTAATGCCTAGCCACCAACCCACGCTGGCCAGGCACCGGCGGGCTGCGTGTGGGTGGCGGATCGGTGACTGAGCGGGCGGAAGGCGGCCCAGGGAGGGACGGCAGCAACCCCAGCTCCTCAGGGGCTCTGACCTCTGAGCTGAGTCCTGGAGATGATCGAGGGGGGCTGGAGGGGTGGAAATGAACCCAGGGTGCTGTGTGGGTGTCCCCGGCATCTCCCAAACCCCAGGGGGACACAGGACAAGGACAAGGACCCAGCTCCGGGCGTCCTCCACTGTGGCCTGAACCCCCAGTGGATGTGCTTCCTCCTCCAGCCCCCTGCCTTCTCTGGCCTCTAAGATGGCATCCCGGGAGCTCAAGGCCTCCAGAGGGGGGCTGCACCCTGGCTGCGTGGCACGCTGGCTCTTTGTACAACACTGCTGCACGGACAAGACCGACGCCAGGCCCAGTGGTGGGTTCTGGTGTTTGCCAGAACCTGACATCCCTCCCATGTCCTTCCTCCCAGTGTCCCTTGTGGGCGGGCGGGGGAGGGGGAGGAGAATGCCTTCAAGACTGGAGGATCCCAGGCCAAGAGAGATGAACATTGGCTCAGAGGCCTCAGCTTCTGGACCCTACCGACGGAGGTGATATTCTACAGCAAGGTGAACTTAGGTCAGATCGCCCGGGAGAACTTCCCCACCTGAAGGCCCAGAGGCACTGGGCAATGGCAGCGGAGCTGCACAGCGTCGTGGGTGTGAAAGATGACCGAAGCTTCCCAGACAGACTCAGCTCCTGGGAGTCAGGAGGCCGCTCGGGACCCTTGCTGCCCGTCAGGAAACCAAGCCCGGGCCTCAAGTCTTAGGCCTTGTTGTCCTTTTCGGCTTCCTGTGTGGCAAGGGTGACCAGCACACACAGTCACGCCCAGCTGGGGTGGGGGGAGAAGGGGAAGGGGAAGGGACCTCGCAGACATTTCTGCCCCTACCGGCCTCACCCTGCGGTCCTCCCAATCCCAGCCTCCCCCAAGTAGCTGAAATTACAGGCACAAGCCAGTGGCACCCCCAGGGCCCTGGGCTCTAAAGAGCTTCCCTGGTTCTTCTGATACACAGCCAGGTTTGAGGGCCACTGCTTCGGAAATCAGATGAAGAGAGGCTGCAGCATGGGGGGCTTCAGCAGTCAGCTGAAGCCTCTTTTTGTGACCCCCAAATGACACTCCCCGGGTGTCCAGGGGCCTTCCTGCCACTCCCACAGCACAGGCCGAGGATAAAATAGCTCGCGGGGGGGGGGCAGCCTTGGCATAGGGTGGGTCTGGGTTCAGATCCTGATTAACCGGTAAGCCTGAGCTCCTAAGGGAAAAGTCTGTGCTCTTCTGTGCATGTGTGAGCCCGCCCCCCCCCCCCCCCCCCGCAACAGGGACCCCTCACCTCTGCAGCCAGCACCCCCCTGCTCCCCACCCCCACCCCTCTGACCAATAGCAGGCACAAATTAATATTCGCGCCATGTCCCAAATCGCTGCCCTGCCCGCCAGCTCTGAAATTTTAATTTACCTTCAGCCAAACAGAGAAGAAAATGACAAAAGTCTCCATTTCGGAAAGGCAACAGAATTTACGCGAATCAGCCAAGGCGCTTCGAGGCGGCTTGCCATCCCCGGGGCTTTGGGACTTAGGGTGGGTGTGGCTGCACCAGCCTGCCATCCCAGCTCGAGGAGGATGAAAGGAGGAGGACCACAGGTGAAGAGCTCAGCCTCCACCAAAACGGTGAGGCGAGGACGAGGCGCCCAGGTTTGCCCAGCAAATCTCAGTCCCACCACGAACAACAACAAAACCCCAAATGGAGCAAATGGGGTTTCTGGGTACGCTGGATTGAAACTCAGCATGGAGAACTCCAGGGGCCCCAGCTGCCCTGCCCAGCCCGAATGCCCCACCCCCACCCCACGGCAGCTCTGCCAGTGTGGACTGAGCCACATCTGCACGCAGTTCCAGAACATCGGGGCGCTTGGCTGCTTGGCTGACTCGCTGGGACCTCAAAGGACCCCTAGAGAGCCGGGGCAGCCCCCTGGCCTGCAGCCCAGCCTTCCCGGGGCCACTGCCGGGCTGGGGGTGGGGGTTTGGGGGGAAGCGGCCATGCCAGACCTACTGTGTTTCTCCCAAGCCCAGCCTGCACCTCCCTCCGCCCCTCACGCCGGCTTTCCTGCCATCTGCCCAGCGCCGCCTCTGCAGCTGTGACACAGATGAAAGAAGAGGCTGCCAAGTGCCACCCATCACCTGGTATCTCCCCAACAGTGGGTGGGTGGGAACCCCCTTTCCAGCTAGGGAAACTGAGGCTCCGCGGAGCCCAGTCCTCCTTCCGGGCCCCTGGTGCGTGGCGGGCGGCACAGCAGCGCCCAGCCCCAGCCCCTCCGGCTGCAGATCCTGTCCCTGACTCCCAGAGCAATCTCGTCGTGCCTCAGTTTCCCCCTACATCCCATGGACATTGATCCAGATGTGCACAGGGGCCTCTTCCGAGCGGATCTCCGTCATGAGCGCCAGTCCCACCCCCGCCCCCGGGCATCTCCACACACCCCCACACCAGAGCCCCAGGTTCGAATCAGCACTCTGAGGCCTTGCCGGCCCAGCCCAGCGCTCAGGGCAGCCTGGCACCGCCCCCCTGCCTCTGGCTAGCACAGGCCGGGCAGATTTACTCTTCCGTTCTCACCTCTGGCTGGTGCTGGGCAGAGAGAGTGGGTGCAGATGCAGTTTTCAAATCCAGGCTCTTAACTACTTCCCAGGGCCTTTGCACAGGCTCTCCTCTGACCAGGACACACTTCCACAGGTGCCACCAGACTCCTCCCACAGCTCCGAGTCTCCACTTTGGGGCCACCTGCTCAGGGAGGCTCCAGCTATGTTGTATAAACCTGAACCCTCGCTCATCACCCCTTGTCTCTGCTCTACTTTCTTCACAGTCCCCAAAGGCACGTGCTAGCTAGTGCTGGGGCTTGAACTCAGGGTCTTGTGCTCTTGCTCAGCATTTCTACTCAAGGCCGGCACTCTACCACTTGAGTCATTCATACTCTGCTTCTGGCTTTTTGGGTGGCTAATTGGAGATGAGTCTCATGAGCTTTCCTGCCCAGGTTAGCTTCAAATCGTGATCCTCAAACCTCAGCCTCCTGGTTATTAGGATCAGAACCTCACATTCTTGGGACCTGGGTCTCCTCATCTGTTAAGTGGGCACAATGCGACGGCGGGGGGGGGGGGAGCCGCGAACTCTCAACATCGGGGGGCATGGAAAGCCACAGAGTCACAAGGCCGCAGCACCTCCAGGTTTATAGGAGATTCTGGTCATCCACCATCGTCTTTCCTACAAGGTTCCTTGCACTAAGACACAATCGAAAGCGACACGCACGCATGCGCGCGCACACACACACACATACACACACAGATGCAGGCGGTGGGATTATTATGTACTCTCATGGTCTTTGCAAAGAGCAGGTTAGTCGCACACACAGGAAAAAGGGAGAGTTCATTGTTCAAAAAGCAAAGCTACATTTCTTTGAGCTAAACATGGCTCTTGCCTCTGGCGTCAGCATTGAAATGCCTCCTGAACCCTTCGGCATCTGGAACCTTCCTCAGCAGAGGAGGACCAGGAGGAAGGAGATTAAGAAGAGGGGGCCAACTCCACTCCTCCAGGGGCCAGCTGGGAGCTTTCCCCTCCCCAGGAGGAGGGCAAGGCAGGAAATGTGGCTTTGGCACTGGGGTGGGGGGAGGGGTTCCCCTGGGTGACTCGGATGGATTGTGGGAGCTGGAACTCCACAAGGCCCCGCCCGAGGAGCCTCCTTCTGCCCTAAGGAGAAGAATTAAGATTCCTCCTTCTGACTTTCCTTCAGGGTGAGGCCCACAAAAGCCCGGCAAAAGCAGAAGTGATGTGGCGGCCAACGCTGCCCCCTGCTGGCCATGCCTGGAACAGCAATGCCAGCCACAGAGAGCAGGTCCCCCCAGGCAATCCACCCCACACATTATCAGGGCCCTAACTCAGGTGTCCTTAGGCAGAAAGGAGGAGAGACATGGGGGGGGGTCTTCTGGGACTGAGGGGACCCAAGGTTCCATCTTCCAGGTCTCCCAGCCTCACTGCCTATGGCACCTCCTGGTCCAACCTTTATGAGCCCAGCCACCAGGAGATGGAAAGTCAGCAGAGGGCGGAAGTCGGGGAGGGGGGCAGGCGGGAGGAGAGGGGGTCCTCTCCACCTGGCTGCCTCTGTCTCACTCCTCCCAGGCCGGTCGGTGCCTGTGGGTAGCCGGGAGGAGCCAGGGCCGCTACCACTGCCCGGATTTCCACTCCCGCCCCCAGGTATTGATTTCCTGCATCATTCATTTGCCAGGCCTCGGCGCTGTGATTAGCTCCCTCCATTCTCCCTACGGAGCCCCCCGCCCGTCCTTCCATGTTCCAGCAAAGCAGATCTAATACCAGGCTCTAAATGAGGCTTTGCCACCCCAGCTCTCGGCAGCTCACCGCCAGGCCTGTCTCTTGAATAACCCTCTCTCTCCCCTTCCTGCCCCCCCCCCAAGGGTGCGATCCTGTCTCACAAAACCCAGCTCTGACCAATCTCCCTTCAAAGCTAGGGCCCCACCCATCTGGGAAGCACAGATGTCCCTCTGCAGCGTAGGAAGGGACATCAGAAGGACCCAGGGCCTGTGGAGACACACTGACGGACTCCACAGACAGTTCATGCTGGCTGGGGGGGGGGGGGGCTTAGGAGCCAACATCTACTTTGCTCACAAAGCAAACAAAACAGCCAGGAAATGTGGACCCAAGGCGCTTTCTCCTTCCTGCCAAGTCTACAGAGGAGAAGTAAGAAGGGACTGGGGTGATAGGACCTTCCGAGGATATCTAAGAAGCCCAGAACCTTCGGCGGGCTCTAGGGAACTGCTTTCGGATGTAATGCCTCCTCCAGGGACCCACCGGGTAGAAACAGCAGCACAAACTCCCGGGTGCCCACACCCAGAGCAACACCAGAAGCCCACACTGGGAGACACCCTGAAATTCCTTCACCACGCTCCCCAGAGGAGGAGAAAAACCTGACTCGGTGATAATTCTGTAAAGCTACGTTGCTCTTGTCAAATTATTCAACATCTGTCTTCATGTTCCCACAAAAATTAGCATAGGATAGTAGTTTCTGATGACACCTTTGGTGAAATATTTTGACTTCCACCAGTAAGTTGCAAACAACCTGTCTTAAGGATAATGTCATTTCCCATCTCTGCATATTAAATAATCCAGGGGTTTGTGTTTTGGGAAAGGAAAGGAATCCCACCAACCTGTCCTACTTCTGGCCACTGGAAGAGGAGACTGGGAGGCCAGGAGAGAAAAGCGTGGGGGCTCCGCCATCTCCACACAGAACAGTCCCCTTGGTCACCCCGCTGGTGTCTCTGTCCCAGAATTAGGCCTCTGGCTCCTGCCAGAGAGCAGATTACAGGAATCCACCCCGAGGACAACAAGCTGGGCCAGGAGATGGGGAGGCAAAGAGGGAGGGGAACCGCTCCAAATGGACCATCTGGTCCAGCACCCGGCAGTTGTAGCATCTGTGCCCCAAAGACGCGAGGAGCCACCTGGCCAAGCTGAGCGTGTGTCCCAGCCCCCATGCACAGCAGGCTGGAGCACACGCAGGAGGGAACGGGACAGGGGCTGGCAGCAGCTGTCTCTCACCAGCCTGGTGAGATCCAGGCCCAGGCCAAATGCTGCCAGATCCACCCCACCCCACCCCCACTCTTCTCCACTCCTCAGCCCAGTCTCCTCATTCAGCTGGACAGAGGGACAGGCTGAGGACTGCCCCCCCCCAGGACATACTTTTTTTTTTTTTTTTCGTTCTCCTTTGGCTCCAGGAAAACCTACTGCTGCCTCCTACCCCTCTCTGCCAGGGCAAACACTGGGCTTCCAGACTTTTCTAAATCTTCTCAAGCTACCAGCTGGAGACTCTTATGATTCTGCCTAAGCTGAAACCCTCAACCACAGCCCACTGCTCTGATGGCAACCAAACCCTGGCACGCCTTCCAGAAGACAGGGAGAATTTCGAGGAGCATTTCTCCAACTTCCCTCAACCATGGCCTTTCATTCATTCAACACATATCCGCAAAGCTCCTAAGATGTTTGGGGTGGGGAGAGGCTGGCTGCAAGCCCCCCCCCCCACTCCGCACAAGACTTTTTCTTGGCACTCTAGCTTGGTCTGCACGGGGGTGAGGGAGAAACAGCCCAGGGGCAGAAGAAGGAGCCCCACTGTCCTTTCCACTTCTTGCCCTATAGGGGGTGAGCTGGGCTTCTGTGACATCTACGGAAGCTGACAGCCTCAAAAGGGCCTGGCAGCTTGGCCATACTCTCCTGCTGTCCCTCCGTGTCCACCCACCTCCACGAAGGCCTTCTGCATGCAGTCCCCCTGGGGACTGAAGCCAGTCTCTCCAAGGGAAGGAGGAAGCCATGTCACTGGAGAGCAGGGTCACCCAGCATACCCACTCTCTTTGATTTGTGCTAAGAGCAGCCAGGACCCAGACTCGTGAAAGAGGGAAGAAAATGCAGAGAGCAGAGAGGAAAGATGAGCCTATGGCCCGTGCTGGCCCCCGAGGCCTCCGAGAGGAAGACGCACTCACGAACCCCACTGGCCTTTGGGCCTCACTGTTGGGCTTTCTAGCTTGGCCTCCCCCAAGATGGCCTACACACATTCCTGAAGGGTTGGAGAAGCTGGTGCCCAGGGCACAGGAGCAGGGCAGGGGTAGGGAGGGCAGCAGCACCCTAAGAAAGGTTCTTCTGTGCTTGGCCTCAGCTGACTCCTTGGGGTGCCTGGACAGAGGTGGTGAACTGTAGGAGGTCCTTGGGGGAGAAAAGAGAGACCCCAGAGCCCTTGTGTCTTCCTCTGTCCTGGGGAGGCCAGGGCTTCCATGGCCTCTTCCCCAGCGCCCAAGTCTCTGGGATCCTGCAGCAGCAGCCCTCCTCCTTCCTGCCTTCCTGGCCTATGCAAGGGGCCAGGCAGTAAGAGACACACAAACTAATTAAGAAGCAGCGGAGTTTGGCCCAGTGCCTGGGGCAGCCTCAACCAGGGAATTCAGCCCAAGCCAGCTTAGCCCTGTGAGGCCAGGAGTGCTGCACCTCTCCTAGACAGGACACCCCCACACCCCCTTTCCCCAGGCACAGGCCCAGCAGGGCTCCTCAGAAGGAAGCCTTTGGCACCAACACCTGAGGCTGTTTTTCCAGGGGCGGCTGCCCCACACCCCTGCACAGCAAGAGATCCAACTCCCCCGGATCTCATGGAAGGGGGGCGATAATGAGGCCCTCGGCCCTACACTCCAGACACGAATCACAGCAAGCCGTCCTGGCAATCAGAAGGTCCTAGAGACCAACGTCCCGCACCACGGGGTCAGGGCAGGCAGGCGGGAAGGGGAGCCTGGCCGACTGGGTGCAGCCGGTGCTCGGAGCCTGGCCCTGGGAAAAGGCCGCGGGATAGAATGGAGAAGGGAGACCCGAATTTCTACTTGGCGCCTCCGGGGCTTGCTGCAGGAAGCAAGTGTTGGGACCCGCAGCCCGCGGGTGCGTGCGGCGGGCGGTGTGTGCGATTCCTGGGGGCCGGGGCGCGGCGCACACACGGGCAGGAGGGAGGTGGGGCCGTGGGGTTCGGGTCGCCGGGGAGCCGGGGGTGGGGACAAGGAGGAGCTGGCTGAGCCTGGGTCTGGAAGGGAAGCCGGGGTCGGAGGCGCCTGAGCCCGGGGCTGCCTTGGCGTCTGCTCAGACCAGCCAGACGCGAAGCCTCGGCGGCCGCCG
>NW_012267336.1:1700203-1700508 GCF_000151885.1 Dipodomys ordii | reverse complement strand
CGGCGGGCTGCCCAGCCCGACCCCCCCCTCGCCTCGGGCGATAAAGGAGGCCCCGGCCCTCCGGAGCGCGGGAGCCGCCGGGCGAAGCGCCCCGGCTCTGCGAAGTTCTCCCGGTCACCGAAGAGCCCGGAGAGGAATCGCGCCCCAGCAGCACCCCGCGGGAATCGGGGCTGCCGTTCCAGGCAAGTGGGGCCCCGGGCAGCGGCGGGAGGAGGGGGGAAAAAAAGAGGAAAGTTTGAATCGTTTGAAAAATACTGGCGCCCTCGCCGAGGCCGGGGCTGCGGCGCGGGCGCCGCCGGCCGCCT
>NW_012267336.1:1699287-1699796 GCF_000151885.1 Dipodomys ordii | reverse complement strand
CTCCCCCCTCCCCTCCCTCCTCCCGCGTCTCCGCGTTCAGTCTCTCGCTCTCCCACCCTTTGTCGCTCGCTCTCCTGTTTGATTCCCCTCCAGTTAAAAAAATAAAAAAAAAGGAGCCAATTAAAGGCAGCCGGGCTCGGCGGCCCGGCCTCCGTCCAATTTCCTCGCCTCCCCCAGGACCAATTAGAGAAAACAAAACAGGGCCGGGGGAAGCCACTGCCCCCCCCCCCGTGTCTCTCTCTCCTGTTTCGTCCTCTCTTTTTCTCTCTTCCCCCCTCCCCACTTCTCCTCTCCCCCTCCCTCACCTCCCCCCCAGCCCCTGGCAGGAAAATGTCAGGAAGCAGGAATGGATCCATCCATCCCGAGGACAGTGGCGGGGACGCGGGGCTTGGCGCGGGCTCCGCAGCCGCGCGCGCTCTCTCTCGCTCTCCTCGCTCTCTCTCGCTCGCTCTTCGCCCGCCCTTGCACTGCACACCCAGTCCGGCGCTGGAGCCGGGCGCGGCGGCGAT
>NW_012267336.1:1652378-1698532 GCF_000151885.1 Dipodomys ordii | reverse complement strand
AGGTCCGCAGCTGCTCCCCAGCCCGGGAACGCCCGCCCGCCGGGCGCCCGACCTCCGTGGCGGCTCCACGGCCGCGCGTTTGTCAAAACTCAAAGACCTGTACGCCCGAAAGGCCGGTTTTCCTGCACGTACGTTATGACACACCGATTTTAATCGCCACAGCAAACAGATCACCCCTTGCCCAGGGCGAGTTCCCTGCTGGGTCCCGCCCACCCCGCCCCCAGGCCCTCCCGGGGGTGACCGCCAGGTGTGGAGGAGCGCTGCCACCTCCCCAGCGCTCCCTGCACGTGCTGGACTTCCAGAACACCCCAAGACTTTCCCCCCTACTCCAGGGCGCCTCCTTCACCACTTCCCTCCCCCTCCCCCTCCCCCTCCCCTCTCTCTCTCACCCCTCACAGGGATTTAGGCTGATCCAACCCCAACTTACTGCTGTGCCCCCCCACCCCGCCCCACTCCCAGACCTGGAGTGCCCCTGATGTATTCCCCTTACCCCAAAGCCAAAACCCAGAGCTTCCTTTCCTCTTCCCACCCAGCCCTGCTTGGAACAGAAATGGCACCAACCGAGGGTGTGATGACGAGTAGTTTAATTTTTATTGTCATCTTCCCCGTGTTGGACAGCTTCTAGAAGTCCCCGGGGGAAAGTGATTCTGGCTCTCCCTGGCTCTGCTCATCACTGCCTAGGAAACAGACTACTGTCCACTTGCCCAATTAGCCGTCTCCTTACCAAACAGTGGTGAGTTGTTCCTCTTGGCTTTTAGGGTGTTACAAGAGATAGGGAGCCCCCCCATTTAACTGACACCCTCTGGAGTTTACCCCCTCCTCTCTTCCTCTCTTCAATGCACAGGGGCTTTGAGGAGAAAGAAGATGTCTAATAGAGCTAGGCTGGGAGGGAGGAGGGTAGAAGTCCAAATTGGAGCCAGGCTGGGATTGAACATTTGCTGTAGCAATCCGCTTGTGAATTCTCTGCAGCTAATTGTATGCAGTGTAAATACCTTGACAGCCTGTTTGCATGTGCCTGGAAATTCAGTCATTTCCTCCTGCAAGCTGGGCCCAGCCAGAGCCCAGGATCTCACGCTGCCTGCAACCACACAATCAGAAAATGTGCCCGGGGCCAGGCCTGCATTCCAGTCCTAACTTGTCTAGCCCTCATTTTCCCTCCTATATGAAGCAGAGAAGACCCATGCTTACAGAATGACTGACAGAAGTGACCATAGCTGACACCATGTGGAGCCAGGCACTGGCACTTATACCAGCCATTCCCCCCTTAGGACTTGCATGGCTGCTGGGGGGAATGGGGGTGGGGGTGGGGTTGTGGACTGGGCTTTGTACCTGTGTACCTGGGCTGGGTAGCCTTGCTTTCCCATTGTTCTACCCTGAAGAGACTCAGGGACCTAGGTGTGTCCAGTTGTGTTCTTGATGGGGCTGTTCACCTTCTTTTCACACAATGAACAATTCTCGGGACCCCCATGGGGCTGTTGGGGCAGAGAACACTGAGTACCAGAACTATGAGGAAGGAGCCTGGGACCTGAGGTCCGATGAGGCAGGCCGGGGTGGGGGTGGGGGTGTTGAAGACTTAAGAGTCTTCTTCTGCCTTGACTTCTGGTGTTCTGCCTCTGAAGAATCTCCATGCTAACGCGGGGCAGGCCAGAATGCAGGGGCTCCAGGCCTTGCTTAGGCAGGGCAGCTGTAAGCTTTTGTTATAACCAGTTACCAGAGAGCGTTCTCATCTCCTGCCACTGGCTCTCCTCCTGTGAATCAGAGGCTGGAAGTGTGGAGGGGGGGCGCAGGGGAGGGGGGACAGAGGAAGTCTGCTGGGTGGGTGTTGTTGCTTTAAGCTTTGCCAAAGAGATGGTGTCTGAAAATCATACTGTGGCAGGTATTGATTCAATCCCAGAGTGGGCGGCTCCTGGGGCGCCTGGCTAGGAAGGGGCTGAGGAACCTGGAGAGTTATGACCCCACTGAAAGACCAGTTTATTAATTCGGGCTCTAACAAATAGCCAATTAATGGCTCCAGCTGCTAATTAGTAAGCAGTTAACTCCTGTTATAAATTGTATGGCTCAGACTCCTGATAATGCAATCCTGCAATGACACTCTTGGAGGTGTAGGGAGGGGTGGAACTCATCTGTATGTTTACTATTCACTGAACAAACATTTATAATGAGCACCTACTATGCGCTACACACTGTTCTAGGTGCTGTGGACTCAATGTGAATGAAACAGACAAGATCCCTGCCTCATGTAATTTATAGTCCTGGGCGTGGGAGGCGGGGAGGATGGATAAGACACTATACAAATGAGGAAAGCCGATAGTATTTGGGGAATGTAAAAACTTAGGAAGAAGAGCTGAAATGTTACAGAAGGAATCCAGACAAGCAACTTGATGATGTCTGAGTTGTGACCGTGGGACTCAAGAGGTGAGGATTCAAACCGTGGCCACAGCTTCAGCTAGAGGGGAGAGACAGCAGCCAAGCCGGCTGGGGGCAATGGTAGGGGCTGAGATCAAAGAGGGAAAGGGAACAAGTCATTAGTGCTTGGGCTTTTTTTTTTTTCAGGACACTAAGTTAGTGAGTGGAATGGGAGCTAGGGTGGTCTTAAGCAAAGCCAGAGAGGGCTTTGACTTAATTTAGCACATACTCTCTGGCTGCTGCCTGAGAAACAGGGACTCCAGCATTGGCCCTGTAGCCTGCCCAGTGCCATACACTGATCTTAGCAGTACTCAATAAATACTTCTCATAAGAACCAACACATGGGATAGGAAGTTGGCTCAGTGGTAGAGTACTTACTTACCTTGTATGCATGAGGCCCTGGGTTCGATTCCTCAGCACCACAGAAGCAGGAAAAAAAAAGCCGGAAGTGGCACTGTGGCTGAAGTGGTAGAGTGCTAGCCTTGAGCTGAAGAGCTGAGGGACAGTGCCCAGGCCCAGAGTTCAGGCCCCATGACCGGACCAAAAAAAAAAAAGAACCAACACATGGCCGGTTACCAGTGGCTCACACCTGTAATCCTTGCTCCTCAGGAAGCTGAGATCTGAGGACCACGGTTCAAAGCCAGCCCAGGCAGGAAAGGCCATGAGACTCTTATCTCCAATAAACCACTCAGAAAACTGAAAGTGGCGCTGTGGCTCAAGTAGTAGAGTGCTAGCCTTGAGCTGAAGAAGTGAGGGACAGCGCCCAGGCCCAGAGTTTAAGCCCCACAACTGGCAAAAAAAAAAAACCAACATATGAAAATGGGCTAGATGAAGACCAGTTCCTTTGGACTATTTGGTCGGTGACTCAAAACTCACAATGGGTGCCTTCCTGTTTGGGCTTCCCACCGAATTCCATATCCATTGTCCAAATGGGTTGCTTGTCTGTGTCAGGTAGCCTGTCCACGATGAAAGATGGAAAAACAGAGCCAAAGCTGGAGACACTTGCTGGCTAGTGTAACAGGGAGTCACTGAAGAACAGTTCTAGAATGATCTCTGCCATCACGTCATCATGGCGCCCTGCCTAGCTGTGTGACCTTTCTCTCTCTGTGTACCTGCACCAGCTTCAAGACAGTGCCCTGCACCTCATGAGATGTAGCCAAGGCCTGGGTGACCACTCGGTGTCCCCCGTTTCCCAAGTGAGGGACCCCCAGGCCCTCCCCAGCCCCCTTTGTCCACATCAGTGTTGGAATAGGAGGTGGTGTTTAACCTTCTTGAAACTGATGGTTCAGTGGACCCGAAGTAATTTTGCTTTAACACCGACTTTAAAAAATAAATATGGTCTTTGAACTCTGAACATTGAGTTACCAGACAGGAAGGTTTGGGGAGGACAAAAATACAGCAGGAAAAGCTGGGGTCTCCCGGCTACTCATTAATTTAACAAATACTTACTGAGCCAGGTTTTGTACCCACATCATTCTGGTTGTTATTTTTCTAGAGACATCCATCAAAGAGAGACCCTGCCTGGGCTTCAGGGAGACCCATCTGAGGAGACACGACCTGTCCTCAGGGAACCCCAGTCTGAGGGAGCCCCACCCAAGGGTCCAAGCCTGTTATCACAGGATTCTAATGCCAGGAGCTGGTGGCTCACACCTGTAATCCTAGCTACTCAGGAGGCTGAGATCTAAGGATCATGGTTTGGAGCCAGCCCCAGCAGGAAAATGAAACACTGAAAAGCTAGAAGTAGAGCTGTGGCTCAAGTGGTAGAGTACTAGCCTTGAGCAAAAAAGCTCAGTGATAGAGCCCAGGCTGGGAATTCAAGCCCTGGGACTGGTGTATGAGTGTGCTTGCATGTGTGTGTGTGTGTGTGTGTGTGTGCAAGCGTGCACGCGTGCTCTCTCTCTCTCTCTCTCACACACACACACAAATGGAGCTGTACAACCATCTCTCTGTCTCACACACACACACACAAATGGAGCTGTACAACCAATCTCGGAACTGAATCCCACAGGGCAGCAAAGTTGCTGCCACATGGTAGGAGCTAGGAGGGTGGGGGAGGCAGTGCAGGGCTGGTGGCTGACTTCTGAGGTCTTCGGCATTGTTTCCTGCCTGTTCAGCCTGGTTGTGTGCAGCCTTCTAAGTTTCATCCAAGCCCAGGGGAGGCAGGCTGAGGTTTTATTTGGGTATTTTCTTCTAATGCAAATGTCTCTGCTGGCTCCTGGGATCCAGGCCTGTTTGAAGATGGAGTCTGAGCCTGACTGCTGTCGTGAATAGAGCAGAAAACCCACTCTCGCTCAGGGTCCCACCCCAGCAAGAAGCCTGGTCCTCACCAGGCTACGCTGGCTCTTCCTGGGGAGACACATCTGGCTAGGAGGGACTGCAGAACCTCTGGAGAACCGATCCTCCCTGAACACCCGGTCTCCCACAGCTCCCCGCCTGCCACTGGAGCCTCACACATGTCCCTTGTGTGATGCCTAGCACCCAGGGTTGGGCTGAGCACACATTATCCACCTGCTGTATGCTTGCTGTGGTGAGCTGAGCTGGTCTCAGTATACTGAGTGGTCAGTATACCAGAAGTCCACATTGTGCAGACGATACATAGACCGGGGAGATGATTACATGTGAATGCGGTGTGGATTGGGACTGTGTGAGCAGCGTGTGAGGCAGATGCAGGCTGTGGGGGGAAGGGAAGGGGCAGATGGGCAGAGGAGATCCCCTGGGAGGCTCTGCACCCCGCTGCTGTGGCTGAGGTCTGGGGTGAGGTTTGCCTGCAGCCAGTGTGAGCTGGCCTAGGCTGGGCCAGGCTGGGCAGGGCTTGTCTCTGGCCTCTGCTGGGCCACAGCTGCCCCAAAGGGAGTGTCAGGTTTTGCTGAGCTGGTTTTTCCCACTCTCCTCGGCTCTGGGAAGCAGGGTGGAATGTTCCTCAGCCTGCCAAGACGGCCTAGTGTGAGGGGAGGAGGGAGAGGAGGTGAAGGGGGAGGTGAAGCTGAGGTCAGGGAGACAACGCAGGACAGGCCCTAATCTCTTCCTTGCTCTGGGTTTAATCTCCCCTCCGGTGTGATCTGTGTTTTTCTTTAGGCATCACCCCTTTTGATCCAGGTCAAGATGGGGGGGAGGGGGATCAGAAAGTGTGGAATGAACTGTGAAGTGCACAACACCACACACACATGTATGCACACACATGCACACGCACACACGCGTGCACACACACATGATGAATGTGTGGCATAAGCTGCAGGGGGCGCCATTCCCATAAAATACAGCGAGATGGGGAGTCTCCCCCCCCATGGGCAGGGGACCGCCCTGCAGTCACCTGTGCTGCTCTGGCCTGACCTGTCCTGACCTGACCCTGGATGGCTGGCTGTCCCTTTCCTCCTCTGCCAGCCCCATTGGCTGCCCCCCAGCTCCTGTCTGTGCCCGGCATCTCCAGGTCACCCATCCTGTGGACCACAGCACTCCAGGATGTGCCCTGGGCTGTTCAGAGAGGACCAGGGAAAAGACCCCCCTCTCCCCTCAACACACATGTGCGCGCACGCGCACACACACACACACGCGCGCACACACACACACACACACTTGCTTGTTTCCGACCCTGCAGCAAGCCCTCGGGACTCTCTGCCCTTTTGATTAACTCGTCTCATTTCCCGTCTGGTTCTCCTCCGGGATCCTCTATTGCCTAGATCCAGGCCCTACGGGAGGTATCGAAGGACACCCCAGAAGCTCACCTACTCAGCCCCTCCAGGGTGGTCCTGCCTAAACTAGCCCCATTCTTTGCAGGGCTAATCTCAAGGAGGGTATATTAAAGTTATGTCACCAGAAAAAAAAAAAGGCTCAGGTTTAAGATCATTTTCCCTCACAACCACCTGAAGAACAGAGAGGTTTGTTTAGTCACCACCCCAAGGTCACAGAGCTCGTAAATGGCACAGCTAACAATCAAACCAGAGACACTGGCTTCAGAGGCCAGAGTCTATACTTTGGGCCACTCTTTGGTGTCAATGCTCAGAGAGAAGAGACCCCAAAATGGACATCCAATAGTTGTGCCCACCAACGTGTAGCCACAAGTGACTGTTTAAATGAACTTTCATGTTGTTTGCTCAGTCACACTGTGGCCAGTGGTTCAAATCCACCGTGGCCAGTGGTTCTGTGCTGGGCGGCGCGGTATAAGATATGTCTACCAACGGAGCCGCCCTGGGTGGCAGTTCCCTAGGGTCCTTAATTTTAATCCCAGCTCTATGGCTTACTAGCTGAGCAGCTATGGGCAAGCTCCTTAGCCTGTCTGGATCTCAATTTCTTCATCAATTAAACCAAACCCATTGATAAGAGTACCAGTCTCAGTGGGCTATTGGGGAGCTCAAATTGAGACTTAACATGACATCTTGGAGAAGAGCCTGACACATGGTAAGCACTCTAAGAATTATCTGCTTTGTTACTAGAATCTGCACGAGTCTTTCATTTCACGAAGTGGATGGCTACAGATCAGAGGAACTAAGAAATGGCCTCAAAGCCAGACAGCAAATTGAGTGCTAGAAAGTCCAGCTCCTTGATTCTAACTACACAGTCACATACTATAATAGAGGATTTGTAGCTAGAGATCCCAGCAACCCATTTTACCAATTAAGAAACGAGAGAGAGCCAGGCACCTGTGGCTCACACCTGTCATCCTAGTTACTTAGGAGGCTGCGATGTAAAGATCATACGTAATTCAAAGCCAGCTGGGGCAGGAAAGTCCATGAGACTCTTATCTCCAATTAACCACCAGAAAACTGGAGGTGGAGCTGTGGCTCAAAGTGGTATAGTACCAGGCTTGAGCAAAAGAGCTTAAGAGCCTGGGCCCTGAGTTCAAGCCCCACCACTGACAAAGAAAAACAAAACCCAAAAAAACTGAGAGAGGCATGGGGGGGGGTGATATCACTTCTCCCATCAGGGCCCCATTTGGTAGCAGGGTTGGGGTTTGTCCCTGTTCCCTGCCCTCCATGCTTTACCAGTGTGCAATTAACAAAAGACTCTGTGTGTGTGTGTGTTTATCATATAGAGCTTAGGGACCTGTTTCCTCTATAGGTAGGATATAAATAATATAAATAATATTAACATGGCCCCAATTATGTAAAAAGCGGCATATGGAATAAAGATGAGAAGGATGGATAATACCATTTTAATGGCTGTTGTGGGGGATGGAATTAGGGCTAATTTGCATTTTTGTCTTTATATATTTCTGCTCCTCCCAGGTTTTCTACAAGCGGCATGTATTATTTTTATAACCAGAAATAAATGGATGCTATTTTCAAATACATTAAAAATTAAAAAAAACAAAAGAAATTCCTCTATTGTTTCCCCCAGGGCCTTCTCTTGCCCTCCAGGGAGGCCTGACCTGGGGTTTGGCGTGGGGTCTGCCCAGGCTTCTGGCAGGCAGGCCAACCTGCGCCTCCCCCCTCAGACTCTTCTGCCTAGAGGCGCTGGGATCCCTCTGCACTGGAGTGAGTCTGAATTTACTCTGCCACCTCCGCGTGCAATAAATGTCATCCTGTTTTATTTTTCCAAGTCAAATAAATTCTGATCCCAAGTCTCCAATTGCCACAGTGCTGAGAAATCAGCCTAAGTTATGTTTGAGAGGGATTCTCTAGGGTCATAGAAGAATCTAGGGTCTAGGCAGAGAGGCCTTGTGGTTGCCATGGTAATTGACTCATCGTGATGGCTTCTGAACCCAGTGTCCGGCCGCGCAGCCCTGCACATGCTGTGAGAGGCCCCCATAACAGCTTTCTAATGACCACAAGTGGCCTGGAGACCCCTGGGTCTCAGCACTTGGTGCCGGTTTCTACACATATCCTCTGTGTGACACCAACACACAGGGTAAGGCCCGAATCTCTATCCTCTCTAGATGGGGTGGCCAGGCTGCGCCTCCCCCTCCCCGCCATTTCTTCCGAGACCTTTCCTTCCTGCAGATCTGCTAGGGAGGGGTGGCATTCCTGCTGCTTTTATATCAACCCCTAAAGCTCCCCCTACCCCCAGCAAGAAATCCTGGACTGAGTCCCCTGCCCTGTTCCTCCAAGGGAGAAGAAGACAACTCATTAAAGCACAGCTCCGCAGGACAGGCCATGGGCACGTGACTCCTGCCAGCCTTCACTGTAAGGTTCTTAGGTCTCTTGCCAGGCCTGCTGGAGGCCAGAGGAGCGCAGATGTGCATGCTGGGTACAGAATGGAGCCAGGAAGTTCCACCTCCCCAGCCCTGGGCAAGGGAATGATTGGAAGGAAGCCAGGAGCTTCCTGAAGTCTCGGGTCCAAAGTAGCTGCTCAGGAAGTACTTCTGAATGAATGAATCCCCCACTGAGCACAGTCGTTCATGAGCCTGGACCCTGTCATCTTCATCTGAAGAAAACGCAATAGCTGTGTCTTCTTGCTGGGGCCCTGCTGCAGGAGGTCCCAGAAGACACCTTCCCTGATGGAGTTCTACCCAGGGGGAAAGTTTATATCAGCATAACTAGGTTGCATTGCTAGGTCGTACCTGGTCTACGGTGTCCGGCCCCAATCCCACCCTCTTAACTCAGTGCCCTCAGCTGATTTTGATGCCGGTATGGTCCTGCTTTTAACCTTTTCTTTGCCCTCTGAGGTGGCAGCCAGAAGGTCCAGGGCTCCCTCACACCCCAGGCTGGATGTCCCACACGGCACGCTGGCTCCCAGACTCCCCAGTGACTGGAATTCCACCTCCCTACAGAGGCAGGGATAGGTAATACATCGTGATTCCCCATCACCTCCTGATTATAACTGGATCTTAGAGTCACTACTTGTCCTGGAATTCCTTCTTTGGGGTCTGCTTCTAGGAAATTCTAGAAGATTCTAGAAGCTATGAAACCCAAATTAAAATAGGACAAAGGGGTAGAAGCACTGAGAGGGAAACCCTTGGAACTGTGGGACCTTAAGGCTCCCACCCAGCTAGGTTGTATGTGTGTGTGTGTTTTTTTGAGGAGGGGTTCCTTGATACCAGATTCCAGTCTAGATGAGCTGTTGAGCCATTAGAATTCTTTCCCTTTTACAAGCGAGAACACTCTCCAGGGACTCACCAAACCTCCCAGCACCCCCCACCCCCCACCCCTCTCCACACTCACAGCCTCTTTGGCCTGGAGCAGGCTTGGTTTTTCCAATAACTCATTAGTACAGATTCTGTCATGATTGAAGAAACAAAAGCTCCAACAAGAAAAGTATATTCAGCAGCCTCACAAGTTATTTATGAGCGAATGCAAAGTAGCCACAGCACGGGGGTGGGGGGCCTGGGGGCGGCAGCCAGGCCTTGGGGGGGTCAAGGGCTGACACTTTCCATCTTCCTCCCACCAATGCCTCTGCCCACTCTCTCTGCCCCTCACCAAAGCCAGCCATGGGGCACTCCTACTATAGCCTCTGGGTTTAATACCTCATTCAGCCAGCTCTCCCATCCATCCATCCATCCATCATCCATCAATAGCCAGGCACTAGTGGCCTACCCCTGTAATCTTAGCTACTCAGGAGGCTGAGATTCAAGGATCATAGTTGAATGCCAGCTCAAGCAGAGAAATTCACGCAATGCTTATTTCCAATTAGTCAGCAAAGAAGCTGAAGTGGAGCTGTGGCTCAAGTGGTAGTGTACTGGTTCTGAGTGGAAAAGTTCAGGGACAGCACCTAGGCCCTGAGTTTAAGCTCTACAACACACACACACACACACACACACACACACACACACACACACACTACTGGCGCCTATTATAGGCTAGGTACTATCTGATATTAATATTTACAAGGTTGACCAGCATCCATCTCTCAAGCTGGAGATACTGCAGCTAGGCCACCAAGCAGAACCTTTCTCCCAGACAGCTGGGAGAAACTTACCAGCCCAGCCCCGCTCTGGGCTCTGGCATCCAGCCTCACAAAATGGAACCCCAGGGTTTCATGTGTGTAAAACAGAAGGACACTGACCCCCAAATTTACTCTATCACATGAGCCCACTCAATGTCCCAGGGAATTATTATTTTTTTTTATGGTAAGGTACTACTCTATCACTTGAGCCACAACTCCACTTCTGCCTTTATTTTATTTTGGTGGTTAATTGGAGATAAGAGTCTCACAGACTTTCTTGCTCAGGCTGGCTTCGAACCGTGATCCTCAGGTCTCAGTCTCCTGAGGAATTAGAATAACAGGTATGAGTCACTGGTGTCTGGCCCAATAGAATTATTGCTTAGTTGTCTTTCAACCAATGCACCTCCCAAGAACTGGGAATTTTATGCTCTCCTGAGAGCCTTTGGGAAGGCTCAGTAAGGGAATCTGTGCTGGGCTGAAAGGGTGCAAGCTATCCCACTGAGCAGCAGACATTCTGGGGTCTAAGACATTGTAAGGGCTCCCTCCAGGCTGTGAGGCCAGGGAGGAGGGTTCTCCCTCTCTCAGTCAAAGTGCCCCACCCAGGGAGTTTCTTCTACAATCAGAACAGCAAGAGAGAAAAGTCCTTTCGAGAGGAAGAGTCCTCACTGCAGGAGCTGGACGGTCAGGGTAGCCTGAGGTCGGGAGTGAGGACGGTACTTCTTCTCATCCCCCCCCCTCACCATTCCTGCCCTATGGGCAAATGTCCCACACCTGGAAGGGACAAGAGTCCTCCCTCTAGCCTCCTTCCATACCAGTGCCCGCCACAGCCACCACCAGGGACCCCTGGCTGCTTACCGCTGGCCAGCCGGCCCGTGTGAAGCCCACACCCACGGATGCATGTGCGCATGCTTGGCTTACAGTCAGCAGGATTGACCCACAAAGATCTAACGTGAACCCTGCTGCTCTGAAGAGGAGGTCAAGAGAGAGCTAACCTGAGCATCAGGCGTCTCAAAGATACCCCACCTGCTACCTCCTCTAATGGGAGCCAGAGTGCCCCTCTGAGCATGCGTGCTCCCACACATCCCACACCCATCCTGACGCAGCTCCTCCGAGGGCCACGCCGTTCGTGGTGAGTCAGGACCAAGAAGGAGGTCACGGTCCAACAGGCTCCACAGTCCCTCTGGGGCTTGATGAGCAAGTGCCAGCCCTCGTCTGTCCTGCGCCTGCCCTCCACCAGCCACCGCTGACCTCACCCCGCTGGTCTGACAAGCAACCAAGCTGCCTACCAGTCCAGTGTGGATTTCCTGCTTTCCTTCCACAATAAAGCCACCTCCAGGGAGGGGGGCAGGGGGCACCCCTAGAACACATCCTCAAAGGAGTCATGTATGCTCTCATTTTATGGTGGGACCCCCCAGGGAAATGGGGGGTTCATGTGTCCAGCATATAGATGAGGAAGCTGACTTGTCCACACGGGGAGCCAGATCAGATGCAAGGGGGCTCCGTGTCAGACCAATTCCACAGGGATTTGTGAAGCCCTGGATGCCTGAATCCACAGAGCTCCCCTGGTTAAACTAGAATGACACTACTGACAAAGCTGCAGAAGGCCTGTCCAACAGCCTCTCTCCTCACCAGGGCCCCTAAGAGGACCACGTTTACATCTGTTCTTCAATGCCAGGCCCCCCAGCATCCTTCCTACACTGACAGAATTCACTAGACTCCAGGCCAGGACTCCAGCCTTTCCAGACAACAGATGCCATACAGTGGGATATGCGAAGATTGGAAATACATTGTTTAAAAGCTGTCCAGGAGCTGGGCTCTGGGGCTCATGCCTGCAATCCTAGCTACTCAGGAGGCTGAGATCTGAGGATCAGAGTTTGAAGCCAACCCCAGGCAGGAGAGACCAGGATGACTCTTATCTCCAACTCACCAGCAAAAGGTTGGAAGTAGAAGTGTGATTCAAGCGATAGAACCACAGACTTGAGAAAAAAAAAAAAAAAAGCCAAGCAAGTGTACAAGGTCCTGAGTTCAAACCCCATGTTTGTCCCGTGTTCCCTGAACTTCAGCTCTAGACCCTCCTTATATTGAACCATAACTTCCACCTCCCCTGATGAAGTTTATCCCTCCTCTGGGGTGGGGGTAGGGTTCACCATCTGTGCTTGGAAGATGTGGGTAAGGTCAGTACCGGGGGTGGAACCAGGATCGCTGCCCTGAACCAGCTCTCAACACCCCAGTTCCCTGATCTGTGAAACAAGTACAGCAAATTCTTCCCGTTTGCTTACCCCATGAAAGGAACTCTTCAGACCCACCGAGTGTATTATTCACTCATCTAATCTCCACCTCCCTGGGATGCTGGCCCTCCCAGCCACAGCCAGCTGTAGGTTCAGCCCCAGCCCCTCCCTCCCTCCCAGGCTGCCATTTCTTTCCCTAGAACACAGCCCCATTCTTTCTCCTGCCTGCCTTATCTCCGTGGATGGCTCCTCATTGTCTCCCAGGCAGACTCTGGGGACCCAGGAGACCCAACCTCAGCTCTTCCTTTCCTCTTCGTATTCACATTCAAGTCCTGCAGCTTCCTCCCCCCCCCCATCACCACCCCCTTCCTCTCCATCCATTTCCTCTCCCCACCAGCGTGGCTTCCGTGTGACCCGGTTCATTTCTCACCTGGATTATGCCAAAGCCTCCCCACGGCTCCCATCCCACACACCCCACCCCGAAAACCCTCTCTGCTTCGCTAGGCATTTCCAAACCACAAATCCACCGAAATCCCTCTGTGGCTCCGTCATCTCCAGGATCAAGTTCAGACTCTTCTTCGGCTTAGTGCACAGTACTCAGCGCTGTGAGATTTGGGCCCCCGGCGCCTCCCCCTGCGCAGGCCACCCACACGCTGTCACCAGACTGCTTGGATCAAGCAAGTTCACCGCTCTGGCTCTTTGCACCTGCCAGCCCCCTCCCCCCCCCCAGCCCCCTTGTCTAACCAGTTCCCTCCCTTCTTCCTGACTCAGTTCAGACAGCATTTCTAACCATTCCACCTCCATCCAGGCTCCTAGAAAAACACCTTTAACATGTGGAAATCATAATGACATTATGCATTCTCCCATCAGATATAGCTGTGGTCTGGAAGTAGATGGTATGTACGGTCTCATAGCAGGCAGATGGTCCCAGGTTCTGATTCCAGCTCTACCGTTTTCCAGTGTGATGTCGTTCAAGTTGCCTAACCTCTCTGAGGCTTCCTTTCCTTGTCCCTAGTGCAAGGCTCATGATAGTGCCTACCCCCCTAAATGGGATGAGGAGAATCAAGTTATGACAGGAAAAGTGCTCAGCACAGTGTCTGGTACAATGGAAATGCTCAATAAGCAGATTCCCACTCATGAAGTATGTGGTCAATTAAAGTGCAATTGAAGCAACCTGGAGCCTACATTTCACTGGAACCAGGATTTCTAAGCTACAAGCAACAGAAACCATTCTGGCTGCTTTTTGCTGGAGAGGAATATGAGAGAGGAGATGACATGAGTCCCTGGGAGGGGCTGGGTCGAGGCTGGGAAAGCACAGAGCCAAGAACAATTGTGCAAAATGACAGCCAAGGTCTGCCTCCGCCCCCACCAGACAGAACTAGCTGCGTCTTCACCTAATGTTTGCAGGATCTGGAGCCAAAAGCAACAAGTCCCACATGCTATATCTCAAAATATTTTAAAGATATGGAGCTCATCATCTATTAACTGAAATATATCATATCTGTTCCAATTACGATGCCTGCATAACAAATTATGCCAAATTAAAACCCTTAGTGGTATAAAACAAACGCTTATCACACTCATGGTAGCACAGTCTCCTCGTGCATCGATTGTGAGTGCTTGCATGAATAGACCTGGTGAAGACTGAAGAGGAAATGTCCTCTATATGCTCTTGGGTTGAAGCCTTGGGCCCTAGCTTGGGCCTCTCTGGAGGAAGTAGGTTGCTGCCCTGTGTCTAAGAGGACTTTAGCTTGCTCTTGAGCCTTTCTCCTGTGAGTCTCTAGGTCCCTTTGGGCTACAAGCTTAGCTTCTTTGTTCTTTGTTCTATCCTGTTCCTTCCCCTCACCCCAGGGGAACAATGGACTTGACCACAGACTGAAAACCTCTGAAATGGTAAGTTAAATTCAATCTTTCTTCCTTTAAATGCATTCCCTCAAGCAACAAAGGCTGAGGAAAGGGGGATGCTGTTGTCACACTCAAACCTTTGGAACTGGTTTGTGGGAAGAATTTGGAAAAGTCTGTGCTGTATGTACAACTCATTGGGTGATTCTGTGGGAACCTCAGAAGACCAGAATGTTGACAGGAGTGTGAACAGAACAGACTCTTGTGAATGAAGTCTCAGAAGAGAGTGAGGACTGTCTTGGGAGTTGGGCTAGAGGTCATTCATGTCTGAGGATGTCCATGTTCCATTGTAGGAAAGAACTTGTCTGCATTTTGTCCATGCCCTAAGTCTTTGTGAGTGACTCAAGCTTAAAAAAATGACAGAGAATTTAATCTGGAAGAAGAAACGTCAAGACCCCCTAGTAGTCAGGATCTGGACTGGTTACCGGTGGCTTCTTTTAGCCAAGTTTAGAGTGAGAATTGTGAGCAAAGAGCAGAGCAGAAAGATTTGGCCAGAAAAGAAGTGATCATTAAAGTTAAGATCTGCTAAAGAGATTAGGGCCATTTAAAAGAAGCCAAAGAGGGCCTGGAAATGGGGCTTAATGGTAGCCTTAACACTTGCCTAGCATGCATGAAGCTTTTTTTTCTCAAGTCTGGTGCTCTACCACTTGAGCCACAGCTTCACTTCTGGTGTTTTGATGGTTAATTGGAGATTAGAGTTTCCTGCCTAGGCTGGCTTTGCATCTTGTTCCTCAAGTCTCAGCCTCCTGAGTAGTTAGGATTACATGTGTGAGCCACTGATGCTTGGCTTGGACTTAAACTTTTGAACAATACTGGAAAACTGTTAAGCCTGAGGACTATTAGGATAGACTAAATATGTTTCACATTATAAGATAATATAATTATAAGATAAATGGCAGCCTTTGGGTGCCAGAGGCAGAATGTCCTGACCGAATGAAATGTCACCCAGAGGCTCAGGCATTGAAACCTTGGACCCCAGATGATTGTGCTATTTTGGAAAATTCTGGAAACTTTAGGAGTTGGGGCCAGCTGGAGGAAGCTGGGGGGGGGGAGGCGTGTCCCTGGAGACCATATTTGGTAATGTTCCTTCTCCTATTTTCCCCCTGTTTCCCGTTTCCCACATGTCCCAGCCTTGACATTCAGCTTTAAAAGCCCAGGAACAATAGAGCCAGCGGATCATCGCTGGTTGAAACTTCTGCAATGGTGAGCCTGAATCAATCTTCACTCCTTTTAAAGCGCTTGTCTCAAGTATCTTTCGCACTACTGAGAGCCTCTGATGGCCAGGCAGGATCAGATCCTAAAGGGCTTGTTTGAGGGCTCCGGGGGAGGCTGGAAGGCCGGGAGCTGGCTGGAGGCCTCAGTGCCTTTCTCATCGGCTTCTCCCCGTGTCTCTCTACAAGGGCTAATTTGGGTTCGTGGTGGGTGGGATTCATGGGTAACCTTTCTAAGAAAGCTGCCCACTTGGGGCCTGGATTGCCTTTTGCTCCTTAGGATCCGAGGTCCTGCTCGCTGTTCATGGAGCAATCACAAAGTTCTGCCGGGGGGGGGGGGGGGGGGGGGGGGGGGGGGGGGGGGGGGGGAAGGCGGGCTCTGCCTCTGAGTGGGGAATCGTCAAGCTCTGGAGGTGCACATGCTGTGAGCACTGTGGAAGGCACCGGTGTGCGCGTCTCCCTCTGGGACAAACACACTTTTCTCTAGGTCAGATCGGCCTCTGCGTCCTCCATCTCTGCGGCCAAGGCTGTCATCCCGGGGTGGCCCCTTCTCCCACCCCTTCTCTTCCTTGCTCCCACCCCATAGACTCTGTCTGTGCCTTCCTGGCAGTGCCCCTACAGGACATCAACCCTCAGACATCAGACAGGAACAAAGCCTAGGTTCCACTCAGTAGAGGACTTGAGAATTTGGTGTTCCAGCAGATGCATAAGCTATGGAAGCGTCCAGTCAAGAATGGTGTTTAAAAGCCCTAGGCAAGGGCTAGATGCCAGAGGTTCACATCTGTCATCTTAGCTACTCAGGAGGCTGAGATCTGAGGCTCGAGATTCAAAACTAGCCCAGGCAGGAAAGGCCACTGAGACTCTTATCTTCAAATAATCAGCCAAAAAAGCTGGAGGTGGAGATGTGGTTCAGGTGGTAGAGCACCTTCAGTGGAAAAACCAAGGAAGAGTGCAAGGCCTTGAGTTCTAGCCCCAGTACTGGCACAAAAGGAAATAATAAGAATAAGAATAATAAAAGCCCTGGGCAGACAAGAATGAAAAATGTTCACTACAGTCCAATCTTAAACTTGCCAGCATGACAACCACACCAAAACCTGCTTCTGCTCAACATAATGTAATTATTCCTCCCAGTGAAAACTTACTCAGCTTTCCCTCCCGAAGGGAGATGCTGTGAATTCCTAGCCGTAATTATTCCAGGCTAACTGAGAAAGTTCATTCTCCCTCTAATCCCACTGTGATCTCATCTCACATTCAATAATCTATGCAATAGATGGCAAATATCACGGTCCAAAACACCGTGTTGTAAAAACACAGGGTGGGAGGAAGAGGGTAGCTGGGATACAGTCCAGGAATGCAGCATGGCCGACAGCGCAATTCCAGCCACAGGGCCCTTGTCAGCACTTACCACTTCATCCCGAATCTCAGTCATCTCAGTAGTACTTCAACTGGTCAGAGTTCTTTATCCAGTGGAGTCACTTTAGCCTTTTCTCTGAGAAGAATGAACCTTTGGTGGAGTACCTGTTTGGGACTGCTATGGTCTTCCCCTAACTTTTCTTTTTCTTCCTTCCTCCCTCCCTCCCTCCTTTCCTTCCTTCCTTCCTTCCTTCCTCACTCACTTCCTTCCTTCCTGCCTGCCTTCCTGCCTCCCTCCCTCCTTTCCTGCCTTCCTGCCTCCCTCCCTCCTTTCCTTCCTTCCTTCCTTCCTTCCTTCCTTCCTTCCTTCCTTCCTTCCTTCCTTCCTTCCTTTCTTTTAATTTCACCACTGGGATTTGGATTCTGGCTTTGTGCTGGCTAGGCAGGTGTTCTACTGCTAAGCCAGACCCCCAGACCATTTTTGCTTTATTATTTTTCGTTTTATGTCTTGTGTTCTTGCCTAGACTGTCTCCAGACTGCAATCCTCCTCCTTGTAGTCTCCTGCATAGCTGGGACCATAGGCATGTGCCACCCTGTTCAGCATCTTCATTGAGATGGGGGTGGTGGTGGTTCTCACTCACTTCTTGCTGAGAGTGGCCTCAAACCATGATTCCCTTGATCTCCACTTCCCCTGAGAAACCGGGATAACAGGCATGAGCTACCATACTTGATCACCCACTAACTTTGATCATTTAGCTTAAAAGTAGTACCCTCCCTGCCCAGAATTGCTTCCCATTAATAATTAAAGTCCATTACCACAGCTAACACTATAATCCTCATTTTTGCAAGACAAATCAATAGGACCTGGTGTCAAGGTCACCTTTCAAAAAAAAAAAAAGGTCACATTTCAGTGCATCAGAACCATCCTTGTCCCCTTGGGAGCACTCCAAATTTGATTCCTCCTCCTCCTCCTCCTCTTCTTCTTCTTCCTCTTCTTCCTGGGCCCTGTCCCTCAGTTCTTCAGTTCAAGGCTAGTGATCTACCACTTGAGCCACAGTGCCACTTCTGGCTTTTTCTGTTTATGTGGTGCTGAGGAATCGAACCCAGGGCTTCATTCATGCTAAGCAAGCACTCTACCACTAAGCTACCTTCCCAGCCCCATTTCCAGTTTTTGAGTGGTTAACTGGAGTCAAAAGTCTCTTGGGGACTTTTCTGCTGGGTCTGGCTTTGAACTTTGATCCTCAGATCTCGGCCTCCTGAGTAACTAGGATGATGTACAATCTCACTCTTTACATCATCCTCCCAGCTCTCCCAACCCCACCCCTCTCCTCAAGTTACCCGGCTCCATTTTCACATTCATGCATAGATTATCATGCCTGCATTTTGCCCACCTTTCCTTTCTCCATTCCCTGGTTCCTCCTGCCCCACCCCCACCCCCCACAACATGTTCCAGCTGAGTGATCTTCATTTTGTTAAACTGTTAGTTGTTCAAAAAAGTTACCCCATTGGAACCCTCCCCTGCATATGCCATACTTAACATGTTTGTATATAAATGCATTTGGCCCTGTGTATGTTCATATATATATGATATTTATACACACATACATATACCTAGATCTCCATTTCTGGAAGCTGGGAGAAGAGTTCCTGGGAGAGATTGTCACTTTCTAATTAGTCTGTCCTGCTTATCACTGTTGGCATTATACCAATGTGGGCTCGAGCCCCATCTACTGCCAATAGTGAGTCTATCTTGTGAAGAAAACACATCTTAATAAGTTTATATGTACCATATACTTCTTGCAAGTCCTTTGGGCATTATGCTGAGAAATAAGTTTTAGAAGCAAAAGTCCTTAAATTGGCAAATTTTGTATGCATAGTACTGCTAACCTTCCTCGGAGATCCAAATGTTACACTCTTCAAATACTATCCTGTCATAGTCACTGGCATTTTCCAGGGCTTGAATATTAACTATGGAAGAAATGCAAAGAGAAAGAAATAGGAATGCATTGAAATTCCCAGACACAAAATCAAAACTGGATGCAAATTCTAAATGGGCAAAAGCAAAATCAATTTCAGTGACAAAAAGAAAATCAGGGCAAGCAGGCAAAGTGCTTTCACAGTTGTTGTTTTTTTAAACAGGTGAAAGATAGTGCCAAATACCTGTAATTCTAGGTAACTCAGAAGTAAAGATAGGAGGATCAGGGTTTGCCATCAGCCCGGACAGAGAGAGAGAGAGAGAAGCTATGTCCAAAATTAACCAGGTACTGTGGTCCATGCTACTCAGAAGGAAGAGGTAGGAAGGTCAAAGTTCAAGGCCAGCCCTGGGTAAAAGCATAGGACTTTATCAGAAAAAATAACTAAAGGATTGGCAATGTTGTTTAAGTGGTAGAGCACCTACCTGTCTTTACCAAGTGTGAAACCCTGCATTCAAACCTAATCACCACCAAGAAATAAGAGACTGCCAGGTTAATTAATAAATGCTTTGTGTGTGTTAAAGTTTCACTTTAAGAATAAAAATTTTTAATATTAAATATTTTCATGAGTGCTTAATTTTTAATGGCTTTTATTTGGCATGAATTTTGCATTAATATTACTTTATTTTAGTGTTTTTGCTTATCAAGTGTCTATGTCAGGTAAGGAGTAATTTTACCTTTTATTATAGAATCTTGTCAAAGTATACTGGTCCATAGAAATCATGATCTTTCGGTGCCGTGGCTTAAGTGATAGAGCACTTGCCTTGAGCTGAAGAGCTCTAGGTCCAGAGTTCAAGCCCCACGACCAGCCAAAAAGAAAAAAAAAAAAGAAATCATGATCTTTCTATCTTTTTTTCTTTTCATTTTTTTTTTTTTGTTGGTTGTAGGGCTTGAGCTCTGGGCCTGGGCGCTGTCCCTGCGCTCTTCAGCTCAAGGCGAGCGCTCTACCGCTTGAGCCACAGTGCCACTTCTGGTTTTCTAGTGGTTTTTATTGGAGATAAGAGTCTCACGGACTTTTCTGCCCAGGCTGGCTTTGGACCATGATCCTCAGATCTCAGCCTCCTTAGTAGCTAGGATTACAGGCGTGAGCCACCAGCGCCCGGCTCTATGTATCTTTTATATCTTTTTAATGTGTTGATGTGGATTGAACCCAGGGTCTAAATTTGCAAGGCAGGTGCTCTACCATTAGAACCATGCCTCCAGCCCCTTTTTGTCTGGGTTATTTTTGAGGGAGGGTCTTGCTTGATGCTTGGGCCAGACTGGGATGCGATCCGCTCCTATTTATGCTTCCCTGTGTTGCTGAAGATGTCAGGTGCTCACCACTGCACCCCGCCACGGATTAAGATGGAATCTCCTGAACTTTTAAACCTGGCCTAAACCTGTGTTCCCTCTGTCTCTGCCTCCCAAGTAGATAGCATTGCAGTCATGAGCCACCATGCTTGGCTCTATCTATTGTTTGTTGTTGTTGTTATAGTTGGTCATGAGCTTGAACTCTGGGCCTGGGCGCTGTTCCTGAGCTCTTCAGCTCAAGGCAACTCTACCAATTGAGCCACAGCACCACTTCCCATTTTCTGGTAGCTCATTGGAGATAAGAGTCTCACAGATTTTCCTGCCTGGGCTGGCTTTGAACTGCGATCCTCAGATCTCAGCCTCCTGAGTAGCTAGGATTAGAGGTGTGAATCACTGGTGCCCGGCTCTATCTATTTTAAAACAAAAGACCTCTGGAGGTTTTAACATAGCCCTATCAGAGAAAAACAATTCGCTCTTTATTATTATTATCATGTATTATTATTTAGAACATAAAAATATAGGATAATGTATGGTTTCAGAATTTCTAAGAATTATCAGGAATTTCAATTTCTCATTCACAAATCCCGCAAACTAGTGTTTGAGGAATCCGGAAACACTGCACACATGGCCTCCACTCTGGCTGGGACCTCTGAGTTGAAGCGGGGGCAGGGATTGCCCATGCCAGCCCCAGGAAACCCATGCCGAGGACTCCATGCCCACCTGCAGCTACCTCAGCCTGCAGAGGTAACCTCTCATCCAGCACCCAGCACTTGGACCAAACTAGAAACAACCAGAATCCTCTGCCTCTCTTTCTTCCCCGGTCCCCGGAGAGGAGAAGAATAGCATTTGCCTTCCTCCTAATTGAGTCTTTTGCAAATGTCAGCAGGGACGGGAGAGGCCCAGCTCTTGTCTCAGCTCCACGGTGGAATCCCACCACCCCTGCCTGCCTGTGTGAGTGGGGACCCCACAAGATCACAGAGGCTCAGGGGCGAGGAAGCTGTTTCTGTGGGGTGATGGTGTCTTATTGGGGTACCTCTTTGGGCTTCCTGGACCTCAGGTAATACAAAAAGGGATGAGAAGTCACATAATGAAGGTACCATGGTTGGAGGCACAGAGTCCAGCTGGTTCTACACCTGGGGGAGAGAGGGCTGCTCTGTATCTATTGGTACACGATAAAATACCGCCAACCTCCAGGCCTTAAGCAACAACTTTATCTGACCAGCATTCTGTGGGTCAGGAGTTCAGATAGGTAACAGTGGGCACAAGCTGGTGGGCTATCTCCTGCGACTACAATGTTCAAGGCTGTCTCATTCCCAAGGTGGGTACCCTGGCTAGCAAAGCAAGGTCAAATGGCTCAGGCTGGCTGGGCATCTGGGTTTCATTCTGCCTGGAACCTCTCTCTCTGTCCCCCACTCCCCCGGGCTTGCCATGGGGTGGGCTTTCTGGGCTGCTCATGGAGTGAGTCAGAGCTCATCAGAGCTTAAAAGTAGAGCTGGGGGCTGGGAAGGTGGCTCAGTGGTAGAGTGTCTACCTTGCATGCATGAGGCCCTGGGTTTGATTCCTCAGCACCACATAAACAGAAAAGGCCGAAAGTGGTGCTGTGGCTTAAGTGGTAGAGCGCTAGCCTTGAGCTGAAGAGCTCAGGGACAGCACTCAGGCCCAGAGTTCAAGCCCCAAGACAAAAACAAAAAACAAAAAAACAGGGGCTGGGAAGGTGGCTCAGTGGTAGAGTGCTTGCCTTGAGTTGAAAAGCTGAGGGACAGCGCCCAGGCCCAGAGTTCAGGCCCCATGACTGGACCCCCCCGCAAAAAAAAAGTAGAGGTGGGCATGGTGGCTTGTCCCTATAATGTTAACTCATTAGCAGTAGAGACAAAGAAAGATTGGGAGGCTCACAGTTCAAGCCTGAACAAAAAGTTAGTGAGGTCCCATTGCAAGGACAACAAAGCTGGGTGTGGTGGCTCAAGACTCTCACCCACTATGCAGGGAGGGCCTACCTAGCGGAATGAGGTTGTAGCCGGGCGCTGAGGGCTCACACCTGTAATCCCAGCTACTCAAGAGGCTGAGACCTGAGGATCACAGTTCAAAGCCAGCCCAGGCAGAAGAATCCCTGTGAGACTTTTATGTTCAATTAACCACTCAAAAAAAACCCCAAAAAACAATGTATCCAGTGGAGCTGTGGCTTCAAGTGATAGAACACAAGACTTGAGCTCATGGACAGCTAGCACCCAGGCCCCAAGCCCCACAACTGACAAAAAAATAATTAATTACATTTAATTAAATAAGGGCTGTGAATCCAAACCCCAGAACCACCAAAATAAATTAAAAAATAAATAAAATGTAGAAGGTGTTGGGCAATGGTGGGCTGGTAGCAGTCTCTTCATAGGAAGTAAGAATGAAAAGGAAGAGAGGGAGGGAGGAAGGGAGGTATCAGTTTCATAGTATTTGCTAGTTTCCATGATGTAAATTCTTCCCACCAAAACTTTCTTTGAGTGTGTGTGTGTGTGTTTTCTCTCAAGGCTAATGCTCTACTATTTGAGCCACAGATCCACATGTAGCTTTTTGGCGATTGATTGGAGGTAAGAGTCTCACAGACTTTCCTACCTGGGCTGGCTATGAACCAAGATCAAATTTTAGTCTACTGGGTGTCTGGGATCACAGCGTGAGCCACCAATGCCTCACTCCACTAATTTTATGCTACTGACTGGATGTCAGTCAGCCTGTGCAATTCTTCAAAATTGACCAGTCCAGTCTTCCAGGCTGGTACCAGCTTGCTCTGTCCATCCAGGGCTGCTGGGCCTACTTAAGGTGAAAGCATCAACGGACCCCATTTCCACCATGTTCTATTGGCTGAGGTCAGGCCCAAAGCCCAGGAAACATGGGGGCAGGCAGAGCTGTGAACGACTGAAGGCCACATGAGCGGTCACTGGCTTTGGTCACAGGACTCTCTAGACCCTCTAGATTGTGCTCACCAGCTCCAGATGCTTTCCAGGCACTTGGCAAATACTACCCCTTTCCTGCCCCATGAAGTAGCTGCTGTGAGCCCCCATTTTAAAGATGGGGAGCTGAAGTCATGCAGGGGGACAGTATGTACAAGTCTCAGGGTCCCCCTGGCCTCTGGTAGCAAAGCATCCAGTGCTAGGAGGGTGGGAACACTGAAGTTATATCAGATGGTATTAGGGAACTCAAGGGAATTGGGGAGCACAGGAAATCAATTCTTATTAAATGAGCGCTTGTCAAATCTGGCAGGGAATGACAGGAATGAACAGGCAGAAGAAGGGCAAGGGAAGTAAGAAGCCACTCTATGAAATCCTGGAAGATTAACAGTAACAGTAATGACACTTAACATTGATTGAGCACTTACTGTGTACAAAGGACTCTGAGAGGATGCCCAGTGGGGTAGTTCATGCCTGTAATCTCAGCTACCCAAGAGGTAGATCAGCAGGCCAGCCTAGGAGAAGTTAGTGTGAGACCCTATCTGATAAACAAACTAAAAGATAAAAAGGACTAGGGGTATGGCATGAGGCCCTGAGTTCAAACGCCAGTACAGCAACAACAAAGACTTCTACATACATTATCTCATTTAAGCCTTGCAATACCCCTGTTTTACTATAAGGAAACAGGCACTCAAGGTCACACAGCCAGAGAGTGGCAGAGCCAGGAATTAAACTCATAATCTATCTGGTGCTAGAATTCTTTTGTTGTTGTTTTTGGTGGTGGTGGTCGTGGAGCTTTCTTTTGTTGTTTTTGGTGGTGGTGGTCGTGGAGCTTGAACTCAGGGCCTAGTCAATTCCCTGAGCTTTTTTGGTCAAGGCTAGCTCTCTACTGTTTTGAGCCACAGCACCACTTCTGGTTTTCTAGGAGTTAACTGGAGATAAGAGCTTCACAGACTTCCCTGCACAGGCTGGCTTTGAACCCTGATCCTCAGATCTCAGCCTCCTGTGCAGTTAGGATGACAGGCACAAGCCACTGATGCCAGGCTGAATTATTTTTTTAATCACTGCATACCTCTAGACCCAGGGCAAGCAGTTGCTCTGTCCTACGTCTAAGCATGGAAGTGCAGTCAGCACATTGTAATCCTGTTTGGGTTTTTTGCTTTTTTTTTTTTTTTTGGTCCGGGCGGGGGACCTGAACTCTGGGCCTGGGCGCTGTCCCTCAGCTCTTCAGCTCAAGGCTAGCGCTCTACCACTTGAGCCACAGTGCCACTTCTGGCTTTTTTTTCTTTTTGCTTATGCTGAGGAATCGAACCCAGGGCCTCATGCATGCAAGGCAAGCGCTCTACCACTGAGCCACCTTCCCAGCCCCTTGCTTCTTTTTTTTTTAATGCATTTGAAATATTGCCCAGAGAAAGGGTCCAGAGTTTATGCCACTGCCTACTGTCCATAAGAGAAGATGGGTTTAGAACCATGTTCAGGAAGTGGAGGCAGGGCCCAAGAGGTAGAGCTTAGCCTCGAGTGAAAAGGTCAAGCAAAAGCGTTAGGTCCTGAGTTTAAGCCCCATTACCATGCTCACATGCGTACGTGCATGCGTGCGAGCACACATGCGCACACATGCACATGCATGCGTGCACATACACACACACACACACAATCATGTTCAAAGACAAACAGGAAGGGGTTGGAACCATAGCTCAAGTGGTAGAACACCTGCCTAGCAAATGTAAGAACCTGTGTTCAAACCTCCCAGTGCTGCTGCTACTGATGATGATGATGATGATGATATCAGTTTATGCTTCCATTAATATCTCACATTTGATGCTGGGCAGAATTTCTTTCTCTCTCTTCCTTCCTCCCTCCCTCCCTCCCTCTCTTCCTCCCTTCCTTCTCTTTCTATCTTTTTTTTTCTTTCTTTTGCCAGTTCTGGGGCTTGAACTCAAGGCCTGGGTTCTGTCCCCTGAGCCTCTCTGTGCTCGAGGCTAGTGCTCTATCACTTGAGCCACAGTGCCACTGTGGACTTTCCTGCTCGGGCTGGCTTTGAACCGTGATTCTCAGATCTCAGCCTGCTGAGTACCTAGGATTACAGGCTTAAGCCACCTGTGCCTGGTCAGAATTTCATACAAGGTAGTGTATGCCTATAATCCTGTAATCTTAGGTACTCAGGAGGCAGAGGTAGGAAGATCTTGAGTTTGGGGCTAGCCTAGGGAAAATTAGTGAGACTCTATCTCAAAAAAGAAAAAAAAAGTAAGTAGAGGGCGATACCCCACTAGCATGCATTACCCAGACAGCCGGGCAGGCCGGGTGGAGATCTATTTATCACTGGAGCTGGGCATGCACCTCAGCAGTGTTAGAATGTGAGGAGCACAGGCTGCTGTGGACCAAGATTCTGATCTGCTGGCGCTGCCTGGCGAGCGAGAAGGACGGAGTTTAAAGACAAGCCGGTCCTTCTTCATCGCTCTGGCTCTTTGTACCAGCTCTCCGCTGCTTCCCTGCCACGTGTGGGCAGGCCGGGCATCGCCGGGAGCCAGGTGCCTGCTGCACCGAGAGGCAATTTATGAACTGTGGGTATTTTGTCTGTTTACTTGAAAGCACAAAAATTTGTCACTTGTGTGGGTAATTTGCTGCTAATTACGAGCTTACAATCTGCAGATAGGAAAATCAGGGCCAACGTACGTTTCTTGAGGAAGAGGAAAATTACCCCAAGTACTGTGTAATTATATACTTAGCGGGCACAGCGCTCCCAACCCTCACCCTTCCCACGCGGGCTGGCGGGCATGGCGGGTTTGCACACAAGCCCACTGATGGAGGGCGGGGAGGGCAGAGGAGGGGCGGGAGGGGAGGACCTGTTTGGGGCTGAGACTTCCACAGCAACTGCTGACCCCACCATCCCTTCTGTCCCCCACTAAGAAAGCAGAAGCGTAAGGGGAGCTGCAGTGCCAGCTGCCCAGGAGGCTGAGATCTGAGGATCGCAGTTTGAAGCCAATTAAGGCAGAAAAGTCCGTGAGACTCTGATCTCCAGTTACCTATGGCACAAATGGTAGAGTACCAGCCTTGAGTGGAAAAGCCAAGGGACAATGACCAGGCTTGGGGTTCAAGACAACTACCAGCACAAAAAAAGAGAGAGTGAGAAAGAAAAGACAGGAGAGGAGAGGAGAAAAGAGCAGAGGAGGAGGAAGAAGAGGAAGAAGAGGAGGGGAGAGGAGAAAGGATAGAAGGGAAGGAGGAGAGGAGAGGGCAAGGGAAGGAGGGGAGGAGAGGAGAGGAGGCAGGACAGAAAGTTAAGGAAGGTTCTTCTAAGTGAGTGTGTGGCGGGAGGGAACACAGCCTCTGTCCTCAGGGGCTCTGAGTCTGGTGGAGGAAGGAGGTACCGGCTAAGACCTCCATCAGCCAGTCTAATGGAGGTGGCACAGTTCCTGTCTCCAGGGCTCCCACTCTGAGGGGACAGACGCCCGCCCTCCAGGACCCCCTGGTCTAGTGGAGCAGCCACAAGGTCATGCATGCCCTTGGCCTTGCTTTCAGGAGCCTCCTCCACCCCCCCCCCAACTAGGCACAGGTCCTGACCCTGGAAGTCCCCAGATGCTGACTTCCCAGTGCGCAAACTCCAATGGAAGAGTGAGGGACCACAAAGGATGGAAGCCCTCGGTCTGCTGAGGGGGGCCTGGCCCTGATCCCGAATCCCCTCTAGGTGATGTCATGCCCAGGCTGGTTCCACTTCCATGCTGCCCACCTGTATGTACACTGAATGAACGGACGCGAGACTAAGGATGAACGTGTTGCTTGTGTTCCCCCTCCCTGGAAGGTGTGTCCCCAAAGCTTCTCAGCTAGTGTTATGGTTCTGGAATGTTCTGTGTCAAGGCTTGGCCCTCAATGTGCTGCTTTGGGAGGGATGGAATCTTTAGGAAGTAGAGCAGGTGGGAGGGTGGAGGTCATGAGGGGTGGGCCCTAGAAGACCTTGTTCTCTCTCTCTCTCTTCCTCCCCCTCCCTCCCTCTTCTCTTCTTCCCTCCCTCTCCATCTCCCTCTCTTTCTTTCTCTCTCTTCCCCCCTCCCTCTTCCTGCCCCTCCCTCTTTCCCTCTCCCTCTCCCTCTCCCTCTTTCCCTCTCACTCTTTCCCTCTCCCTCTCCCTCCCTCCCTCCCTCCCTCTCCCCCCCCCTCTCTCTCTCTCTGCTTCCTGGCTGCCATGAGGTGAACAACTTGTACCATCATGAGCCTCTCCAAGGTCCAAAAGCAACCAGGCCAGCAACCATGGCATCCAAACTGGCACCCAAAGCCAACGTTTCCTCCTTTAAGCTAATAGATCACAGGCACTTTGTTATAGTAGTGAAAGCTGTTTACTTGGTGCCAGTGGTTCACATCTGTAATCCCAACTCCTCAGGAGGCTGAGATCTGAGGATCAAGGTTCAAAGCCAGCCCAAGCAGGAAAGTCTGAGGGAATCTTCAATTAGCCACTAAAAAGCTGAAAGTAGAGCTGTGCTAGCTTCACTCTCTCTCTCTCTCTCTCTCTCTCTCTCACACACACACACACACACACAGAGACAAACAAACACAAACACACACACACAGACAAAGCTGCCTCACGTACTCCCCCGAGATCCTCACATGGTTCAGACTCCCCCCAGGCACCCCCAATGGCAGGACGCTATGTGACATGATCCTAGAGAATCGCTCTCTCACTCTCCTCCTCCTGATCCCCTTTATTTGCTGGCCTAAATTATTCATCCCTTGCAATAAAGTCCTCCATGGCCCCCTCCCAGCCCCCTGCAGAAAATATTATTTAACAGAAAGGTGACAGTTATGTAATTTAGTCTTGGTCTCCATTATTGATGAATTTGACCATGAAATATTTAGACTCCTCCGTGTTCTGCCTCTCAGGGTCTGACAGTAACAGTGTCACATTCCAGTTACCCATGGAAGATGTGTTGATCAGAAATCCTCAGGCTCTCCTGCCCAGGGCTGTGTCCCACACGGCCCCGCCCTCCCCGCTCCACTCCATCCAGCACTGAGATTAAGGGTCCTTTTGTCCCCTAAGAATCTCCCTACCAGCCAAGTGGCCAGAGTCCAAGAAGAGGCCTGTGACTTCCAGACAGCAAGAGAGGAGGGAGGGAGGGAGGGAGGCAGGCAAGCATCATCTTAGGTATGTATAAGTGCTGACATGGTGTTAACTATTTAATTCTCTGCCAACCCCCATAGATAGATATTATCCAAACCCATTTGCATTTGAGGAAATGAAGGCGGAGACACATTCCAGGGGTCACCCTGCTTGCCTGTGGCAGAGTCAAAAGAGATCACAGACCCCTAGCTTGCCAGCCTCTGTTCTCTCCTTTCACAGTTCAGATTCTGCCGCTAGACGGGGCATAGCAGAACGTAGCACATGCAGGCTAGGCTCTCAGTCCAGTGCCATTTCTGATCTGGACAGTCCTTAGCTAGGAATTCTGGGTAGACACAAGAGCAAAGAGAAGACAGAATTCAGCCTGCAAAAGGGTTCCTGGCTGGATAGGGGAGATAGTCCCCGCCCCCCCCCCAGGAGTCAACACCACAGCCAGCTCTGCCGGCCCAAGTGGGAGTAAAGCTGCCATGGGGAAACTGAGGCCTGAGCATCACTTCCTGTCCTGGAAGCTGCAGGAAAGTAGTCTGTCTGTCTATCCCTGGCTACAAATGATTGATGAGCAACTCTACTGCGCTGTTAAAATATGCATTAGGCTAATTGCAAGCTAATTAAACAGACGAGGCCATTAGGGCTGCTGGGGGCTCCATCTGTGCTGGGTACTCCAGTGCTCTGGGGGCTTCCAGACACTGGGGACCAAGACTGGCAGAGGATAAGCAAGGTGACCCCACGGGGTAGGGGCGGGGGTGGCAGGGTGGTCAGGCTGAGCAGGGCTGGCCTGTGGAGTCTTTAACAATGCCTTTTGGTGTAAGGTACAAGAGGGGGTGAGCTCCCCGCTGTTGGAGTTAAGCAAGCTGACAAATGGGGAAAGAAGAACGGATATATTCCAGGATCGCTTCCGTCTCTAAGGTTCTGAGTTGTGGTGACACAGGTGTGTAGCGGGTACTTAGGGCTGCTTTTGTTAAAGTGCACTGACTTCTTACTTGGGCCCATGAACAAAGTAAAAGCAGGAGAAAAGTTTAGCATCTCCAGCTCCATTTTGTATCTGTGTTCTGCTCTGGGTCATTCTTATCCGCAGCCTTGGACTTGCTGGGCTGACATTCCACCACTTGAGCCATACCTCCAGCCTGGCTTTTTGCTGGTTAATGGGAGAAGTTGTTGCACAGACTTTTCTCCGTGGCCTGGCCTCCCACACTCAGTCCTCTGGGTCTCAGCCTCCTGAACAGCTAGGATTTCACCTGAGATACTGGCACTTGACTAAGCAAGGTGTATTTGAACCAGAATTGTTTTTATAATTCTGCATACCTTTCACCTCCTGCCCTCATTCTCTCTCTGTTTAAAGCTCCTGTCTGGGTGGGTGCCAGCATGGCTGAAGATGGCTGCAGTGGTTTTTCTGCCTCCCTGCCATTGTAGGTGGGGGCCACCATAATTAGCCTTCTTTCTCTGCCCTTCGCCATGTCTGGTAAGAGGCTGGCCCAGACCTGGGCTGCCCATGGAGTTTAGACCCGGGTCCTGAGGCTCTCATTTCAGGTGAAAGGCCTCTCAGCCTCCCCTCCGCCACTCCTGCCACATCTCCTTGCCTTTGTGGAGGAGAGGGGTCCGCTCAAGAGCTAAGGAATCAGCTTAGATCTCTAAACACCAACACCTAGAATGTTCGGGGGAGGAGGGGCGCAGAGAGGACAATGGGGCGCTCTGAGGACTCTCCCAGTCCCTTCCCACACAGCCAGTCCTATCCACAGGAGAGAGATTTCCACCAGGGCCTGGGGATGGGCTTGTTTCATTGTCTGCTGCCTCGTGTGTAAATATTTTATATCCCCATTGAATATTTTGGGATGATTATGAATTCTTGATGTGATAAGAACCTTGGTATGTATGAGATGCGGCGCGCCGGCCGCTGGGTGGGGGAACGCAGGGGAAGCCAATGAGATCAATCATTTCACACCCAGAGCCCGGAGAACCGCTGCCCTGCGCACCGCAGTGTACGCATGCACACACGTGCGAATGTGCTCACGCTCACGCATACGCACACACACACACACCACCCACCAATACAGTACCCACACGCCACCCACACCAACTACAAACCACGCACACCACACACACCCCGTCCACTTCCTCTCTGACCACTGCCTCCCCGTCCACGCAGCCATTCCCGAGGATACCCGTGGGTGGTGACTTCCACCATGCATTTACTACAGCACAGAGACAGAAACTCCCCCTCTCCCTGCCCTCCCCCCATAACCCGCCCGCCCAAGGCCGACATGGAGCCCAAACGACTCTTGGGCAGGAAAAAGCTGTTGGCTTGTGTTAAACAACCTGTTTCATTTGGTACTTTAAAATGTCCAGCCCCTGAAGGAGGGGGAGAGAAAGAGGCCAGGAAAGCAGGTCATCAGCATGCCCAGAACTACAGAAGTTAAGCTAGGAGGCCTAGGGGTAAGTTTGAGGTATTCCATAACAAGGCTCTTTTGTTGTTGTTTTGTCAGTCCTGGGGCTTGAACTCTGGGTCTGGGCGCTGTCCCTCAGCTCTTCCACTCAAGGCGAGCATTCTACCACTTTGAGCCATACTGCCATTTCTGGTTTTCTGGTAGTTAATGAGATACAAGTGTTACAGCCTTTCCTGCCCGGGCTGGCTTTGAACCACAATCCTCAGATCTCAGCTTCCTGAGTAGCTAGGATTACAGGAGTGAGAGTCACTGGAACCTAGCTAAAGGTAATTTTTTTTTAAAGTCTAGTCTATCTAGGCTGGAGCAGCCCTGTTCCTGTCAGCCCACAGGGCTTCCTGCTGCCCACCTGAGATGGGCCTATCCCTGGCACCCTCTTTACTTGCCTCTCTTTTGCTTCTTTTCCCCTCCCCACCTCCACACCAGCCCATTCCTTCAAGCTGGCCAATGGGATATAGGCGGAAATACAGCAGATTTCCTGAAAAGTAGCCATCTGTGCCTTTTTCCTCTTTGATTCTTGGAACACAGAAATGAAGGCTGGAGCTTGAGCCACCATTTTTGGATCATGAGGATCAGCAGACAAATCAGTAAACTAAAATGAGCTTGTGTTCTACTGACTTTATGGAGTAGAGCCCTATCTGGGCTTTCTATGAAAGAGAAATGACATCTAAGTTGTTGTTAGTTGGAGTCTCTATTATTATAGCTGGATGTAATGGTAATAAAATCAAGTAGAGAGCTAGGATTGTGGCTCTGAGTCTGCAGTTGGGGATGCAGGGAGTCTTGGCTGGGGCTGGGAGTGGCAGGATGGGAGGAACATACAGTTCAGGGGCAGAATCCCTGCAAGAGGGCTGGGGGGGGGGTGATGCAAATGGGGGAGGGAGAGGCACTCAGAAACCAAACCCTCTGGTCTACGTGGTTGGATGAGAGCCAAATGTGGCACCCCCATTTTCAGACTGAGGGACAGAGAGGGTGGGGTGCCCGTTGAAGGCTTGGAGATCGAGGAAGGACAATCTAATTTGCAAAGGAAGAATCTAACAAATTGATATAGACAAATTGAATTTGAGTTTCCTGCAGGAGAGCCTCATGGCAGTGTCCGGGACACACAGGGAACGGGGTCTGGCGTCCTTGGAGAACGATCGAAATGGAGGTTAGAGATGCATTTGGGGGTTTTCTGCTTGGGTGTTTAAAAGAATGTGATCAACGTACATTATATGCAAGTATGGAAGCATTATGATGCAACTCTCCATATTAATGCATACCCAGTAACAATCATTTAAAAAGACGCAAAGCTGGACATGGCGGCTCAGGTCTATTATCCTAGCTACTTGGAAGGTAGAGATCAGGTGGTGATAGTTCAAGGGAAGCCTGGGCTTGCACGTTCACAATGCCCCATCTCAACCAAAAGCTGGATGTGGTGACTCACGCCTGGGGTTCCAGCTACACAGGAAGCACAATGGCTAGGTGCCATGTTGTCCCTAGCAACACCAGGAGGTGTGAGTCAGAAGAGCACAGCCTAGATATGAAGCTAGACCCTACCTCAAAAATAGACAATGTAAAAAAATGAGGGGCTGGGAAGGTGGCTCAGTGGTAGAGCGCTTGCCTTGTATGCGTGAGGCCCTGGGTTCGAGTCCTCATAAACAGAAAAAGCCAGAAGTGGCACTGGGGCTCAAGTGGTAGAGTGTTAGTCTTGAGCTGAAGAGCTGAGGGACAGCGCCCAGGCCCAGAGTTCAAGCCCTATGCCAAAAAGAAAGAAAGAAAGAAAGACAGGAAGGAAGGAAGGAAGAAAGAAAGAAATCAGTGTGGCTCAGGTGGCAGAGCAGCTGCCTAGTAATCGCAATGCCTTGGGTTCAATCCCCAGTACCACCTAAGACAAACGAATGACTTGAAGACAAAAGGATCAGGAGCTTATACAAGGAGCTGGCAGTGTGGGCTGTGAGCTCAGCTAAGGATGGCGTCCCCCAGGGCTGTCTGCACAGAAGGGAGGGACAGAGAAAGAATGGTAGCAGAGTCAAAGAAGATGCCACCCGAGAGGCGGGAGGGAGGTGGTGGAAGAGCTCTGGGTCTGCAGCCTAGAGACAGAAGTTTCAAGAAGGAAGGAAATAGACAAGAGCGTCCTTGCTTAGCCCAAGTCCCCCAGCCCAGCTGGAGCCTATGGAAAGAGGGCGTGGCCCGTGGAGAGAGGGCGTGGCCGGTGGGAAGTGGGCGTGGTCACCGTGGAGGCGGAGGACAGACCCAAGCCTCACCCACTCCTTTCAAACTGGCCAATGAGAGCTCTCTGAGCACTAGTGACTCCACGCACCTCAGATAAAGTCCATTTTTACATTCTTCTGTGGTGTTTAAATTACTTTCTTTAACGCAGCTAGTCATGCGGTCTCACCTATTTGACAGAGAAATGTTTCTAAATTAATTCTTATTCTTTCTCACCCAGACAAAGGCTTCTTGGTGACAGGTGTTCCATGACAATGTGTGCACAGGACAGCTCTCGTTTGCAAGTCAGAAGTGCAAGGCTGCGTGTGCATGCATACACGTACACACACACACACACACACACACACGTAAGTGTGCTCAGGGTTAGGGCCCCTGCAGGCCCCTGGCCTGGGGACTGATCTGGACAACAATGCTTGTGTTGCTATCGTTATTTAACTGAGTGTGCTGGTGGGTGTCTTGTCTGGGAAATAGCTTCCATTTCTTATCTCCCTCATCACCCCCATGGTGCATGGGAGGGAGGAGGGGAATCCAGCCACGGTGTCCCCAGCTCCCTGGGGTCACAGAGACACTTAAGGGATTCACATTTCCCCTGTCCTCATGCCATGGTGCCCTTTCTGAGATAGTTAGAACGACTCCTGCAGGGCCCCTGATTACCTGCCCCAGGTCTTCAAGCTAGGGAGAAAGGCAGGTACCCCGTGCGCCAAATAGAACACCCTGGGGCCCCCCAGCTCCGCGGTGGGGAGCCAGCACCCCTGCCATCGCTCCCTTGGTCCCCGACTACAGCTCCACAGGCGATTTTCACACATGGGGAATATTAATAGCTATCGGGGTGGGAGGGTAGCTCGGCAGCAGAGTGCGTGCTTAGCATGTATGAGGCCCTGAGTTCAGTTCCCAGCAGCAACTAAAAGCATACCGCAAACACCACCAGCAACAACAAAGAAGCTTCGCTCCAGCCACACCTCCCTGTCCCCACAACACCTGTCTACCAGATCCTCAGCTACCCTCCCGCAGGAGAGCTCTCCAGGGAGGCCCTGGGCGGGGGCCCCCACCCCCTGCTTTTCTTCTTGAAGTTCTCAGGAATTCCTGCAGGCTCTGCTAAGAATGCAACCTCCTGACTGGTGGGACTGGCCAGAACATTCTGGACTCTTTTGCAGTCCCTTCTAGAAGCAGGTATCTGGAAACACAGTCATGATACACTGAGGGATAAAGACCAGGGCAGGCTGCTTTCTGAGCTCCCCTCAATTGGTGCAAACAGGGGCTGGGAAGGTGGCTCAGTGGTAGAGTGCTTGCCTTGTATGCATGAGGCCCTGGGTTAGATCCCTCAGCACCACATAAGCAAAAAGAAAAAAGCTGGAAGTGGCGCTGTGGCTCAAGTGGTAGAGCGCTAGCCTTGAGCTGAAGAGCTAAGGGACAGCGCCCAGGCCCCAATTCAGGCCCCACAACCGACCTCCCCCCCAAAAAAAATGATGCAAACAGGGTATGCATAGAGGAGACTCTGCCCCCTCCACCCCGCCTCCCCCCACCCTCTGCCCCACTTCTCCCCCCCTCCCTGCCAGGCAGCTCTCTGGAGACTTGTGGGGGGTGCATAAATCCATGGCTTCTGTGGGCCCTGCTGCCTTCCTGTTAGTAACAACCCTGCTTCATGTATGTCAGGTTAAATGTGTGCATGGATCATGTCTTACCAGACTTGGACAGGTGACCAGCACACCGTGAACCTGCTTTGTGCCATCAGTGCCTTTTGCTTCTCCTGTAGGCCCCACAGATTTGAACAAGCAAATGGCCAGGTGTCCCCCCTCCCACTCCTATAATAACCGATTATCTATGAAGCCTGGATTTGTCTTAAGACAGTGCACACAGGCTCTCATTAAATCTTGCATCAACTCTACAAGGCAGATGCTCTTCTGACAGGCACCTCATTTTACAGGAAAATGACACGCTGCCTGGAACTGGTTTTAAGACTTGGCTAACAACAAGGTCAGGAACGGGGATGGAATACGGAGAACAAGACTCAAGATGACGTGAGCAAACTGGGTGTTGAGATCATAGGAGCTTGTTGTTACAATCGTAGGGGTGTGTGTGTGTGTGTGCGTGTGTGTGTAAATTTCCATCATTAAAAGCAAAACAGTAAAAAAAAAAAAGCAGTCCAGACCTATAATATAAGCTTATCTTATGTTTATTATTATCTCCTAAGGATTAAATGAGATAATGTAGATAAAGAATCTACTATAGGGTTGGGAATGTGGCTTCGTGGTAGAGTGCTTGCCTAGCATGAAGCCCTGGGTTCAATTCCTCAGTGCCACATACACAGAAAAAATTGGAAGTGGCTCTGTGGCTCTAGTGGTAGAGTGCTAGCCTTGAGCAAAAGAAGCTCAGGGACAGCGCCCAGGCCCTGAGTTCAAGGTTGAGCAGGGCTGGGGCTGTTGCTTAGAGATAGAGCAAGGCTCTGGATTTGAACCCCAGAAACACACACACACACACACAGATTGAATGACATTATTTGACTGTTATTATTATTATTATTGCTACTCTTCCCTAGATAGAGCAGGCACACACACACACACACACACACACACACACACAAATTGAATAACATAATTTTACTGTTATTATTATTATTGCTACCATCCCCTAAATAGAGCAGGCCCCTCAGTCCTGCCTGTCATTTGATACCTCTAGTACTGCCCCTCCCTCCTACCCCAGACCAGCCTCCTAGCCTGGTTTCCAAGGCCAGCTTCATCCTGGAGGGAGCCTTAATCCTTCCCACCTGTCCTCCCCCTGGACTCTGGGAGCCCCTCTAGCACACAGGGAGCGGGAGCAGAGCCCATCTTCCCTCCATCCAGCAGATTTTGCAGAGAAGGCCGCCATGGCACCCCTTGCTCTGATGGTCCCCAGACTGCTGGGGTGAGGTGGAGTGGGGCTCCCCTGCCAGTCCCGGGCCACTCCCAGATGCCCACAGTAGAGGGCAGCCTCCCGGAGCTCTAATTTTAACCCCGAGGAAGGTGCCAATCGTTCATTTTCAAAGCTGTTTCAAAGTGACTCTGATAAGCAAATTGCTGGCAGCCCTGGCGGGTGATTATTCCTGCATTAATCAGAGGGAAATTATGCCAGTTACTGATTAACTAATTACAGCAATCAGATCGGCTGGGAGAGCAGGGCAGGGGGAGCAGGCCAAGGTAAACACAACCTGGGAAAGGTGAAGGAGGCCATGGGGTGGGGACAGAGGGCAGAGGCAGGAGGCTGCTTCCGGCCTCCTCCTGCCCAATTCCTCCCCCAGCTCAGAGGCCTCTGCGGCCACAGCTGGGTGTCTGGTCTGCTGGGGCAGGCAGGCCCAGAGGCAGATCATAGAGGAGCTGTCCTTGCCCTCACTTTTCCTGGGACCCCCCCCTCCATTTGCGGGAGTCCACAGGCTCGGGTATGGGAGGCCTACCTACCCCACTCCCTGGAGGGAAGAGACTGGAGGAGCATCTCAGCTGTTCCAATCCAGTCTGAAAAGAAGGTGCACAAGGACGAAGAGTGAACCCAGAAACCATCTAGTCACCCCTGTGAGTTACCAGCCTCTGCTCACTGGCTCCCCTCCACACCCCAAGACCATGCAAGAGGACAAGCATCTCTGGATAGTTAGTCTTCCCTTCTGTGCAGGGGTGAGGCTGGAGGGGAGGGGCCTTCCCAGAATTCTTTGGGCTCAGCCCTGATTTCCGGTCTCCCAGATGGCTCTCCTAGAGTTGATGTGGGTGTAGGGGTGAGGTGGTGAGGTTTGATGGCCATGAAATCTGGCTTAGAAGGGGTCCCTCATGGGGAGCCTGGTTCTAGATAAAGCAGGATGAAAAAGGACAGCTGTTTTCTCCGTGTGGTTTGTAACAAAGTTGGGGGAGTCATGGGGGGCCTGATGTCCCTCGACATGAAGTGGATATGTCCCTCACAGGCCCCTGCTGCTGGCCCAGCTGTGTGTGTACATGGGGTATCTGCTGTTTGACCTGTAGGGTCACCAGGGCAAGGCCCCCAACTCCTCCTCCCCTGTGCTCCTCCGCATGGAGTGATCTGCCTTCTGTCCTTTCCCCCAGTTCCATGTGAATTTCTCTCTTAGACCCAGAGAATGGCTTTCCTATTCATAGATATTCAAGTTTTCAGTCTCTTTGCTATCAGCAGCAAGAGTGCAGTAGGTATCAAGTACCGATGCCCCGGGGCTGGTGGTTTGGTTTGGTTTCAGTTGGATAAATTCCACAGAAATCAACCTGCTGGGTGAGAGGGACAGAGGCAGACCTACTCCTGGATGGAGAGCCACAAGGGCAGACGAAAAGCTCCTTTCTTGAGACTTCACAGCCGGGAATTCACCTTCACCACCCCCCTTTCCCTCAGCTATGCCCAGTCCCTCAGAGAGTCACCAGGATAAAAGCTTTTCTTCTTTCTTTCTTTTTTTTGGTGCTGGTCCTGGGCTTGAATTCAAGACCTGGGTACTGTCCCTGAGCTTTTTTACTCAAGGCTAGTGCTCTATCATTAGAGTCACAGCACCACTTCTGACATTCTGGTGGTTAAATCATTAGAGTCACAGCACCACTTCTGACATTCTGGTGGTTAATCGGCAATTAGAGTCTCACAGACTTTCCTGCTGAGGCTGGCTTTGAACCATGATGTTCAGATCTCAGCCTCCTGAGTACCTAGGATTATAGCAACGAGGCACTGGTACCCAGAAGGTATAAGCATTTTTACCCAAAAGCTGGAAAGGGGATTGGGGCCACTTAAAACTCACTAGAAGGCCAGGTCAGTCCCAGGCAGCTCATCATTTCCCCGGAGTTAATCTTGCCAGTGACGGGAAGGGCGGTTTAGAAGGGGAGATAGAGGAGACCAAAGGCAAAAACCCAGAAAATTCAGCTTGAGATTTCCACCAGAGCATTCTATGCAGGAGATGTCTAGCTTCCAGTCATCAGCAGTGCTTACCTAGCAAGCATAAGGCCCTGAGTTCACATCCCAGTACTTCTGGTGCAATCTCACTGCCCTGTACCCCTGCTCAGGTCTGCCCAACCCAGGGCTCCACCTCCCACACCACTCTCAACCCTGCCACCTCATTGTCCTGTGTCCCTTCTGCCACATGACCCAGAAGAGGGGAGTAGTGGCCCCTGCCTCAGTTTCTCAGGTTGCAGGTCAGCGTCCTCATTCCCCTAGGCAGGTAAGTAGGAGCACAAGTCAGGGAAGCAAGCCATGGGCGTAGAGAAAGGGCCTGCAGTAGAGCTGGGGTGGCTGTCAGGGGGGCGATTTAGGGCGATTGCTTTCCGCTGGGCACATTGTTCCACCGCGGCAAATATTTCCTCAGCGTGGCTGCAAGACGTCCATTCGGCAGGCCCGCAGACCTTGCTCTCTGCCGGTAAAGAGGCAGGCGGGCATTGCTGATGACTGGAGTAAATCTGAGCTCACAATTAAAATCTCTTTAGAGATTGCGGCCGAGTGACTGATGGATAGGACCCCAGGCTCCATCCGTCCCCTCCGCACTCCTGCGCCAAGACAGATATCGACAGGGCATCATAAATAGCCTCGCAAACGCAGGGCCTCCGCAGGCCAGCAGGAGGTGTGGCTACAGAATTCAAAGAAAGGGCTGAAGGGGGCTCTGTTCTGCAGGGCCCCGGGTGTGCAGGGGCTCTAGGCAGATCGGCATGGATGGGTAGGAAGATGTGGTTTTTTAAGTTGCTGTTCTGTAATGCAGAATGCTGAGGCCTGGGCGGTGCAAAGCCAGGCTTCATGCACTGGAATGTGGGTGTCACCTAAGACTATGGGGGGCGGGGGCGGGTCCTGAGGTCGGCATGCAGTTTGCCCTTCCTCGTGTTTTGCATCCAGATTATCCTTCCCTTCCAACACCTAACAGTGCTGGGTGGCGGTGCCCACTGCCCCTGGTGCCACTTCAGAGCTCACTGGCTTTATGCCCTACCGACAGAACCAGCATCAATCTGCTTGAAGGCTCTCTCTGGCTATCTGACAGCAGACCCAGGGTACTGGGACACCTGAGCAGCCTCAGGGAAGAAGAGTATAAAGTCTGGTGCTGGTGGCCCATGCTTGTAATCTAAGCTACTCAAGAGGCTGAAATCTGAGGATCACAGTTCAAAGCTAGCGGGGGGGGGTGGGGGGAGATCTGTGAAATTCTTATCTCCAATTAACTACCACAAAGCCAGAAGTGGAGCTGTAGCGCCAGCGCCTTCACAGCTCGCTTGGCACAACCCCGAGCCTTCTCTACGCATGTCCCCCCCGAAAGTCCTGGAGGGGCTGAGCCCCTCTTGCCCCAGGTGCTCCTTGAGGCAGCTGTATGGATCTCCATCCTCCAAGTCTGTCCTCCCTCTTCCCTTGCTAGTGCTCCCTGAGATGTCCTCAAATCAACAGCTCACATTCCTCTCCTTGTCCTGGGGTGTGCTTCTGTGGGAACCCACCAAACCCAGCCGAGCCCAATGTGTTCTCTCCATGCAAGAAACCGCCCTGCTCTCTCCCTGTGCCGTGTGCAGTGCTGGACACCCTGGCATGAGTCCTCAGCGCTTCCTGGTAAAATCACTGTCCAAATCCATTTCCCCTGCTAGGTAGGAGTCTCGGCAGGCAAGAACCTAGGTTGGCATTCTCCCTGTGTTTCCTGAACTCAGCACAGGGCCCGGCACACAGCTGAGGTTCCATCACTGTGGACTGAATAATTAACAGAACGGATGAGCCCAGGGAACAAGTTCAATGTTGTTGTCAATTAAACCAGGACCCCTTTCTTTCTACAGACATAGAAATAAGTGAGGAAGAGCCATAGGAACAAAAGAACAACTTAACTTAGCTTTGTTTTGTTTTAAGCAAGGAATATAAAGCATTTTATCGATCTGCCTTTTAAATTAAGAACAGGAAACGTAAAGCCATTCAATAAATAAAACATAATAAAAACACTTCAGCTCCAAAGTATGGCTAATTAAGGGAGACAGAGAGAACAAAGAAGGAGGGGAGAGGGAGACAGCAAGGGGTTGGGGAATGAGAGACTCGGGAGAGAGTTGGGAACCGAGTGAAAGACAGCAAGACACAGACAGCAAGACAGCTGGTGGCTGTGAGTCACAGGGTTGCAGGAAGATGTCTGAAGCTAGAGGTCAAGAGCAGCTGGGCCTGGCCTGAGGCTGGACAGCAGTTGGGGAGCAGTAGAGAGAATTATCTGTCAACATTTGGGAGTTAAGAGTAGAGCTCTAGGGCTGGGAAGGTGGCTCAGTGGTAGAGTGCTTGCCTTGCATGCATGAGGCCCTGGGTTCGATTCCTCAGCACCACAGAAGCAGAAAAAGCCAGAAGTGGAGCCGTGGCTAAAGTGGTAGAGCGCTAGCCTTGAGCTGAAGAGCTGAGGGACAGCGCCCAGGCCCAGAGTTCAGGCCCCATGACTGGCAAAAAAAAAGAGTAGAGCTCTATTACCAGGAAGATGCCTGCTTCAGATCTGGAAGGGGAGAAAAGGGGAAATCTTTGATCCAGGCTGATCAGGACTAGAGAGAGCAAGACGGTAAGGTCAAACTGGTTAGACACTTGCATTATTCACACTAATAAATACTGAGGGTCAAGCATTTCCCACCTGTAGGCTTTCTGGGTATTTTGAGTTCCTAGGTGCATGAAGCATTGTAAGAATTCTGTGGGGGCATTTTTCTTTTGATTCAATTTTTTAAAATTGTTATTATAGGGTGATGTTCAGCAAGGTTACAGCTATGTAAGTCAGGTCATGAGTACATTTCTTTTTGGACAATGTCACCCCTTCCCTTGCTGTCTCCCCTGGGGTCATTTTTTTGTCCCTGTCCCACAGACCAGAGAAGAGGCTGAGATGTCAAATAACTTGCCAGCCCCCCGCACCCTGAAATCTGACCTTATACCTTTTGACGTCAGAGCCCGTGTACTGCTCTGTGCGCCTCTGCACTGCCAGTAGGAGAGGAGAGGCCACACGGGGAGAGGGGGTAGTAGTTCTGGAAGATTCACAAAGACAGATTTCTTGTCTACTCCTAAGGCCTGAGGGGGTACAGGGTCTTCTGTGTGTGCTGTCCCTCTGTCCTTCCACACCAGTTCTTCTATGGGACCTGGACACTTGCATCTGCCTGGCCCAAAGTCACAGAGCCAAAGCCCAGAACTTGGCTTTCTTCTGCAGTCAGGTTCCCCCTGGCTCTCCTGACTCCCCTACCATCTCTTTCAGCCCTTCAGGCCCTGCTCTGGCTCCCTTCTGCTCCATCTTCTATCCACCATGTAACTGGCTGGTCATGTACCAGGGGGACCAGGCCTCAGGGCAGAGGCCTAAGGGCTCAAGGATACTACTCTTCTCTTGGAAAAGGAATTGGGGAGGGGACGACCTCCCCCACACAGGGTTCTCTAAATACTCCATGATCTCCGGGTCATAATCTAACAACAATGCTTTTGAGTTAGGGAGGGAACTAAAAGAGGAGATTGAGAAGGTGGAAAAAGATTTTGTGATTGAGAGCATTCTAGCCCCCCACCCCAGCTCAAAAACCAATAACCAGTCAGACATACCCAACCAATCACCAGTGTCCACCCTGGCACGCCCCCCCCCCCAGCCTCCGCCCAGCCTTTCCCATCCTTCATTCCTGACCTAGGTCAGGCCATATTTCCATCACCTCCTGGTACCCGAGCAACTTCTCCAGTGGATTTTAATTGCCTGACAAAAGTAATACCAATATTTATAAGGGAACAAATACGGATACCATAAATAAATACATTACTGGCTCATTGAATTAATTAGTGTTTAATTACTGGAAATTACCATCAGTTACTACCAATTACCTGAACAAGGAATGCATTCTTTTCCCATTACCAATGGCAATTCCAAGGAGGAATGCCAGAGACCTTGGCTGCAGCAAAGACCTCGGGGCCCAGTCAGCTCTCGCTCAGCCCTTCCCCCACTGGCTCCTTGAATGTTCATTCACCATCCATGTGTTTGGGAGCATTCGTGATGTGTCAGGCACTGTCCTTGGTATTGGGGAATGCTCTTGCAGACAAAATTCCTCCTCTTGTGAAAGTTACACTCCAGTGGATAGGAAATTAAAATGATGGTTTTATTATTTTTTTTAGAAGGTAATAAGAAAACTCCACAGGGAAGCCAGGTGCTGGTGGCTCATGTCTGTAATCCTAGCTCCCTGGGAGGCTGAGATTGAGAGGACAGAGAGTTGAGGTTACCATGGACACTGTGGCATACCTGTTATTCTAGCTACCCGGAAAGCCTATCATAGGTAGGAAAGAGGAATGGATGTGGAGTGCATATCCATGTGGGTGGCCACCGTGTGGTCAAGGGGGTAAGCTGAACACCCCTCCCCTGCCCTGGGGATCCGCTCTCTAGCCTCTCCTCCCTGGGTCTGTGCCCTGGGAGCCTTGGTTTCTGTGGGCTGCTGGATTCTGAGGGGTTTGGTCACAAGGGGGTCCCCATGGAGAGCAAAGGGCAAGAGCTTGGGCAGGGCTGCATTCCTGCCTAAATACCCCAGCACTAACTACCAGGCCACCTTTTCCGCACAGCCCTCTGGGTCTCCTGGTGCTGTAGCAGCTGCCGACAACCCCCCCCCCCCCCCCTACACCCAATCTGGCCTTAAGGTGGTCCCAGCCCTCCCTACACCATTGTTAATAACCCAAGCATCCTGTCCTGGCCACCATCCCGCCCTACACACGATCCCCACCCACACCCCTTCCACACGTGTCCCAGAGGTTCTGAATTGGGGCTCACCATCTTTCCTCTGGGACCTGGCAGGCGGGGGCAGCCTCCAGCCGCGTAGGGATGTGGAGGCGAGGCCCCCATAGGCATGAGAAAGACTTGGCGCTGTCATTGAGACAAAGAAGATTCCTGGTATTTGGGGGCACTGTTGGGGTTGGTTGTATTTTATGTTTGGTTGTACAGAACTTGGCCTTGAACTTGCTCTACCACTTGAGCCACATACCCAGTCCCTTTTTGCCTGGGCTAGCCTAGAACTGAGATCCTCTTCCCTAGAGGCCTCCTCTGTAGCTGGGGTGACAGGTGGGGTTCCACCACACCTGGTATGTGCAGGTTTTAAGCAGAGAAAACGACTTGTCTGGACACCTAGATATAAAAGTACAACGTTGGACCATGAGGAGAGAGAGGACACTGGAGGGTCTCCCTGCAGACACACAGGCAACGGCGGTGGCACCGGCCCCAGGGTGCAAACACTGGAAACGGTGAGACAAGTTTTGAAGTAGAATGGAAGAAAGGAATTAGCGAGTGACTCCCACATTTGGGGACCTGAGCAGCTGTCAACGATTTGCTAGGATAAGGAAGACCAAGAGAAGCAGCTCCCCCCTCCCTCCCGAAGATGCAAAGTTCAAGCTCATTAGGTGTGCTGTGCGCCAGGAGTTGGGAGGTCTCCTTGCCACCCCGACCCCCAATGCATCATTCTGAGTCTCCCCAAACATACTGGACTTCCCCTCCCGTTGTCTGCCCCTCCGTTGGAAGCTCTCCCTTCACTCCAACCCAACTCCCCGCTCTCTGGAGCAGTAGATGGCAACGTGCCCAGGTTGGACATACCTGGGAATAGAGAAGGAGAAGAACCGAGAGAACCCACAGGAAGAATCCTACCTGGCTAGAGTGGAGGAGGAGGGAGGTTGTTTTTCTCTCCCAGCGCCTCAGGAAGCATGTGCCAAAAAATAAATGTGGATTGAGGGTAACCCCAATCTCAGCTGGGTCAGAGTAATCAAAATGTAATTGGGTTTGTGAATAACTAATGTTTACACTGATGTTGTCCTAATGGACGATGGGACCCAGAGATGTGACTCAGCCATCCCCGCTCGTGAGAAACGGGTTTTCACAGAAACTGGGTCAGACAGTGGGAGACAGGGAGGGAAGCTACTGCTATCTTGGGCAAGGTGACCAGCACAGCGGGAGGTCCAGAAAGTTCTCTGGGTGGAGACAGGGAGGCTGTCATGAAGAAATGTGTGGCAAAGTGAGCAGTTTCAGCCTGGTATAATGGTGAGGATGCTAATCATTCTATGTGCTACTATTAAACACCAACTGTATACACGACTCCTCACATGTTTATCTACAGTAAACTCATGAAGTGGGTTTTACTAGATCTACTTTGTCTGTAAGACTACCATAGCACAGGGAAAATGTGGCTTGCTCAGGCCTCTCACTGAGTCCCAGGCACAATGTCCAAAGCCAAGTCGACTAGTCTAGAGCTGGGCTCTCCTTGTGTCCCCAAGTCTGCCTCCATCAAACCAGGGGAGCCGTATAAAAAAGCCCGGACCCAATCAGGGAAATGGCAGAAATTGAAAAGAGTGTGGCACTTGTGGCTCACGTCTGTAAATCTGTCGGGTCAGGAGGCTGAGATCTGAGGACTGACGTCTAAAGCCAGCCCAGGCAGAAAAATCAGTAAGACTCTCTTGTTCCCAACTAATCAGCAAAAAGCTAGAAGTGGAGGTGAAGTTCAAGTGGAAGAGTGCCAGCTGGGACTGAAAAAGCCAACACACACACACACACACACACACACACACACTCAGAGGCAGAAATAGCTGTGAAAATTTGGGTTCCCTGTTTTTTGAAGCCAACCTAAGGGTAATAATGCATCCAGCTGGTGAAGGAATCTCTCAACTCAAAATGCCTGGGAACAGAATTGTTTCGGTTTGGGATATTTTCAGATTTTGAAATATTTGCATATCAGTAGCAATATATATATATATATATACATGGGATGGGACCCAAGTCTGAACATGAAACTCAGTTATGTTTCACGGTGCCTCAGACACATTGCCTGAAGGTAACATGATAAAATATTCCTGGTGCACCTGTGTTTTGGCTGCAACCTGTCGCGTGGGGTCCGGTGTGGAATTTCCTGCTTTGGGATCCCATGTCTGCACTCAGAAGCTTTGGGATTTTGGAGCATTTTGAGCTTCGGCTGTTCCAGTTTGGGAATTGCCCTCCTGTGAGCGTGAGCGGCTGGTGTGATGATGGCAGACTGAAGACCAGGCCACCAGCGGTGGCCCTGTAAGCAGTGGCAGTGGCTGGTGGCTCAAGGGATGCTGCCGTGAGTGGGTGATGGTGCTGACATGTCCTGACAGGCTGAGTGACATCCATCCTCCTGGGCTGCCGGATGCAGGCTGCCATGGCTCTGGTCCTGCCCCTCCCCCACCAGGACAGCCACTCGGGGAAGGGGGCAGGGCTCGGGGCCTCCTGTAGCACCGGCTTTATTGCATTCCCCGTTCTGGACAGTGTAAACGATGGCCCTGCCTCTCCAGAGGGACAAATATGATAAATAACCAGAGAGGACAAGCGGGAGGAGGTGGCCCAGACACCACAAGTCATAAGTCTCTGTCCAGCTCTATGGCAGGCTCATTACAGAACGCTCCAGGGCCATCCCAGGCTCCAGGGCGGGGGACCCAAGAGAGCCCCCCGCCCCCACCCCCATGCTCCTGATGGATCTGGAACGTTCACAAACTCACCACCCCCACCTCTCCAGGCCGCCACCCCCCATGCCAGGCCGGGGCCGGCCCACCCCACACCTCTCTTAACCCTTTGACCCTCAAGAAAGGGGGAGGAGCTTTCCTGATGATCTCAGGGATGAAGTGAGCAACCATGAGCAGCACCGGGCTGCAACCAACCCACAGAGGCCAGGCTTGTATCCCAGCTCCGCTATTTAAAAGTTCTGTGGCTTCGGCAGTCCGCTCAGCCCACCTTCTCCACGGCAAAACAGAGACCGCAGCACCAACGATTTCATCAGGCTGAAAACGCGAGATGGCACATGTAAGCTCCGAATAACCTATTCCTATTTAGCCTCTGGGTGCCTCCGGTGAACCTGTTATGCATTTTTACAAAAATGACCTTCTGTAAGTTTCACACTTACCCAGTACTGGTCAGGTGCTTCCCTATCTGTATTTACTAAAAAAGAAGCCAAGCCCAAAGTTACTATTTGCCGACGGAGACTTACCTAGTTAGTGACGGAAGCACCCTTTGAATTGGGCCATCTGACCTCAGAGCCTCTTGACCTCTAAATTGCCTGTGTGGAATCCATTAGGGATTCCACAATGGACACCTATTGAGCAGCTGCTACATTGAGCTAGACTTTTGGGATTCTCTGGCCTTCAAGAGAGATGACATTTGCATAAAATGTCATCTTTTAGAAGTGGTTTTCCTATTTAACTTGTGGGATGGGAGTCTTTGGTTCCCAGAGGAGCAGATGCTTAGAAATACTGACTGACCCAAGATCCAGAGATAGTGAGTCCAAAGCAGGGTACCAGTGGCTCACATTTACAATTCTAGTTACTCAGGAAGCAGAGATGTGAGGGAGGAGGTTTAAAGCCAGCCCAGGGAAG